>NC_048595.1:375250256-375550256 GCF_003668045.3 Cricetulus griseus | reverse complement strand
GTTCCTCTGCTCTGTGAATGGACTGTGTGTCCCTGCCTGCGATGGGATCAAGGACTGTCCCAACGGCCTGGACGAGAGAAACTGTGGTGAGCAGTCTGCTACTGCCCTCCTCTCCTTTCACTCCCTGCGTTGATCTTAGTCTACCCCACGTGTGCCCCCCCCCCCTTATGAGCACCCAAGAACCCAGGGTTCTTGTAATGTGTCAGGATGCCAACATGGAGGCAGCATGGGAAAGTGGCTTTCCCGGAGCCACCCTGAGGCAGTGTCTGAAAGAAGCTGTGACCCTCAGCTCAGATTTTCCCCTTCATCATAGGCAAATATGCCAGATATCTGTCCTAACGAGTCTTCTGAAAATTAACCAAGAGGGGAGGGCAGGACCAGGTAAGGGTGGCTGTTGGGCTAGGACTGCTAGGGGACAGGATCCAGGGTAGGAATCCTGTATCTCTCTCCTTGAATGGGGCCCTCATCCCTCCTGCTGAGGCAGGAACTGGTGGTCTCCAGGCTAGGGCTCTCAGGAACAGTTCTGAGCAAATGCCAGCTTCTGGCCCAGACCCACAATCCAGGAATCAGAGCACCAAGGCATCTGGGCAGTGATGCCCCAAACCTCACTGTCAGTTCTCAATCTGTGAGGAACCAGAGGAAGACATTTTATATTTGACTCTGAATATCTGGGGACCTCAGACACATCATTCATGTCTGTTCCCACCAATGAAATAGGACTTGCCAGGATTGCTAGAAGGATTTGTGATGGTGGACATGTGATACAGGGAGCATCTGCTGCCACTGTAAAGCCCAGCCTGGTCCCCTGGCCCCACAACCACTGTCCTCTGTACCCACAGTCTGCAGAGCCATGTTCCAGTGCCAAGAGGACAGCACATGCATTTCACTGCCTAGAGTCTGTGACCAGCAGCCTGACTGTCTCAATGGCAGTGATGAAGAACAGTGCCAAGAAGGTAGGGGGACCCTGCCTAAGGTCTCCAAGGAGATCAAAGGGGGTCACAGAAACACCTGTCTTCTTGTTCAAATGCTGTCAACCTACTGTGGACATGATCAGCTGTCCGTCCACTCAGAGGTCTGTCTGTCTATCCATCTACCCATTCATTCATTCATTCATTCACCCAACTATCCAACATCCAGCCAGCCATCTATTCACCCATTTATCCAACCACCCGCTCACTCACTCATCAGCTACCCTTCCATCTTTGCCCTTCAAGGAGCTACCTCTTAGTAAGAGGACATGACAGGCAACCAAAAGCCTTTGGAACACCATGTACAGTAGTTGGGGATGCTGGGGGAATGGGAAACTTGTTAGATGTAAGTTTTTAGCTGGGCCCTGCAGAGAGCTGGAATTTAAATAGTCTGGAGGTAAGGAAGCAAGGACAGGCACAGGGTGGGTGGGTGGCGTTGGGATGTCCATTACAACAAAGAGCATATAGGGGTCTTCAACTGCAGGGGAAACAGGGCCCCGCTCTTGGGTCTCTAGTCTGATAGGAGAATCATGGTTCTGCCTTCAGGGGAACACAGCCTCACTATCAATGGGGCCAAGCTGAATGGGGGTGGGAGGAAACCCTAGAGGAAACTTGGGGAACCCTTTGGTGTGACTGACACCCCTCCCTAGTCTCCTGGCCTCTCCTGGTGCCATATTTTCCGGGTCTCACTTTGGAAGGCTCCCTTGGGGCTCAGAGACCCACCTCTGGTGGACTGCCTGGTCCCCTCCATCCCAGGAGTGCCCTGCGGGACATTCACCTTCCAGTGTGAGGACCAGAGCTGTGTGAAGAAGCCCAACCCAGAGTGTGACGGGCAGTTGGACTGCAGTGATGGTTCAGATGAGAAACACTGCGGTGAGCCTGCCGGCTGTGGCTGTGCATGAAGACCAGGCCCTGGGAGGGGGTAGGGACTCTCATGGGGACACAGGAGAGGAGTGTCACCATATGTCTGTTCTGTGTCTCTCTGTCTCTGTCACCTTTTCTGGGGCCTGTCTCTCTCTCTCTCCTTCACCTTCCTTTGTTTTCTGCCTTCATTTCTCACTAGCCTTTCTTCCTTCCCCTCCTTCTTCTCTGTCCACCTCTGCCCCTCCCTCTCCCACCCCCAGACTGTGGCCTCCAGGGCCCCTCCAGCCGCATTGTGGGCGGGTCCGTGTCCTCCGAGGGTGAGTGGCCATGGCAGGCCAGCCTCCAGATTCGGGGTCGACACATCTGTGGGGGGGCTCTCATCACTGACCGTTGGGTCATAACAGCCGCCCACTGCTTCCAGGAGGACAGGTGAGGGGAGAACACAGGGCCTGGAGGTGGGAGTAGGGAAGGCCATGGGAGGTTCAGTGCAGACTGTACTCAGACAGAGGAAAGTGTAGAGGATAGCCCCATACTGGCTGCCATGATAGGTGGGATCTGATCTGGCTCCAACCTAAACATGCTATGTGTTGCTAAGCTTGTCGTTGAACCTTTCTGTGCTCGCCTCTTGCTTTAAGTTGATGCCACTATCATTCATTCATTCCATTAGCCCAACAACTGTGCCCCTCCTACATGCCAGGGGCTGTGCTGGACATTAGGGAGACAGTGGAGGAGACCACTGCCCACGCTGGTCCCAAGCCATAACCCCTACCATAATTTGACCTGTAACAGGGGGTGGTGGGTGAGACCAGCGAAGCTCTCAGGGGACATCTCACTAGCCCCCAAACCTCTTTTCCTGGTGAGTCCAGTCCTAACCAGATCTGAGGCCCAAACCCCTTAAGCCCGTCCCACAAAAGCCAACTCTCCTGAGTCCTCTATTGGCCTCCGGGGACCTGTTTATCTTCCCCAGGCACACTCTGCCCTGCCCACCTGCTCCTCTTATCTCTGCCAATTTCTTCACAGCAGTCATGTTCCCCCCTTCCCTCCTCTACCCCATCTGCAAAGTGGGCTGGAAACACTGTCCCAGGCCTGGCACTGGGCTCTTCTCATTAGTCACTTAAGAACATGGAAGTAGAGAATGTTCCCATTTCACAGATGGTAGGGCTGAGGCTAGAGAAGGCCAGGCTTCACTAGGGAGGGATGAGGCTAGGGGTGAAGCTCAGGTGGGAGAACCCAAGCATGTGTTCAGCCAGCACTGTATACCAGTCAGGGGTTTGAGAGAAGGAAGGGAAGACCGTGTAGAGGGAGACAAGGTCCCCTACCCCAGTGGGAAAGCTGACAGTTGCCAACTGGGTCTCGGGATAGGAGACTAAGTAAGCAGCTGAGCTATGATGACTTCCCCTGCTTCCCACCCAGCATGGCCTCCCCAAGGCTATGGACTGTGTTCCTGGGCAAGATTCGGCAGAACTCACGCTGGCCAGGTGAGGTGTCCTTCAAGGTGAGCCGCCTGTTCCTGCACCCGTATCACGAGGAGGACAGCCACGACTATGATGTGGCCCTGCTGCAGCTGGACCACCCGGTGGTATTCTCGGCCACTGTGCGTCCCATCTGCCTGCCTGCGCGCTCTCACTTCTTCGAGCCGGGACAGTTCTGCTGGATCACTGGCTGGGGAGCCCTTCGAGAGGGTGGTGAGCAGGGGCAGGTGGCAGGGAACTGGGTTATCAGGAGCAGGCTTGGAGGACTGTCAGGGTCCTACCTCCAGGCCCTCCAGCTTTGGGATCAACAGAGCTGGGCTAAATTTATAGGGCAAAATCTATAATATGGCCTGTGGGTCCTGCTAACTGCCCTCCTAGCTCTCCTTTGCCTTGGAAGGCACTGAAGAACTTAAGCAGAGGGCATAGGGGATAGGTAAGGATGCCACAGATTGGCTGTATGTACCCTGGGGGAAGGGTGGGGTCAGATGGGGTTCTTTATTTTTTTTATTTTTTATTTTATTTTATTAGTTCAAATTAGAAACAAGCTTGCTTCAGATGTCAATCCCTTCTCCCTCTCCCTCCCCTCCCCCCCAACATCCCACCTGCCCCTAGCCATCCCCCCTCCACTCCCCAGGCAGGGTAAGGCCCTCAAAAGGGGCTCCCCAAAGTCTACCACATCATCCTGGACCAGGCCTAGGCCCTTCATGTGTCAGATGGGGTTCTTTATTACTGCAGATTGGATTGAGGGCAAACTGTCACATAAGCCACTCAGCCTTAGGGGTGGGCACTACAGCCCCATGTTGTTGATGAGAAAACTGAGGCTGAGTCCCTTAGTTACCGAAAGCTGCTCATTCAAGAGATCCGGGCAGGGACTCAGATCTAGGACTGACTGCCCTCTTTCTAGGGCCTAGAGTTTCCTGCTTTTGCTGCTAGAAAGGGTATTCTTCCCTCCAGGCCTTAACTGACAGGAGCTGCCATCTCTAGAGGCTGCCCCTCAGTTCTGCAAACATAGGCTTGGCTGGCCTAACTACAGACTAGACTGCAACCTTGGCAAATGGTGATTTACCACCTGGAAGTATGGGCAGGTGTGGTGTGGTGTTGGAGATTGAACAAGGGCCTCACATATGCCATGCCCTGCCACACCTGATCTCTGCAGAGATACATTAAAGATGGGGACACTGAGGCTCAGAAAGGTGACTTGGCCAAGATTGCAGTGACAGAGCAAGGGTTCCTCGCTTGGTCACTCACTCAGCAACACACATATGAGCACCTACTACGTGTCAAACATTGAGGCAGACAAGAGGGGGGTGAAAGCAAGAACACTCTTGGGAAAGACAGACAATGATATGAGCTACCACAGACAGGAACAGGAAACAGCCTGGAGAAGGCACCTGCCCGGCATGGCATCAGGAGGAGGGGTCTACAGAGGCTGGAATGACTACTGAGCAGCTCCTGGGAACCAGATGTTCATGGTGAAGGCACAGGTGGCAGGTAGAAGGACCTGAGAATGCTAGCAGCTGCCTGCTGGAGGGGAGTCAGGGTAGGCATGCCTAGGGGAGGGCCTTGGAGCAGGTGGGCCTTAAAGGCTACCACAGGACTCGTGGGTGAGAAGTCCTCTCCACCCACATTTTAGAACCAAAGGGGCTTCAAAACTCCAATGTCTGGCCGAGCATCAGACTGGTGAAATATTATCTCATAGTTCTGTGGGACAAGATCTGGAACAAGATCTGCTAAGGAGTTAAGAGTACAGTGAGGAGCCAGTAGCACACGCCTTTAATCCCAGCACTCGGGAGGTGGAGGCAGGTAGATCTCTGTGAGTTTGAGGCCAGCCTGATCAAGTTCCAAGGCAACCTCCAAAGCTATAGAGAAACCCTGTCTCGAAAAACCAGAAACAAACAAAAAAAAAAAGAGTACAGCGAGGAGCTTTACCTGTTTTTGATAGCATCCCCTGAGGCTACAATAGAACAGAGGGGCATCAGACCTCCAGAAGCCCTTGAGAGGAAGGATGAGGGGGACATGCTCTAACAGGCTTTTCTGGGGTAGAGGGGAGGACTCTGTCATCATGACCATGTAGATGAGTCAGCAGTGATAGGGCAGAGTGGGAAGGGCTCCTGAGACATTAGGATGACCACAGTGGGGACAGATTCCTAGCCCCTTGTATTTGCTGCCACCCTCCCTGCAGGTCCCAGCAGTAGCACCCTGCAGAAGGTGGATGTACAGCTGGTCCCTCAAGACCTGTGCAGTGAGGCCTACCGCTACCAGGTGACCCCACGCATGCTCTGTGCCGGCTACCGCAAGGGCAAGAAGGATGCCTGCCAGGTATTACCTGTGGAATGTGGGCTGATGGGAAGATGACTATACCCGCTTTACAGATGGGGAGCCTGAGGCCTTCAGAGGCCGAGGGGGTTGCTCCTGGCTGCAGAGGCACATAGCACACCTTGGGGTGGAAGGTCTTTGGCTCTGCTCCTTGATATCCTGAGACTTTGGGACTGGGGTCATACAGGGGTAGACTGATGTATCCCCATTCCTCTTTTAGGGTGACTCTGGAGGTCCACTGGTTTGCAGGGAGCCCAGTGGTCGCTGGTTCCTGGCAGGGTTGGTTAGCTGGGGCCTAGGCTGTGGCCGACCCAACTTCTTCGGCGTCTACACTCGCATCACGCGTGTGATCAACTGGATCCAGCAGGTGCTGACCTGAGGGGCTGTTCTACAGAGCTGGACCTGACTCCAGCCCAGATTCAGGGCACCCACCCAGCCAGGGCACAAGTATTCCAGGGCAAGTGGCCCTGCTGAGGCCTGTTTCCTCAGGCCTACCCCAGTGACAGCACAGAGAAGGAATGTCAGCTGGTGGCCGGGATGTCTCCTGAGGTTTGGGCTCCAGCCTCATTCTAATTGTTTCCCCTTTTCCCTCTCGTACCACTGTTTTGGTGTGGGGTCTGGTGGCAATGATACAGGCTCTCAGTCTCTTCAGGAAAGTAAGGTCCCTTCCCCAAGCAAAAGCCACTTGGAGGGAACTGGCTCAGACAGCATATTCCAACCTGTGAGGGCCCCTGTGTACTTTGGATGGGTGCGAGGAAGGTATCTCTATCAAGGGGAACCCTCAGAGCCCTTGAGACTGCCAAGTGGGCCACACTGTAAGCCAAACCATGGGGCAGTCCCAGCTGCAGGTGCCGGCTGCAGCTCTGCCCGCTACAGGGCCCTCCCTGCCATTCCCTGGAGGCCCACCAACTGTTCTGAAAATAAAGCAGCTGACCAAGCCCTGATGCTGATATCTGAGTGTCCCCATACATCTTATGTCTGTCACGGAACAGATCTGCTGCTGTCTTGGCCCCTCAGAGGCCACTGTGCAGAACAGTGAGAGGTGGGACTCAAAGGCAGGGATTTTTCTGGAACAGCAAGCTGGGTACAGCCAGAACAGAGGGGAAAAGAGGAGCACTGCAGGGGGCTGCAGGTAGGTGAGACCCAAGAATGAGCAGAGGATTGGGGACTGTGGGAGCCATGGCAGGCTGCAAAGCAGAGTCGCTTCACGTTTTACAACCAGCACTCACACCATGTTGGGGGAGCTGGAGGCAGGTGAGGGGAGATAAAGTTCAGAGAGGGGACAGAGATGGCTGGAACAAACAATGGAGATGAGCTGGAAGATTTAAGACACAGGGGCGCCCCCTGGAGACAGTGGTGACAAGTGTCATGTGCATAGAGCTTTGGAACTGACAAGGAGTGAAGGAGGGTTAGGTAAGGCTGATCAGGAAGCAGTGGGAAGGACTGGATCCTGCTGGGAAGGGATGGGGCCAGGCAGGCAGGGTGGGCCTCTGGCACCCGTGGATAAGGCACAAAAGGGCCATATGTCAGCCCCCCCCAAATGCTTAGTCCTAGGGGCTTCTGCTAAAATAGGGGGTTCCACCTATCCCATTAATCTTAAACCAGGTGGGGAAGGAGGACCACATCTTTTATCAAGCCTCCATCTGGCTCCTGAAAAGCTGACTGGAAAAGGGAGCTCACCTTTAGGAAGTGCATGTCTCAGGGTTGTGGTGGTGTTCTCCAAGCTGTGAGCTGGCAGGAGGGTGCCCTGGCCCCTGCCAGGTGTAGGGACACCCAGACGCCAGTGGCGTAGCTTCACAAAGATGGGGAGTAGGATGAGTCGGGCAAGAGGGTGAGGTGGCCCAGCAGGAAGGAGAGGGGTAGCCCATGGCTTAGGCTACAGCAGAGCAGTTGACAGAGCCAAGTAGCCTCAACTTTGACTCCTGAGTACAGGACTTAGTCATACACCCAGGAAAGTGACAATGACAGGGGGCTTCAGAAAAAGCAGGTCTACCTCACCTGAGTTTAAGCCCTGTTCCCCAAAGGAGCCCAGAGAAAGAGGGAGGCAGCCAGGCCAGCCTGTTGGTTTCAGGTTTATTTCATGGTGAGTGGGACACAGCTGGCACATGTGTGCCCATCCCAGGGGTCAAGACATGGGAGGGGCAGCTCAGCCCCTTTCACACCCGTCCCCTTCCCCATCACAAGTTCCTGGGCAGCCTCAAGACTCGCTAGCACACTCTGCTGCCAAACACGTGGTGGCAAAGGGGAAGGGCAGCCAAGGTGATGCCAATCCTGTACCTGGCTTCCTGCTTGGCTTAGTCCTCGCATTGTCCCCCACCAGTATCTGAAGCCATAGTGTCCCACTTGGGGGCTCGGCTAGAGTTCCCTCCCCCCAAAAGTAACGATTGCAGCCCTAGACACTTAGGGCTCCAGGAACCCCATTCCTCCCTGATCCTCACAACACCCCTGTGAGGTAGGTGGGAGGAGGGGTGCCATGGAGACAGAGGCTCAAGGAGGTGCTATGACTGGGCTGGGAGGGAGTGGATCCGCCATGCAGCAAGGGGGCCCAGGCGAGGGGACAAACGGGCCTGGGAGATATGGGTGGGCAGTGCCACACTTTGGCCATGGGCAGATGACTCTGCCTGGACACACCAGGGCCCACCTCAGGCCTTCCAAGGTCCCAGAGGGCCCCAGGCCTGGGCCTGGAGGCAGGGTTGAGTCCCAGCCCAGCAGATGCAGGCAGCAGTGATAAGGGAGAGGGCAAGTCTTCCTCCTCGGGCCGGGGGCCCACCCCGTGGTACAAAAATAAAGGATTTCAGATCGGAACCCCAAGTCCCTGGAGGTGATCTGGGGGCTCACATCCGGGTGCCTCTGGCTTGTAATAGCTAGAAAATAAGAGAGGGGAGGGACAGAAGGAAGAGGAGAGGGGGTCAGAAAACCAGGGTGGGGGTGAGGATAGGGTGATGCCAGGACAGGAAAGTTGGGGAGAGTGGGAGAGGGAGGGAGAGAGGGAGAGAGAAAGGCAAGTGAGTCCAGGCTGGCTCTGGAGGGGGGGGGGGGCTGAGGCCCAAAGAAGGCGGAGTCAGGACTGAGGAGGGGAGAAACTGCCAGTCTTGGGCTGGTTGTGGCAGCCTGGTGGTGGGGGGCGTTAGGAGGGACAGATCACTGCTTTCCCAGGCAGAAAGGGGACACCGAAAGCAGCTGTCCACACCATCTTAGAATCCAACTGTGGCCCAGAGAGAGGCAGTGACTTGCCCAAGGTCACATAGGGAGATCCGTCTGACTGGGGCCTATTGTCACCCCTGTCAGAGAATAGGTCTTTTCCTGCCACGCTCCAATCCTTGGCAGGCTCTTGCCAACTCATTAGCCAAGGGACACCACATGTGGCCTGGCACCCACTCCACAGAACTAGGGGACACAGTACCCACATGCAGTGTGGCACGAGCTTCTAGACATGCGTGATGGGGCAGAGGCCAGTCCTCTCCTCCCCGGCCTGGCTCCAGGGCCTACTGACTACAGGCAGGCAGGTACAAGACACTCCAGCTCTGGACTTTTTCAGTTCTCAGGGCCTCACCCCAAGGCCCAGATAAGCTGAGAGACTTTGGTGAGTGGAGAGAATCAGCCAAAAGCTCGGCTCAAGTCCAAGGACAAGATATGAGCACCCTCCTTGCTTCCGCCCCTCCCTCCAGCTCTGCCAGGCTACAAACCAGGGGCGGCAGCTCTGGGGGCGGGCGCGGGGCCGAGGAGCTCTCACAGCAAGCTCAGGCTTGGGTCTGGGAGGGTGCGGACAGGGACCTGCAAGGAGGAAACGTGAGGAGGCAAGCGGGAAGAGTGGGGCCTGTGGCCAAGGTCAGCCTCAGAGGTGCCCTGCTGGGTTGGAGGATATAGAGCAGATGCGGCCACGCCCCTCCTCCCCAGGCCAGGAGGCAGAAGGGGCCGAAAGGGGCGCAGGAGGCGGCAGGCAGGATGCTTGGGGATGCAGGGCCAGGGGGCCCGGGGAGAGGGCACGGGACACTGGGACTAGGGCAGCCCCAGGGTGGAGACGGGAGCAGGCAGAGAGGAAACCTGGGCAGGGGCAGAGAGGGAAGAGGCAGGGTGCAGATGAGATCCAGGAGGAAGAGGAGGTGGATGAAGATGAAGCAGGACCTCCAGCAGGAAGCGGAGGAGGAGGAGGCGGTGGTGGGAGGGAGAAAAGGTTAGCGGGATCCTGAGATGACAGGGCTGCAAGAGAAAGTGAGAGAGGGATGGTTATGGGCGAGGCGCCAGGCGCTGAGCTAACCCTGGTGGCCCGCCCCCGCAGTTCCCGGCGGCAGCTGCTCCAGCAGGGAGAGGGCGGGAGGCCCGGGCTGTCATTAGCAATCGTCCTCCTGGGGGCGGGCTGCACCTTTCTCCTGGGCATCCGCCTCCACCTGCACCTGGGCCACCTCCACCTCCTCCACCTCCTGCCGCCGCTGCTCCTCCAGCTGCTCGTCCGTGCTCTGCGAACCCGCCGCCGACCAGGGAAGAGAGAGTGGAGACACTGACGAGGGGGCGGGGCTGCGGGCGGCTGTCCGCAGGGACCCCCGACCTCAGGACAGAGGGGCAGGCAGGATGAAAGGAACCTCTGAGAAAGGGAGGGCAGTAGCCAAAGCAGCTGGTGCGTCTTCCCTAGCCCAGAAAAGATGCTTAGAGACCATCCAGGCTGCTGTTACAGAGTCCGGCTATGGGGAGGACTGGAAGAGGAGCCACTGGGCTCCTGGAAAGGCCTTACTTTGGGAGGGTGGAGCCAGAGCAGGAAGCCAAGGTTGTCCCAGGGTAGTCACCAGCCAGATCTAGATGCCAGCAACAGTGTCTGGCAGCCTGGGCCAGGTTGGTGACAAAAGGGAGGCAGAGCAGCAGGGTACCCTGCACTCTTGCAGGGAGGAGCCAGCCACTGGCATGGGGGGAGGATGGCAAGGGGATTACAGCAGGGCTGGGTGGTAACACACGGGAAGCCAGAGTTCCTAAAACTCCTGCACATGGGCACAGCTTCCACCTTCCCAGCCAGGATCATGCCTATTGTGTGGGCCCTACTGCAGGCCCAAGGGTACTGGGCCTGACTCAATTCTTCCCCACAGGCTGGCTGCCAACTGAGCTCTTGGAAGAATGCTGCCTAGGCCAGAGCCCACAGGGCTCCTAAAACCACTCAGGGAGGCTACCCAAAAGGCCTGGGGGAAAGTAGGACTGTGGTATTTCCCCATCCTGACCTAGGCTGACACTAGACAGTCACTAGTCCCTGGGAAATGAACCAGCAGGTGGGAACCCTCCAGGAATTCCAGCTTGGAATCTCCAAAGGGCTCATGACCCACCTCCTCCTTCACAGAGAATTCAGCAAAGATGCCAGAAGAGAGACTTGCCCAAGGGCACACAGAGCAGCATGCCACACTTCAGCATGCTGTGCCTCGTGCCTGTCCGTGTGGCCTTGTGAATAAGAGACATCAAGCCTACCCTGTCTGTGCCCTTGGAATGGTGCTGCCTGACTGTTCCCCAGCCTGGGCCAGCGGTGTGAGCTGACTGGACGGTAGTGGCATGGGATGGATGGCATTGGCTGTGACCATGACCATGAGGGTTATGTGGGTGCAGCAGGAGGGAGGGCGTAGCAGCAGAATGGGGGAGAGTGCTGTCTTCACACAGGGCAGGGACTCACCTTGGTCTTACGGCTAGACTCTGAGCTTAGGCCGTGTGGGGAGCTGTGGAGTTCCTTTGACACCACACACAGGAACTCGGCCTGGTCCTCGCTGCCGTAGTTGTAGGAGGAACCGATGTTCACCAGCTAGGGAAGGATAGGACTCATCACCCTCTCTGCCAGCAGAGGGCAAGAGAGACAGAAGTCTACTGGAGGACCCCTGCTGGCAAGAGGCAGGCCAGTGACCACACCCAGGAGCCTTCCATATTCTCCCTGGGTCCAAAAGATTTGCTCACACTATTTCTAGGTTTTCTGAGATGGGGCCTCAAACTTGCTATGCAGTTGAGGGTGACCTTGACTTCCTGCCTCCACCTCCTGAGTGTCACTGTGGCTCTCCTATGACACTGGTTCTGCCCCAAACTAGAACCTTTCCTGATGGCTCTTCTCACTTTTACAGAAGCCTTGTGAAGGAGGTACCATGAGCTCACATCCCAGGATGCAGAGGCTGGGAGAGCGGCTGTCTTGCTCAAGTAGCAGGAGTGACAGAGGGCAGGGCTGGAAGATAGGGTGCCCTCCCATCCTAGCTGGCTGTTTGGTCTTCCTCACAATGGCTATCCTGGAATCCCAGCCTTGTCCTCCAGCTTTCCTGTGGGGAGGTGCTCAGGGAACTAATTCAGTTTGACTCTTGTTCTCAGGGCAGATTGGACCTTGAGTTCATAATGGGGGGCTCTATGCCTCTAGAAACCCAACAGGCAGAGTGTGGCCTTGTGGCTGATGACAGGAGTCTCCTGTGGTGAACCACATATGGCCTGGAGGCGTGGATGGTCACATCCATACCACTGTGCACATCTGTCATGAGACCCTGGAGGTCAGGCCCAGGGTTTGGCAAGGGTTCCACTCACCTCTGTGGTTCTGGTCTCCTATATCTGAGCAGTCCCTGAGGACCAGAGACAGCTGGTCTGCTGTACAGACCCTCAGTGACTAGGATGTCCAGGGGCAAGGGCTTCCTGCCTCCTTCTCAGTCCACCTGTGCTCAGCAGGCACTTTTCTAGTCTTGCTTAGTTCCATTCAAGAAGAGTCTGGGTTTGGGCTTGGGGAGGGACTGGAGGTTGAGACTGTAAAAAGGACAAACTTAGGGTGTCCCTTGTACCCAGCCCACCTGCTCGAAGCGCCAGCCATCAGACATGGTGGAGACCATCTGTGTGAGCTCCTCCTCCTGGCACTGAAGCACGCGGTACACATGTTTGGGTGGCACCTGTGGGTAAAAGGGTCATGTGGAGGGCACTTCTAAGGGTACCAGGCATACAGCTGCTTCTTCCCCACCATATAACCCTAGATGAAGGGCCAGAAAGTTAGACCAGGGAGGAGGGAGCCATGTTCTGAATACCTACTATGTGCCAGATGATTCCCATGCAGGGCTCACTCCTTCTGAGACCCTTATGCCTTATGCCTTAAGGAATTCTATACTGAGGCTCTCAGAGAGGTTCAGTTACTTGCCCGGGGTCACCAGCTAAAGGTACCAGAGCCATGTGTGAAATATGATTGACACAAGAGGGAAGCAGGGTAAGGTTTGGGGAGACATTCTGGGTTACCAGTCGAGTCAGGCCCTCACCTCTTTAGCCTCTGTGGCTGGGAGGTGAGGTCTCACCCTGTCCCCCCAGAGGTCTGGGGACTGAGCTCTGATATGCCAGTCCCAATAGCTCATATGTACCTACAAGGGGACTGCCTGACTCCATGAAGTAGATATTTACTCATCCTGCATGGCCTTGGCAGGGGTGGGTGGGTGATTGTACTTCTACTGACGTCCTCTATGAACAAGAGTAGCTAGGCAACTTTGAGCATCTCTACTTTCCACACAGGAAAACAAAGAAGGGCATAATAATCCTAGGTCAATCGGGGGCAGAACCCTAGCGGTATATATCCAGGTTGGGGCTGTGCTGAGCAGCCTGGGAGGCCTTTCCATCTCCCCTCACCATTGACACCAACCCCTTCCCACCACTGGCCCAGCTTCCTCTCTCCAAACCTGGGTCACTGTGTAGTCTTTCTCCTCCATCCTGTCTTTGATGATTCGGATCAGGGGACCAATGTTGTAGAATTCAGCTTCCTCCAGGACCCCTAGAACATAGAGCAGCTTGTCATCTCTACTGTCTCCATGCCCCATTCTCCTTGTCCCCAGACTCATTTCCTGCTCTGGTCACATTCCTAGATAGCTATAAGTCTATAAGTGCAAGGGCCAAGAAAGAGGGAACATTTCAGGTCTAAGGAATTGCTCAATTGGTAGAGTGACTGCCTAGCATGCACAAAATCCTGGGTTTGAGCCCCAGCACTGCACAAACTTGGGTGGTGATGAACACTTGTAATCCTAGCACTTAGACATTCATGGACATCATTGGCCACATAACAAGTTTGAGCCAGGCTAGGCTTTATGAGATCCGGTCCAATCCAAAAAGGGAACATTTTTCCTTGGTCCCCACATAAGAGGCTGAAAGGCCACTCTTCAGCCAGTCCTGTCTCCTGTGCTGCGATAAGCATGTGACCCAAGATTACCCAATGAACCTGGGGCTCATTAGGACTGTGCCCTAAAATACTACAGGTAGGGCCTAGGCTATCCACTGTGTGCCCCCATTTATCAAATGCAGGCTAAGTACCAGGCCTGTGCTGGGAACATCACATTCTTTATGGCACTTGTCAGAATTAGAAATGAGCACTTTCATTATGTCCACTGGGGAGACTGAGGCCAAGAGAGAAACAGCTTGAAACCTTTAGAGCTCTGGACCCTCACCAGAAGTAAATAAGCTTTTGGGTACCTCCAGCTACCACTCATAACTGTTGGTAAAACCCTTGTGGGTCCATCAGAGGTCCTGGGAAGCAGGTGTCACTGTCTGTGTGTGATAGACACACAAGATCAAGCAGATACACTTCAAGATCAAGTCAGCCATCCCTCCTCCCACTTGCTGAAGTTCAGAGAGCTCCCAAGAGTCTGGACTACAGGAAGTCCCTGAAAGGCAGGGGGCTGCTGGACTCTCTGGAGACAGGGACCATCACAGACTGAACCTTTGAAACCTCACTGCCATGTGATGGAGGGACTCTGACCAGTGGGAGGTGAAGAGTCATAAAGATGGAAACCCAAGGAAGTATGACTTCTGAAAGAAGAGGCTGATGGCCAGTGAATCCCTCTGTCTTCATGCAGCACACAAGTGGACAGTTAGCAGCAGGGAAAAGGGTCAGGTCAGAAGCCCCTAGGCTAACACGCTGACCCTGAATCCCAGCCTGCAGAGTGGGTGGGGTCAGTTGCTGTTGTCATAGTCCCCTGGCCTCTAGTACTTCTTTACAGAGTTGAAACTGTGTCGGGGGTCATTCTGATCTCTATTGTGCTCAAGTAATACATGCTGGAAGGGAGAGTCAGCAAGGACAACTGCCTGAGTGACAGAAATCTCCCAGGCCCTGGCTGGGAGCCATCCAACCCAAAGCTGTGTACCCCAGGCTAGGCTGCTTCCTACTGTGGGGGAACTTCCTTCCACATTCCCACTGCTTGGTATGGTAGGTGCAACGGTCACTAACTTCATAGACACAGAGAGGTTAACTAACATTTCCACTGTCACATGGTAAGCTTCCTCCTGAAATCCATCTCTCAGATATTTCCCCACCCCGCCTGAAGAGATGAGAGCATCAGAGCTCTAAAGAGCTGGAACCTGTAAACAGGTGTTGGCTGTGATTCGGCTGGAGTATGAGCCTCCCAGAGGGACCTGCTCCTGAGCCCAGGCCCTACCCACGTGATCTCTTCCCCTTAGACTGCTTGGCAGCTAGCTGTAGACCAGGCAGAGTGAGCTACCTACAGTGAGCTCTGAGTGAAATGATCACCCTGTCCTTTGGGGGCTCTTCAGATCACTGTACCCCATTGGGGTCAGCCAGAGAAGATGACTGACTAGAGCAAGGACTGTGAGAAATGCCACAGATTCAGGGAACTCATCTGCAGTTCCAACACACACTCTTCCGAATGTGGGTCATGATGCCCATTTTGCAGGCGCCAGTGTAGACCCAGAGAAGACTATATGTCCAAGCTGGCCTGGCCTGATCCAGAGCTACACTCAAGTGTACAGAGGAGAGCTGGTTTGAGGATGACTGTAGTCCCCTGGCCCTGGCCTATTCTTCACACTGCTTCCATGTCAGCTGGGCCTGGATATGAGCCTCCACAGACCTGGGAAGGCAGCAGCCCTACCAGGAACATCACCCCACAGCCAGCTTTGGGAACTCCACGAACTGGCTGATGACAAGCCCCTGCTTGGGAGGCACAGAATAAGGCAAAGAAGGACCCAGTTCTTCTCCCATCCAGCCTGGAGCATCCCAGGCCCCATCAGGCCTTCTTGAAGGCCAGGAGAAAGGTCATTCCCAAAGGCAGAAGCCTCAGGGCCTCTTGACCCTCTTCCTGTTTTCACATCACTTCCCCAACAGCACTCATGACAGCCTGGGTCTGTCAGCTTGGCAGAGACCTGGAGAATGGGACCCCATTCCAGGACAGGCAGAAAATAATGGGGAAAAGTAGATGCCACCTTGGCTACAAGAATGATTTTAGGAACTCCGGATGGCTCTGGCCCGCTCCAGAGAGCCCCAGACCAGCCCAATGAACCAACTCACCCTCCTCAGCCATGTCCTTGTCCAGCACCAGTTTGCCATGCCTGAGGAAGTTCAATATGGGCCCGAAGTAAGTGGGGTCACGGTCAATGAGGTAGGCCCCGGTCTCATCCTGTGGAGATTAGCACAGGAAGTGAGAGGCATGCAAACTTCCACAAGTCCAGCCCCACACATAAGCTCAACTGATCACAAGCTGGAGAAGGACTGCAGAAAGAGAGATGAGATAGAACAACAAGGTGCTGGGCTCCAGCCCTGCCTCTGCCTTTTCCAGCTGTGTGACCTTGAGCCATCATCTGGCCTCTTGAGCATGTCTTCTCTCCCGAATCACCAGAGGACTATGTGTGAGCATAGGGTGTGACCATATTTCTGAGCGACCCCTAGCTCAACACAGGATTCAATGAATTCCCCTCCTGGGAAAGTTTCCCTCTTGGAGGCTGCTCCCCTGAGCTAACCCCACTATCCACCAGATGTTTGCAAGTTTCCAAAGGAGCTGCTCTCCGATTGGACACTTGCAGCCTGCAGGGAGGCATAGCCGGCATCAATACGACCCCATCAAGAAGCAGGGGACTCGCTCAAGGACATAGTGTGAGAGGTTCACAGAATGGGGGCCAAGGAACTTTGGCAAGTCAACTCCAGAGGTCTTGCACATGAGGACAGAGTCAGATCAGGGAAATCCATCCCACTCCCCACTCCTCCCAGGTCATTCGGGAGTTGGCAGGAGAGCAGGGTGAGCTCACAAGTGGTATCTGCTAGGCCAGGGCTCTTCCTTACATTAAACCCACCTCCAAGACACCCAGGCCTTCTCCACCCAGTTCCCTGCACCCCTCAGCTGCCCACACCCCAAGGGCAGGGAGAAGCAGCCTGCATCAACTCCTAACGCTGGAGTCTGCCAGGACAGCACGGCTGGCCGGGCTTGTAAGTCCCTCAGCACCGCCCCACAGCAAGGGAGCGTCCCGGATCCAGGGCAGCGCTCCAAGGCTCCAAATGGCCGCGGCCTGCGCTGTCCCGTTGCCACGGCAATGGGTACAGCGATCCCTCTCAGCTTCGCTTCCTACCCCTCCTCCTGCCCGGGCTTCCCGCCTCGGGATCCTACGAATGCTACACCGACCAGGTCGGAGGCCGAGAGACGCACAGGCTGGACAGCCTCAGAACGCGGAACCGGGACACCACCATCGGCGGGCTCACCCGGTCCGACTGCAGCTCTTCGCCTTGGCACAGGCGGCTGAGGAAGGACTTCTGCTCCCGACACAGCGTCTGGCGGGTGGTCAGGAACACCGTGCCCCCCACGTTCAGCCGCACCCACTTGCCCCAGCCGCCCCCGGCGCGGCCGCCCGCCCCCGCCGGTGGCGCTGCCTCCCCGGCCTCCATCCTCATCGCCAGCTGCGGTGTCTGCATCCTCCCCTCCGCTTGCTGCGGGGCGGGTACCAGGCGCGGGGTATGCCGGGAGCTGTAGTATGGAGCTAGGATTGGGATGCTCTGCGCTTGTCCTGGTGCTGCTGGGACAGCAGGTCCCGCCCCACATTACCTTTCTTGGCGGCCTGACACCTGGTCTCTCCCTTTGACCAGCCTGCTTGATTTGCAGAAGGCCAGAGCCCTGGGAAAACAGCGATCCCCGATCCGCTATTCTCCTCATTTGTTCTGTGTGCGGGGGGGGGGGGGGCCCAGCTGAGGAATGACTGACCTGAGAAAACTTTCTTCCTCCAGAGATTCCTATATATACCTGCTTTCTAATAGGTGCACGCACATGTGTGTGTGTGAGTGTGTGTGTGTGTGTGTGTGTGTGTGTGTGTGTGTGTGTGTGTGTGTGTGTGTGTGTGTGTGTTTTGCTGGGGATGGAGCCCACGGTCTCTGGTATGCTAAACCACACCAGCAATATTTCTTTCTGCCCCATGTGTCACCTCTACCTCCTAGATTCTTTGAGAACATCTAGTTGAATTTAGGGTTGTCTGAACATTTCTGTGTGAATATATAATATACATTACTTATTTAGGCTCCTGGTAGCTCTGTCAGGTTGGTACTGCCAAGATAGTGGCACAAATGGGGCTACAGAAGTAAAGAGACAGTAGTACATTTCCATACAAAAGTCTGTTTCCTCTGTTCTTTCCAGGGTTGTCAAGGATTAGGTCAGGGCTCCCACATTAAGCCCAGACCTCCTCCACCAAGCTCCCTGCACCTTTCAGCTGCCCACACCCCAAGGGCAAACAGAAGCAGACACATAACTCCTTTCCCAGCTGGATTCAGCCTGGACAGCAGGGCTTAGGAGGAATGAGAAGGGAAAAGGCAGCCTGGTTTGTGGGGATTGTGAGGCTGATCACAATGGTCACTGGTCTGCAGGGATGGAGAGAAGAGAGGGGTGGATCAAGTGGGATCAAGAACAGACATAAGTCTTCAGGGACAAGAGCCAGAGTGCTCTGGATGCCAGTCTTGGGCTAATCTGGAGGAAACAGAGTTTGCCTAAGGAGTGGATATCCAGAAGATGAAGTTCAGATATTGGCTTCCCTGATGCCATCTGCTTCCATAAATATGATAGGACTGAAGCTTGGAGGCAAGGCACATGGTAACCTGCCCATGTCTGTATGCAAGATGGGAGAAGGGAAATTGTGAATACTCCACCCCCAGATGCCTTGCCCAGTCCTTGAGGAGTATGGGCTGTGCAACAGGCCTGTGGGGCACCAAAGCTCTCTGCAAAGGAGGAATGGCCTTGGGGTGATGTTTTGGGATGGTCCCTCTGGCATTGGTGTTCCAGAGAATTATTCGGATAGGAAGGCGAAAATGGGGGGAAGCTGTTGTAGGGATGTGGTCTCTGCTTCCCCGCCCCCCCAACTGCTCAGCGGGATCCCAAGGACAGGTGTCCTTTTCAGGACAGCACAGCAGGTACCAAAAGTACCAAACACTGGACATGACTCAGGGAATGGCCTAGTTTCACTTTCTGTTGCTGTGATACAGCATCCTGCCAAAAGCCGACTCAGGAGGAAAATGGTTTATTTGGCTCACAATTCCAGGTCATAGCCCTTTGTTGTAGGCAAGTCAAGTAGGCAGGACTTGATCCAGCTCGTCAACTCCTCAGTCAAGGGCAGAGAGAAAATGAATGCATGGATGCTCAGCTCACTTTTTCTACTCTTACACAGTCCAGGACCAAACCCATGGAATGGTACCATCCAGAGAAGGCCGGGTCTTCCCACATCAGTGTATGTAATCAAGACAATCTCCTACAGACATGCCTACCAGCCAACCTGATTTAGACACATCTTCATTAATTGTCTTCATGGATTCTAGATAGTGTCATGTTGACAACTAAAACACACCACCATCCCTGGGGAGGTGAGTGAAGCAAACCCTTTTTGTAAGGATGGGGATCCGGTCTTCCTCCTCCAGCCAGGGTCCTGTTATGAGTGCCTGACCATAGACACCAACGCATTCAGCCAAGTTCACCATCCACTGTGTTCTCAGTTCCATGCTCTGGGCATTCTTTCACGACAATAGTGATGACATCAGCCAGCAGAGCAGCAGGTACTGTCCACTGGGGGCTTTCCCTGGATCAGGTGGTACCCACACATGAGCTGTCATCATTCTGGGACTCTAGGCCACAGATCTTACTTCTCCGTGTGCCTATCTTATAGTAGGAAAATGAGGCTCAGAGGGCCTGGGCTCTTCCCGGTCAATGTTGGAAGAGGCTGTGGAGAGCAGAGCCAGCCTTGAAGTTTTGTCTCACTGACTCAGATGCCATCCCACCCTCCAGCCCCCATGGATCCTATGGCAACCCTGAAGTGGCAGTCTTAAGGCCACACCACAGGTGAAGATACCACAGTCCTCACAGCTGCTTTAAGCAGGTCTGGACATTGTCCCTGTTTGTCTCCAATTCTGGAGGCGTCAGGTGGAGACAGGCCAGTACCTTGAGGCCCAATAAAGGGGAAGGCTGGTCTCCAATTTTCCCTCTTTCAAAGTTCCTATCTCTTTGGACACACAAAACCTCCTCAAATAAGACACCTAAAGTTCTCCCCCCTGGGTCAATGTTTCATTGCTGTGGCAAAATAACCTGAGTAAAATAACTTAAAAGAAGAAAGAATTGCTATCTTTTGTTCATAGTTTCCAAGATTTACTGACTTTTTAGGGTCATGGGGGGTGCAGTATGCAGGATTGAAACTAGGGTCTGCTCACCTCGTGACAGTAAGGAAGGAGGAAGGAGGAAGGAGAAAGGAGGGGGGGTGAGAGAGAAAGAGAGGAGAGAGGGAGAGAGAGTGTGTGTGCACTACAGAAAATAGGGATAAGATCTACTATTCCACTGGGAGTGGCAGTGCATGCCTTTAATCCCAGGAGGCAGAGACAGGTGGATCTCGGAGTTTGAGGCCAGCCTCATCTACAGAGTTTCAGGACAGTCAGGGCTATACAGAGAAACCCTATCTCAAAAAACAAAACAAACAAACAAACAAGAACAAAACAAAACAAAAACAAAAAACAAAAAAAGATCTACTATTCCAAGGCATGCCCCACAGTGACTCACTTCTCCAACTAGGCCCTACCTCTGAAGAGCCTATTCAGCTTGGAACTCATCAGTGGGTTAATCGATTGATAATGCTAGTGGCTTCATGTGCTAATCACCCCCAATAGCCTCAATTGAAGATTAAATCTTCACATACAAACTGAATGAGGTCACTTCATATCCAAACCACAACCCATCTGAAGTGGTACCCTCACCAATGAGGGTCCCATCCAGGGCCAGGTAATAAGATCCAAGGTCTCTAAACAGTCAATGGTTGCCACTACATTCCTTCCTGTTTCTGTCTGGGCTTGTATAGTCCTTTTTGGATGGGAAAGCAAGGTGTACTAGGAGGATCTTCACCCAACTATGGAAAGGCCCCTAGTCCTTCTTTCCAAATGACGCTCATGTGTCACTGGGTTTGTCGAGCACCTACTGTGTGCCAAGATTGAAACCTAGAGTTGAAGATGTCAGAGGTTGGCCCCTGTCTTCCAGGATGGCTTGCTTGGCTCAGGGAAGGTAAGGTTTGAGGGAGCTAGATAAAGCTCACAATCCAGGCAGCCTAACTGTAATTTTGCATGGTTGTTTCTTTGTGGTTTATTTGCTTGGGTTTTTCTCATGCTTACCTCAATCTTCCTCAGAAAATAACTGGGAGAACATCCTTTAGATACTTTCCAGGATGGTGACTAAGTCTCAAGAGAGTTAAACCTTAATTGCTAGCTGGTTCCACTGCTCCCTGCTGGCCCATCTATAGGTCCTGATTTATCTGGAAAGTGAGACAGGTAGAGAGGTACAGAGATACAAGGGTGCAGACTCCCAGGGAAGGATGTCAACCAGCAGCCCAGCTTTGTAGGAGCAGTGGTGCAGACTCCCAGGCAAGGATGACAACTAGCAGCCCAGCTTTGTAGGAGCAGGGGGTGCAGACTCCCAGGCAAGGATGATAACCAGCAGCCCAGCTTTTTGGGATCAGCAGCTGGACGGCCTTGGAAAAGTCACATACTCACACTTATTCTCCACCCATGAAATGAGAGAGACGGTACTTTGTGCAGTGGCTTGTGAGGAAGCAGTCAGTCAGCATGCAAGGCCTAGAGGTGGGTGCATGCTCACCCTGCCACCTACACAAAGGCCAGAGAGTACCAGCTTTTGTGAAGCTAGTCAGCTATTCTGTCAAGATTAGGGCTTGAGCCAAGGGCTACCTTACTAGCCATGGATGAACCAGTCTACCACCTACTCCCTGCTGAGGCTGGAAGAGAAAACAGGAAGAGAGGCCACCCCTATGCTCCAGGGCAGAGTAGCTGCCATTGCGTGCCAAGCCTCATGGCCTAAAGTGATCCTCAAGTCATTCTATGTTGGGACTCAGAATACGCCCTGGGTTCTTGTCTGAGCACATCGTTCGTGGGTTGTCCTGTTTTTAATCTTCTCCATTTAGCAGTGCCTAGCATCTGAGTGGCTTGTGTCAGCTCTGCTGGCAGTTCTGTGACGAGGATGTCATTCATTCTGTTCTCCTCACTTCCAAGTTCAGAATGTCAGAACATGAGATTAGCTCAAACCCTTGTTTGGTTCCTCACATCAGTTCCGCCCCTGCCTGGGAGGCTGGCTCTGAGGCTTAGCCTTGTGTGGGTGTGCCTGGAAGTCAGCACCTGGTTAGTTCACCTGAGGAGAGAATGTGATGGAGTGGGTCAGAGAGCTCACATCTGGCCACAGGAACTATTCCTACTGAGCAATAGGCTTCAGAAGTCTAGGGTCTGAATCTGCCCCATGGTCCTCTACTCATGACATCTGGTTATCTAGGTCTGTGACCTCACCAAACCTCATTTTACACTATTTACAATAATTAAGACATGATGTTATTGCATTTCCCTAATGGGTAGGAAATGTTGGCTCCCATGACTGAACACCTACTGTGTGCTGAGCCTTGTCAGGGGCAACATGCCCAGTGTGTGTATGTGTGTGGGAAGAACAGACCTATAGGCCTGAGTGTTCCTAACAATGGTGTCACCATGTTACTGCCTAAAATGTTCTAGAATTTTAGCAGATAATTACCAAGTTTGTCTCAGGGGTGGGGATTTGGTTTCAGAGAAAGCCCAGGGTTGGGGCACACCTGTAATCCTACTACTTGGGAGATGTGGGCAGGAGGGCTGCTGAGACCCTGTCTCAAAGATAGGTAGATGTCTCAAAAATAGATAGACAGATATAGATAAATAGGTAGATAGATAAGTTAGCTATCCACCCTCCCCTTGAGTTCACAGGAAGGTACTCCATGGGGTACCTTCTGAACATTCTTACGTTGTGAAAGGGCAGTCTGAGGCCAGGCATAGTGGCACGTGCCTTTAATCCCAGGACTCGGGAGGCAGAGGCAGGAGAGTTCAAGGCCATCCTGGTCTACATGGCGAGTTGCAGGAGGAAGGGGTACTTGCTCACATTCACAGAGACATACCTGGTGATGGACAGTAGCTGGACGCCAGCGGAACCGCGTGGTCCTGGACCTGGGAGATGCTCCCTTCAGCCAGCAGGGGGCGCTCGTCAGACTCCTCCGTCCACCTGTTTTAGTGCTCGGTTCCGTTGTGCTCCAGGTGGTTGGGTTTTCAGAAGCCTGGCTCCTAGAACAAGGCTATAACCTGCGGCTTGTTATCAGTCTCTTCTCAATGTCATAATGTATATCCCCCCGGGTCCCAGCACTGGCCATCCTAGCCAGGCACATGAGTGATCACTTTAATCCCAGTCCATCTGGAAGCTGCAGCTGTCTGCTATTCTGGGAGGACCCAGAGGGAAGTTCCGGCTCTTTCCTACCCCTCCCACACCTTTGACACCCTGTACAGAGAGTCAGCTCCTGCTGTCCACTAAGGATACAAGCAGAAGAAAGGAAGCTAGAAGGCTTCCCTACCCCGGGCCCTTCTTCTGGTGGGACTTCCTTATGACCAGAACATGTGACGCGAGCTGGCTAGTTTTTGTTTTGTTTTCTGGTGGTCGTGGTGGGCATTCTTTGGAGCCTTCACTTCTGGGAATGGTTCACAGTGCAATGCCCTTCCAGGACAGTGCCTCCTCTGACTGGTCCTTGGATATTGCTTGAGGTACAACGCTATAAAATCTTGGGATTCACCCGATGCCTAGCCCTAGTACAAAGCTTCCCTGGAAAGTCTGCACCCTGTCCAGCACATCTTCTGACCTATCTGGCCTGCTGGCTTTTCTGAACCTCACCCAAACCCACATCTTCGAGCCTGCTGTATCCAGGACACAGGGCGCTGCAGGAAGCCCCTTCTCTCGGAGAGGGAAGATTCTCAAGTGCACCCAGCTCACAGGAGCAGCCTGTAAAGTCTGTTTGTCCTTTAGCTGTTCTGGAGCTTTCTTTGTCTGTCTCTGCGCTGACTTTCAAGATAAATCCTTAACCACTTCCCTTGGAAGAACAGCTTTAGATGGTCTCTGTACCTTGTTTTCAAAGTGTGAGTCCAGTTAGCAGTCCCAGTGGAGACTGAATCAGAAAAGCTGTATAAGGCAAAAACAAACAACAAAACGAAAATAAGTCCATCTTCAGGCTTAAAGAAATGTCACAAAAATTACACCCACCCCAAAATATTCCAAAATGTCAATAATTCATTAGTTTTGTTTGTCATCTTCCCCTCCCTCTCTCCCTCTGCCTTTTCTTGCCTCCTAAACTGATTTTTGAATAAGCTGCTGTGAATGGCTCCTCCCTCCTAAACTAGGGCAAAGACTTCTAACAGCTTGGCATTCCCCCATGACCACAGTATAGGATCAGATCCAGAGGAGGAAGGAGTCGGGCTAAGCCTGATACACTACTGGAACCTGTCTACAGACGCGTCTAATGTCCTTTCTAACTAAAGCAAATACATGCAAAGGAAAAAAAAAGATTTGCATCCAAGCCCCCTTGTACTTGGTTGGTCAGCTCCCTGACCCCCCCTCCCCTACTGTGTAGCCCAGGCTATCCTGGAACTCAAGAGCCTCTTTCCTCAGCCTTCTGGATGCTGGAATTTCAGGTCTTCACCACCACAGCCAGCCTCTGCTCTCGGTCAGACTGCAGCAGTTTCTCTGCCTTCCGTTTTTGAAGCATGTGTGATCTTTGCTGCACACCTTCCACTGTGGCTCTGCCTGGTCCTCTGTCACAGGTTTGCTGTGTGTTGTTGGCTGGGTTCTTCTGGGCACCCCATCTCAGAGAGGTGGCGAATGCAGGTTTCAGGAGAAGTGCAGTCACTTCTCCTTTTGGAATGAGTCATCTGTTGAGGAGACAGGGGAGGACATGTTGGTTCCCTTCTCCTCCAGCTAATTTATCTCGTCATGAATTTCACTAGTCACTGATTATTCTTGTGTGAAATAATCAAGCATGGTGACAGCCAAGCTCTGATTTTGTAATCCCATCACTGCTCTGTATTCACTGGTGTTGGTCTATTGGAGGCCTCCTCCTGCTTCCTTAATTAATATCAACAAACACTATTAGAGTCTTTATTCCATGGGTTAAAATGTTACTACTGTTACTATTTTTTATACTCAACTTATCTAAGATTTGATTAATGGGAACCTCTTCCTGGCTTCTATATCTTTTTTAAAAATAAATTTTGGGGCTGTAAATGTGTCCAGTTGGCAGAGTGCTCACCCAGCATACACAAAGCCCTGGGTTCCATCTCAAGCACAGCATAAACTAGGCATGGTATATGACTGTAATCCCAGCATTTGGGAGGTAGAGGAAAGAGGATGAAAAGTTTAAAGTCATACTCAGCTGTATTGGGAGTTTGAGGGCAGCCTGGGCTATGTGAAACCCTCTCTGACAAACAAACTCACAAAAAGAAAAGAAAAAAAAACTTTGCTGTGGGTGGCATACAATTTTAATTTCAGCACTTGGAAGGCAGAGGCAGGCAGATTTCTGTAAGTTCAAGGCCAGCCTGGTCCACAAATCAAGTTCTAGAATAGCCAGGGTACAGATAAATCCTGTCTTAAAAAAAACCAAAACCAAAACCAAACAAAAAAAGGAGGGAGGGGATCATTAAGTGAACTAATTTTTAATCTCTTAAAGATTGTGGTCATGATACTAGATGACCAAGGAGGTTTTAAGGCCATTGTTCAGTGGCGTGAAGACACACCTCTGCGTTCACGCCCGCCACAGCCGTCATCCACCATTAGCCCCATTGCCATCATCACAGCTATCTCCATCGCTGTCTCGCCACCATCCTCATCATCCCCAACGTCTCCACAACACCACCATCACACATCAAAACCATGCCCACCACCCCTTCCATCGCAACCACCCCAACACCCACACTGGTTCCGCTAATCCACCTCCACCATCCCTCCCACCCCTACACCCCCACCATCCCACTATTCCACAGTCCCCACCAAGTTCACCATTCCACCATCAACACCATCCCGCCATCTCACCATACCCATCATCCCCACCATCCCATCATCCTGCCATCCCCACCATCCCATCAATATCACTATCCCTGCTTTTCCCACTGTCACCATCATCCTCGTATTTAACACCACTAGCACTGTCTATTACAGAACTCTTACACCTTGCAAATCTAGAACTTGGCATCCTTAAGTAACACTCCCACCTCCATCCTTTGGTTCCATCTCCACCACACCAGTTTGAAGTGTGTTTCAGTGAAAGAGACATTCGTTAAGCACATGTAGGATCCTCAGTTCCATCCACAACCACACTACCACCACCGTGAAAATAATAACACATGAATGCTCACATGGTCTCTACCTGCTCTAGCAGCACCCATATCCATTTTGTAGATTATGAGTTAAAATGCATTCCTGGGCAATTGGTAGGATTATACCCCTGAGGTCATTGCTCCCACATAGTTCACAAGTTAGGAAGGAGACAAGTGGATCTAGTCTCATGTGGCTTGCATGCACGCGCGCGCGATCGCACACAGACACACGCATGCACGCACGCACGCACACAGGCAAGCACATATGTTTTTTTCTCCTTCAGCTCAGAACCCTGAAGTCATTGACACTTGAACTCTGACCCAGCATGGTGAGTTTATCTTCTCTCTCCTGCCTCATTTCCCTCTTTCTAGCAAAGAAAATGCTGGTTTCCAGGTTTCTGAGTTTTCTCATTTTGTCATGTGTCTGAAGATACACAGTCCTTACAGCCAAATACCACATTCAGGTATTGCCACGATGGGCTGATGGCTGAGAGAGCCAAGGGTTCATTCTCCTTTAGTTAGAGTGGTCATCTCTGTCTGAATTACACCTGGGTTGGCTTGCTGCTGACAGTGCTGTGTCCTGTTCCCTTCATCACTGCTGACTGATTGATTGGGATTATGTTTGGTTTGGTTTTGTTTGGTTTGATTTTTGTATGTCAAAAAGCTACAAGCAAGAAAACAGGCAAAGTGCCACCCCCAGTGTTCTGTCTATCCTGGTGTTTCTGCACATCCCCACAGGTGGTTAACTTCATGCCTTTCCGATTCATACTTTGGCATGAAATTTTACAGGAATGAATAGGTTCATGTCTCTTTTTGTATTCCTGTTTTCTTATTCAATAGACTCTACAATTAGTAATGCACAAGTTCTCTTCTACTTTGCTTTTTCCGCTTAACACCTTGTCTTAGACATCATTTAAAGTTTTGATAGGCTTCATTTTTATCTTCCTCTTTTCTTTAAAACTGTTTTCTGTTATTATTATTATTATTATTATTATTATTATTATTATTATTGTGTGTGTGTGTGTGTGTGTGTGTGTGTGTCTGTCTGTCTGTCTGTCCGTCCATCTCAGGTTATCAAGCTTATGCAGCAAATACTTTTATCTGATGAGTCATCTCACTGGCCTCTCTCTCTCTCTCTCTCTCTCTCTCTCTCTCTCTCTCTCTCTCTCTCTCTGTCTTAGGGCTAGAGAGACACCTCAGCTCTACTAGGGGACCCCAGTTCATTTTCCCACCCCAGCCCCATGAGATCCAACATTCTCTTGTGGCCTCTGAGGGCATCTGCATATATGTGGCATGTGCAAGCACACACCACACACACACACACACACACACACACACACACACACACACACACACACACACACGAACGCATGCACAGACACACAAACAATAAATAAGGCATCTTTAAAAAAATAAGTAAAACAACGGCTTGCTAATAGTATCCCAGGCTGACTTCAAATCCCCAGTCTTCATGCCTCAGCCTCCTAAGCACTGGGGCTACAGAGTTTGCCACCAAGTCCACCACACCCACCATGCCTACCACACTCATTAATAAAACTACTAAGGTTATTCTGTTGAAATTAAGGCTTTCTCTCCCTTATATTCTCTATTGTTAGATTATCAATTTGCATGTGTTAATTTTATACAGTGCAGAGTTATTGTTCAGAGGTAACTGTCATTCTCAGTTCTCTGTGGTATTTCAAGAATATAGTCCTTACCTGAAAAGAAAACAGAATAGCCTTCTTCTGTCTTGTAGTGGTTTGTCCTGGGCTGGCCTGAGACTCACTATCCTCCTGCCTCAGTCGTCAGAAACTCCAGCATGTATCTCCATGCTCTACTAGGAATTAATATTTTAGAGACTGGTTATTTTACTAGTAGAGAGAAATAAGTCACTCACGGACTTGGAAAAGAGGAGGTGGGTCTATGGAGAGTGTACTGTGATCTCCCTCACCAAATACTCTGCTGGAGTAAGGGGCACAGTCCAGGGAATTCAAGCTTGGCACTGTCGCCCTGTTCGAGCGAAGATGTCTCTCTCACCTGAAGCTGCCCTGCACCCTCTCTGTTCTCTGAGTCCATGCTCCTCAGTGGTTGATCACTAAGGTGTCTGTGTGGTTCCCCCTTCCCAGCGGGCAATACACTTCTTAGGGCTGTCCTCCTCTGCTGTGTCTCCAGTTCCTGGGAGTCGGGGAGGTTTCTGAGGATGTGCACTGTGCTTGATCAGGACGGATCTGGGGCATGGGGAATTGGCAGGACTCTGCAAGTCTCCTGCTGGTGGGATATGGGTAAGGGAGAATTTCAGAGAAGTCATTGCCAGGTCTGAGCCACAGGTGACTCAAGAGCGGTGGCCATGCACTGAGACCAAGATGACAGGTGAAGTGGGGGCAGATGAGGGGTCCCATAGGCTGTGGGTAGCTGGAGGCCACAGTGATCTAAGCCATTGTCTTGAGTGAAGGAGTGGACTCACCAAGTAGCTGGCAGGAGGAAGAGTGAGGGCTGAGAATCCAGCCACAGTCAGCAGGACCAACCAGCGTTCCTATGTCCTTGGTGCTTCCAGGTACTAACAGTTTGGACTCTTTGGTTTGGGAGCAATCAGCATCTGAAGGTAGCACCATGCACCAAAAACACCAAACAAAGCCTTGGGAGTTGGGGTGCACTTACCCCAGTCAGGGAAATGCATGTCAAGGATATTTTTCTTTCCTTTTTTTAGGGAGTGGGGTGGGAGGTGGGGAAGGTTAGGGTTTTTCTGTGTAGCCCTGGCTGTCCTGGAACTTATTGTGTAGGCTGGCCCTGAACTCAGAGGTCTGCCTGCCTCTGCCTCCCAAGTGCTGGGACTAAAGGTGTGCGCCACCACTGCCGGCTGAAGATCTTTATGCTTAAAATGAAGCTTCCAGGTACCTTGAGAGCTTGATCCTTTCCCCTGGTGATTCCACCCTCCCCTGTGCTCACTGGTTGAGGGACTTCCAGTGGGTGCCAAGGCTCCCCCATGCCCGGAAAGACTCCTGCTTTCATTTTTTCAGGAGAAAGGCTGAGGCCCAAGAGGAGAGCTCCTGGGCAAAGCCAATTCCACAGGACCAGGCCCGAGGCACTGCATTGATCCAGGATTCAACCCTCTGGTTGATGGATGCTTTGGACCATGACCCTCAGCTGAGTGGTCTGGAGAACTGGGACATTCTGATGCAGCCAGTTAGTGGGGCAGGGAAAGGCTTCAGTGCCGGTGAGGGTGTTCAGCAAATATTTGCCAAGTAGACAAAACTCTGGCCAATACTGATGTCGCAAGTTCCTTCCTGGATCCCCGACAGAGTGGGTGGGGGTGGGGCACATGCAAGCAGATGTGGGCAGTCAGTTATTCTGGTGTACAGCCTAGGGCGACAGGGCAGTGCTCAAAGGGGGCCCTGGGTCATTGCTGGAAGCCCTGGCTGAGCTTAGCTTTCCTCAGATCTGTTCCAATTGCCATGGACTTCCCCAGGACAGAAAAGGCTCTGCTGGGTTCACCTTGTTTTCTTTGCTGGAGTTTGGGTTTCTGGCTGAAATCTGTCACTCAAACCTTGCCTGGAACGGTGGAAGCACTTTATCATGTTCTCTCGATCTCTGAATCAGGATAAAACACTCCAGGCAAAGGTGCTCTGCATATTAAATCTCCAATTAGGCTTTGCATGCTTAGGCAAATCACTCCACCTCTCTGAGCTTGCCCTGCCCCCTTCAAAAAGGTAGCCTGTTATAAAGCAGATCATTTCACAGTGCTCTTTACTCTCTGGGAATTATAGAAAGCTTCCATTCCTTTTCTTAGTTTGAAAGATCTTGAAGCAAGGATAGAATTCTTATATTCATCGTTTTCTCTCTCTACCAATGCCTAACTACTAAAAACACTCTAAAATTAACAGTATTTGGGCTTGCGAGGTAGCTCATTGGATAAAAGTGCTTGCCGGCAAGTCAGGTGACCTGAGTTGGATCCCAGGGACCCACGTGATAGAAGAAAACCAAGTCCCAAAAGTTGTCCTTTGATCTTAAGAGCATCTAGGAGGACACAGAAAGAGAGGGGCAGGAAGAGAGAGAGGGACAGGGAGAGGGAGAGGGAGAGGGACAGGGAGAGAGAGAGAGAGAGAGAGAGAGAGAGAGAGAGAGAGAGAGAATGGGAAAATGGAAAAAAATAAAACAAGTAAATAAATAAATAAAAACCAAAACACTAGTACTTAATCTTTGCTGTGTCTAGCACCAGGCTGAATCATTTCTGTGGATTATGTCAATTCATCCCTCCTGTTGCTATGGCGCAGTGAGTCAATTTAAAAGATGAAGAAGCCAAAGCCAAAAGAGTCTGTCTGCCCATAGTCAGTCAGTCAGTCAGTCAAGAAGATCCTCTGGCGGAGCTGAGTCAGGAGGACAGGAATAGGGCTCATGTCTCTCCTAGAACTGAGAAAGCAAGGTTTGCAGAGCCAGGCAGGAAGGGAGCTTGGGGAGGACTGGGTATGAAGGTCGGGGGCTTCAGATCAGTAGAGGGCCTGGGGATGCTCCTGACTGCTGCTGTGAAATGTCCTGTGCTTGTGGGGTAATGTGTTCTCCTTGGAGTACTGGGCATCAATTGGCATCCAGTGGGCAGAGGTTAAAATGCCACTGAGTATTCGATGGGCACGGGATGCCCTCACAGCAGAGTTGTCCAGCCTGAGACGGCAGGTTGAAAAGTCTTAGACCAAGACTGTCATGGCTCTGGCCTCGGTTCCTGTTTGACTCTCCTCTTCTGAAGTCAACTGGCTTCCTATTTTATAAAATAGGGGGCAGGGGCTCCAGGGGCTGGCCTTCCTACAGAGCTCTTGCTGGTGATAGCAAAAGGCTATGCTACTGGCTTCTCCTAGTCCTGTGAACTTAGAGAATTGAAGGGAAGGAGAACTCAGAGTCAGGGTGCCGGGCCTGAGTCTCAGTTCTGCTGGAAACACATGGTTAGGTACTGCCTGGCTCCAGTTTATTCCCAGAAGAGTAAACAATGTCACTTCCATGGTCCTCGTAACAACGGTCATGGTGCTAGCCAGTGCCTAAGGAGAGAGCATTCAGAGAGAAGATGGCTTGGCTAGGTAGTACAATGGCTGAGGCCCTGGGTTCAATTCCCTGCACTGCCAGAAGGGGGCAGAAAAGTCAGGGAAGGGTCACCCAGGTCCCGACAGACCAAGGGGAGATTTCTAGACACCATTGTCAACTTTGCCAGAGGATAAATTCAGACAGTAGCACATGGAGACCCTACTCTGGGACAATGGTAAGGCTGGTTCCCTGGAGCAGAAAGGCTCGAAGCCCTGAGTCCACCCATAATGTGAGTTCATTACATATTTATCAGTTTGCAAGCATGTGTGAGTGTGTGTGTGTGTGTGTGTGTGTGTGTGTGAGTGTGTGTGTGTGTGAGTGTGTGTGTGTGAGTGTGTGTGTGAGTGTGTGTGAGTGTGTGTGTGTGTGTGTGTGTGTGTGTGTGTGTGTGTGTGTGTATACATGGCACAGCATCCATGTGGAGGTCAGAGAATCACTTTTTGGAGCTGTTTCTCTCTTTTCACCTCCTGAGTCCCAGGGATTAAATGCAGGTATTATGAGGTTTTGTGGCAAATCTTTATCCTCTGAGTTGTCTCACTAGCTTCATTAAAACGTTTTTTATTACATTACAAACTTTACCTCATACCATGATTTCAGAGAATGGTTTTGAGTGAAAGCTCACAGAGTTGGAGGCCTGATTCTCCCCTAGACTCAGACCCTTGTCAGAACACTCTGGCAAGGTTGCAACAGTTTCTGAAGCTGTGGACTCGTCTCTCCTGATAGGACCTGTGTTTACCCGCATGTACAAGGCTCCCTGTGGGATCCCAAGTCACAGCTACCTTTATCTGATATCCAGAAGCAGGCTGTGGAGACAGCTCAACTAGTGCAGTGTTTACAGGACTTGTGTTCAGTCCTCAGGACCCATGTAAAACAAGCCAGGCATGGTAATGCGTACTTGCCATGGTGGTGTGCACTCACTGGGCCAGCATTGTGGGATAGGGGCGAATCCCTAGGGATTGCTGGCCAGCCAATCTAGCCTACTTGGTGAGTTCTCAATCAATGAGACCCTGTCTCAAAAAACAACCACAAAAGAGGTTGTCCTCCGATCTCAACACACATGCACAACCACACACACAAACTCACACGCATACACACACAAATAAAATGAAAATGAAGAAGTGGGGGGCACTCCAGGATTATAGGCAGATGACAGTTTGTCATAGTATCTGGGAACAGGGTCTCTGGGTCCCCAGGATCAAGTGAAGACAACACAGGTTCCTCCAGAACAACCTCTTGTGGGTGTTCGTGAGGAGTTTCTGCTCCTCATGAAACTGAGACATTCTCACAGCCACAAAGGTTTTGAGCTTGGTGTTTTATTTCCCAATAGTGAAGCAAGCTGGGGGGCCCAGCTTAGCCCCATGCAGGCTGTTCTGCTGTCTGCCTCCCTCCCTCTTTAGGTACTACTCTCTTTGCTACCTGCTTTGCTACCTTCACTGGGTTCCCATAAGTCATTGGAACTCCTGGTCTCTTGGATGTCACCCTAAACACTACCTGAGTTGTCTGAGAAAGGACTCTTGGCAGAGTCAGAGCTGTTGGCACCATGATGGTCAGATGTCACCTGAGCTGTACCGTGTCCTGCCTGGCCTCACTGGGTCTTTCCCTTGCCCTCTGAGATGATATTCTCAGGCTTGGCACGAATGTACCACTCTACCCAGGAGCCATCATAGACAGGCACATCGGGTTTGCCACACAGGAAGGCCCCCAGGGCCACATGGCAGGCTGTGACACCGGAGCCACATGTGGCTACTAAGGGCTTGGACAGGTCCACATTCTTCTCCTGGAACAGGTGCCGGATCTCTTCTGGGCTCTTCTCTAGCCCCTCCTTGGTCAGGAATTCAGTGAACGGGATGTTTACTGAGCCAGGGATATGTCCAGGTTCGATGCCTGCACAAAGGGACACATGGAAGGGCAATATGAGTGACGCCTAGTGTTGCAGAATGCCACATGTGTCTCCAATATCTGATCTTAACCTCCAACCACCAGGGCTACCCCCACTACACAGATGGCCAAGTTAAGGCTAAGTAACACCCAAAGTTGATACACTCAGATAATTGCCAGCTAGAGTTTGAATCCTGGAACTAGACTCCACCAGAGCTACAGAAGATCCTGGGCTTCCTGACCTTGAACCTTGGGGGCAGCAGAGGAATGCACATGACCTCTGTCCAGTTATGGTTTGGGGCACCTGGAGGCTTAGAGGTGGTGTACAGGGCAGATAGGCAATAACCAGATAATTGCTACTGAGACAAAAACGCCCTGGGGCTGTAACATAAAATTAGCAGTAGTCATCAAAGCAGCTGACGTGGCTGAATACTTGCTTTGTGCCTGAACCCCCTCAGCAACATTTTCTCCTTTAGTACCACCTGAAGTCTATGGGAAAGAAATGACTGTCACCCCTACCCTAGGAGAATAAGACACAAAGAGTAGCATGTTCTAGTTCATGGTGGGTAGCAAGAGTGGTACCCACCCCAGAGCCTGTGCTGCCATGGAGCAGGCCTCAGTGCCTAGGGAGGGTGGAGTCTTCTGCCAGGATGAGTAGAAGTCAACCAGTCAGGGGCCTGGCAGTGGGACTGAGAGCATGGAAGGCAGGAATAACTCAGAAACCCTGGAATTAGGCACAAAACATCATGGCCATCAAGGTTCAGACAACAGGGAGGAATGCCTGGAAGAAGACTTTGGGCTGCGGTCTGGCCATAGGGAAAAATCAGATTTTATTCGTAGAATTCTGTCTTGGTGCTGGGGATGTGGCTCAGCTAGTAGAGTGTTTGCCTAGCATGCATGAAGCCTTGGGTTTCACCTTCAGCACCTCAAAACCCAATTCGGGTGATGCCGGTAATCCCAGCACTTGGGGGCGTGAAGGCAGGAAGATTGGAAGTTTAAGGTCATTCCGAGTTACACAGTGTGTTTGAAGTCAATCTGGGCTACATTAGACTCTGTTCCCCCACCCTCCAATAAAACCAATCTGACAGATGAGGACTCCAGCAAAACCAGAAGTGTGATTAAATACGAGTGTCACTTTACCCGGGCTCTGAAGCCCTAAGAGCTCCAGTGCACATTTTGTCTGTTTCTTTCAGCCAGAAGTTACCAATGCCCCATTTCACAGGAGCCGAGATGCCCATTAGAGTGAAACCTCATAGCCCGGCCATCTAGATTCTGAAATGAGGCTGTGCCTTGGTTTCCCTGTCCAGGGAGGGACAGGTCTTTGTGTGAGCTGCTGGCCCACATGGGTCTATTTCCTCAGAGGATAGTGGGAGACAGCCCTCCTGAGCTTAGAGAAGATACGGTAGGTTGGTCATCCGCAGTGAAGCAGGCCTGCTCAAAGTTATCCCAGGCAGTCTTCCCCAAAGCCCTGCGAAGAGCAAGCTATCCAGCCAGGGTTCTACAGATATGTCAGGGCTTCCTCATACCTTCAGCTCTACCCAGAAAAACATGCACCCTGCCCTGCTGGACTGAGAAAGCAAATTACAGGTGTGCTGGGCCAGGTCTGGGCTGTAGAGTAGAAATGGTAACACTTTAAATGCAAAGCCTTCCTGCCTGGCAGCCTGGACCAGGCTAACTAACCTGCTAGGTTCTCAGCATTGCCTCCCATTCACAGGTGAGTAAGTGTGATGGTGGGACACCCTAAACACCCCTGAAGGAGCCTGAGCAGGGGGGCACAAGCTGATATGTCACTCCCCACTGAGTGTAGTTCATCTGCATGTGTGAACAGAGCTGGGCAATTTAGGTATATTTGCTCTTTTACACCATGACATCACCCATTATGGCCCCTCCCAATAATTGCTCTCATCACACACATTCAAGGGCCACCATCCAGAGGGGCTAGGTAACCTGCCAGGTGCTACATAGAAAGTACAAGCAGAGACGGAGCTCTGAACCCAAGCCTGCACCAGCAGATGCCTCGTGCTGTTCTTCCTCGGGGACTTAGTTTGGTGGCACCCTCACTAGGCTAGCCCACGGGAAATTGCTGTCTGAGTAGGTTCAAAACTGGTGGGGTATATCCACAGTCTCCGAGGGTTGGAGACACAGCAGTACTGTTCTGCAGGACTCCGGGTGGCAGAAGGCTCTGAAGTCACCAAGCACCTCTGGGGTATGGACTCAGTACAGGATGCACTGTGAGTCCAGATACTGTAAAAGCACAGCAGAGAGGGCATAGGAGAGCTTCCAGGGCTATGGTTGGCTCCTGCATTGTAGCAGGCTGGAGAGAAATGATGGGGGATTTCTGGTTGCTTGATGTGGTTAAGTATTCAGGGAATCTGAATCCAGAGTGGCTCCTTCCTGAGACCTTGGACAAGGCAGCCATCCCAGGGCTGTTTCCCTCACCTGCACAAGGGTAGTGATTGCTTTGCTCCATGGTTTCAGGAGAATTGGTGCCAGAATACCAAATCATATGAAATGGTATCCTGCCATGTAATCTATACATACCCTCCTAACATTTAAGACATCTTTAACTCTCTCCCACTCCTCTCTTTCCCTTTTAAGTTTTGAGACAGCGTCTTCCTCTATAGTCCAGGCTGACCTGGAAGTCACTATGGAGCCTAGGCTGGCCTAAACCCGTGATCCACCTACCTCAGCCTCCAAATGCTGGGATTACATCCAACAGCCGCTGTACCCATCTCTAGATTACTTTCAATATCCATTTTACCATAGCGTTTGTAAAAGCTATGTAGTTATACTGTATCATTTAGGAATAATGACCGGGAAAGGAATGCATATTCTTGGTACAGACAAAAGAAAAATTGTTTGTTGAGGTTGTTTGAACTTAGGGACGTGGTGGTAAGGAAAGTTGGCTGTACCTATCTCCTCAGAGGTCTCTACAGTATGGAAAGTAGTACCTATCTCCTCCGAGTGTTGAAAGACCCACATTAGCATGGCTATAGCCCTGTCTGCTTTGCGGGGTCCCTTCCGACATCACACATCACTTTTCCTGGAGAAGTCCAGGCCATAGGCACCAACCCCTCAGTTTGGGCGACACAGCCTCTTCCCCTCTTGGAATCTCTCAGAAACTCTGGTGACAGTTGCAGACATCTTGAACGCCATCAACTCAGGGACCAAGGTTGGGCCCTTCCTAAACCAGGTGGGGCTGCCTCAGGCTATTTTGCGCTGGCCGCACATGCACGTAAGCACCGTATTGCAGTTATTTGAGTTGTCAAGCTCATACAGGGCCTCCTTGGATTCTCAAGGTACTGAAGCAACCTCTGCCCTAGTTCCGAATTTGTGAGGCAGTGTTGAGGCCTCCACTGTAAGAAGGAAGCAAAAAGCTCAGGAAGAGGTGCCCAGAAACCAACCCTTCTGCCCTGCTCTGTGTGCTTTGAAAGACCATCAGCCTGTCCCCAACCCCTGCTCGCCGTTTCCCCTAGAGTGTTACCATCTCGGGGTTCCGGCTCTGTGCCCCGGAACCGGCCAGCTGCGCGGGCGTCCACCACCTGGAAACGCCGGGCCTCCAGGTTCTCCAGGATGTCCTCGTGAGTCTTGATGAAGGAGGGATCTAACTGTGCGTGGAACTCTGCGGGCTTCGGGTGGCTCTTGCCAGAGCTGATTGGCAGGTTCTGGCTCAGCCAGTGGCGGAAGCCGCCGTCCAGCAGCGACACCGAGCGGTGGCCGAAGGCACGGAACATCCACCAGACCCGCGGAGCAGAGTAGAGGCCTTGGTCGCTGCCATCGTAGACCACGACGTGAGTGGCAGCACCCACGCCCAGGCTTCCCGCGTAGTCGGCGAAGTGCTCGGCGCTAGGCAGCATGTGGTCGTAGGGCGACCTGTGGTCGCTGCAATGATCAATGTCAAAGAAGGTGGCGCCTGGGATGTGGCGCTCTTCGAACTCCTGTCGCGCATTACGGCCCAGCTTGGGCAGGTACCAGGATGCATCCAGTAACTTCAGCGGCTGCGAGGCTCGCGGAGACTTCAGAGCCTCCGCCACCCACTGTGCAGACACGAGAGCTCGGAAAAGCTTAGGGGCGGCCATGGCCTCCGGGATGCTCCGATTGTGGGCCTGCAAGACAGGGGAGATATCAGAATCGAGAGACTGGCCTGCTGTCAGGGGCTGTGGCTGTGGCATGTGTGCTAATCCGCGGAGGTGGAGCCTGAGCACTTGCAGAGCAGAGTCCAAGAATACAGAAAGGCCTGGGGTGAAGCCAGCATCAGGCTTTATCACCCAGGGACTCGCCCTGTCAGGCCTTAAATAACACACAGCTCCAACTAACGTTATGACCACAGGCGCCAGGGGAGGGTGGTGCGTACCCCTCACTCTCTATTCCTTGCCCAGCATGCAGGTGGGTAGGGTAGGGCCAGGGGCAGGCCCAGTGGCCCTTAAAGCAAACAAGGCCAAAGTGTCAGCCTTCTCTAAGATGCAGCCCAGCTTCAAAACCAATCAAATCCACCCATTCATTGAGCAGTTCTAGGTGTCCAATAGGAGCAATAACCAGAATTCACCCTTAGCCCAGTGCCATTTAATCCTCATATATTACAACACTTGACAAAGCAGCCTCTCCCCAACCTGTTGGAGGAACAGCATTTAAAGAGTTTTGGTACTGTCACATTTTCCTGAAAGCCACTGAGGCTCCTAGATGTGCTTTGAGTCACCTGGTGTGGCTGCTGTACCTCCTATAATACCAATATTAGGGAGACTGAGGTAGGAGGCCAGAGTTCAGGGCCAGCCTAGTCTACATAGTGTTGTGCCAGGTTCACGGAGCCCAGAGACTAACTCAAGGAGTTGACACTCTGATGCAAAAGCAAAAGGTTTCTTTTTATTTCAAGCTGGCCAGCTAGGATCTCACTGCATGGCAGGCAAATGAGATGCCAACCAGCCCAAAAGAGAAGCTTTTAAAGGGGCAGACCATAAGGTTGAAGGCCGCAAATCTCAGGGTTTCCATGGTTACTTAAGGTCATACAAAGTAAAGAGTCAAGCAGTAACTATATATTTTAGCAAGATACATTTGAGTGAGATAAGACAGGGCATGGGCTTGCAGGGTTATGGGGTCACAAGGTCTGTCAGTTATCCCCTGGGGGCAGGATCTTTACAACTGGGGGCAGGGGACCTTTATGACCAGTAATTAGCAAAGGAATGTTAACAGAAGTAGTGGACAGTCACCTCCCCTTCTATGAGAGGAGGGGATCAGGGGCCAGCCATGACACTTCTAATTTAAGAAGTTAAATTTTCCTTTACCATTAGAAGTTCCCTTTCTCTACATAGATTTAGGGCCCAAGTTTTTAAACTTTTACTAATTCTAATTTTTGGTCCTTCACATAGTAAGTTCCAGACCAGCCTGGGCTACTCAGCAAGACCATCTCAAAAAAGCAGAACAAAAAAAGTAAAAAACAACCAATGTGCTCAGTGGGGGAAGGTTTGGATCACTGGCCTAGGCCCTGTGCTGGGGGCACTGAGGACCTTTTACTTTGGTAGGCCCCAGAGCAGCTCAAGCAACCATGTAAGAGAGGAATTCTGGTGTGAGCACCAGGGCCTCTACCTCAGCCTTGATGGAAGGGAGAAGATGGAAGGACTTTTTGAAGGAAGCAGAATCACATTTTTGACTTAGGGATAGGAATAAGGAGGTAGACATGGACTCCAGTTAAGGACTGATCCCAGTGTTTGTGATGCAACTAGATGTGTTAGTGGGGGTGCAACAGGGTGTGTGTGCAGAGGGCAAGGAGGCCAAGGCTGGTGGAACAATCCTCTTGTGAACTACCCCCATCATTCTTGGGAATTTTGCTTGGAATTCGGTTTGGAAGTCAGAGAGACCTCCAAAGTAGGCAGAAATGCCATGGCATAGGCTGTTTGTGTGGGTATGTGAGGGTTCCTGGGTATGTGTCTTATACTGAAGCTTCCAACCTCTGTGTGTGTGCGCGTGTGTGTGCGTGCGTGCGTGCGTGCGTGCGTGCGTGCGTGTGTGTGTGTGTGTGTGTGTGTGTGTGTGTGTGTGTGTGTAGGGCAGAGGACAATCTCAAGTATCAGCTATTTTATTTTATTTCATTTTGAGATGGGGTCTTTCTATGGCCTAGGACTCACTTTGGCTGGCTGGTCACTGAGCCCCAGGACTTTACCTGTCTTGTCCTCCCCAGTGCATGCCTTGTGCTACTTATGTAGGCTCTGGGGCCTTGTGCTTGCAAGGCAAGCACTTTATCGACCGGCTATCTCCTCACCACCATGCCTACCCCCCTCCAAGTCTCACTATCCTGGGACTTGAAATCATCCCCTCTCCTGCCTTAGCTTCCAGAGTAAAAGAATTGTGAGTGTATATCACCATGCCAGACTCCAAAACCTTTCAATGAAATTTAAAGATGAATATAGAAAGGCTACCATATACCCTATATACAGTTTCTTTCATTTAGGGCAGTGGAATGAAAAGCGTTATTTCCTTCTTTACTTTCTTAAGTGGCACTTGAATCGACAGAGGCAGATTCTTTTTTTGTTTGTTTGTTTTGTTTTTTGAGACAGGTTTTTTGGTTTGTTTTTTGTTTTTTGGAGACAGGGTTTCTCTGTGTAGCTTTGGAGTCTGTCCTAGCACTCGCTCTGGAGACCAGGCTGACCTTGAAATCACAGAGATCCACCTGCCTCTGCCTCCGCCTCTGGAGTGCTGGGATTAAAGGCGTGACCCACCAACGCCCGGTTCGAGACAGGGTTTCTCTGTATTGCTTTGGAGCCTGTTGGAACTCACTCTGTAGACGACGCTGGCCTTGAACTCACAGAGATCTGCCTGCTTCTGCCTCCTGAGTGCTGGAATTAAAGCATGCACCACCAAGGCCCGGAAGCAGATTCTTAATCCTTCCAGGGGTGGGACTTTAGAGGTCTGAGGACACTTGACCCCGCCTCCTGTTTGATTGACAGTTCTCACAAAGGACCCTGGGAGGCAGAAAGACTGACAGAGAGGCTAGGCTAATGGGTGTCCCTGAGGGGCAGAAACCAGATTAGGTTCCTTTGTGCTTGGTGGGCCAGGATCCCAGGGGAGAGTGGTTTTTTGGAGGACTGTCAGGACACAGGGGGACGGGCCCAGGCCATCCTAAGGCTAGTGTAAGCCTGTATACTACACCCCTGAAGGAGGGGCTCAGGCAGCAGTCTAGAGCATGTCCCTACCTGAACCCTCCTGGCACCTTCTCTTCACCACTGTCAAGCTCAAGGCTCAGAGGATACTGGGAAAATGCTAAGCAGTGTTTGAATATTTTCAAGATGCGTTACAGTATTTCAGGGCAGGATCAACATTCAATAAAGGGAGAGAAGAGTCCAAGAGGAAAGCATTCCAGGGAACAGAATAGCCTATTGAGGTGTTGTCTAGCCATTTTGCAAGAAGAGCCATGCTCCATTTCCAGATATTCTGCCAATTGGCATTTACATAAATTTACAATGAAACTGTATAAATTGAAAGCTAAGGTAATTAATACAGAAAGCATAAAGCTTCAAAGACAGTCAGGTAAACCAAGGTAGCTCCCACCACCATGGGCTTCAAGTCTGAAATTAGTCGTTACTCCACCACGCGCCCTGGTATCCCTTGGCTCTACCTGTTTCTCCTGTTGGGAGAAGTTTCAGCCCTGTCCCGCAGGGTCCTTAAGGCCGCGCCGCCGCAGGCGGGCCTGGTAAAAGTTGGTTTCATTTCTTTCCAGTGTGTTCGGCTACTTTCTCCTCTTGAGGGACACTGGATCTTCTTACCACAGCCCCTCTCGGGCCTTCCTGCTTTCTCAGGAGGCACCCCAAACCCCAGCCAGCCACGGCTACCCACCTGACTCTTACCCCACCCCAACACACAGGCGGTCACAAGCAGCAGCGACAGTCCCCCTAAAGGCAAATTAGGGACGCTCTGGAAACTCTCCTCTCTTAGACTGTGTCCCCTCCTCCACTCCCGCGTGGTACCACACTATGCACACCCGAAAAGCACCCTCCCTCACAGAAAAGCAAATAGGATGCGTTGGGCAGCAGATAGCAGGGTTCCGAACTCCCTTGTTCCCAGCCATGGCACCCCCTCCCCGCGCCCTCAGCGGTCCCCTCCTTCCGCCACCAACCTGCGGCCAGCCAAAGGGAGGAGTCTTGGGCACGGCCCACTGCCTCGGCCACTCCGAGACGCAGCTAGCAGCACCTTCCATTCTCCGGGCTGCGGGGGACACATGAGCCATGCAGTCGGGTTGTGCACTGCCACAGTGTCACCCCGAGACTCCAATAGTCCCTATGGATGTGAGAAGCCTCACATCAGTAGGGTCAAACAGAGCTCCCGTGAGAAAGCGCAGGGGCTGCTCGAAGTCCCAACTGTCTGCAAGAAATGTCCTCCCCCAAGGGAGGTGGCACAATGGTTCGATCCAATTGGGGACACTACCGGCTCCGGGTTTGAACCTGCCAGCTTCTCTGGAGCGCAAGGGCGAGTTCTTGCGCAGCTACCAGGGCGAGTGAATGCATGGGGCCGCCGGTTGGGCCACTTGTGGACCAGGGGAGGGTTCTGGTGGAGAAAGCAGGGCAGAGTGCTTGGGACCTCTTCACCGGACTTAGGCAGTCTAGAAGCCAGAGAATCGAGGTTGCAGGGAACGGAAACAGAATGACTGGCAAATGGTCAATTCGCCCCGCAGAGGGTACTCGAAGCCCAAGTTCCATCTTCCCTACCTAGGACCTGTGTTCTCCCCATCTTTGCAGACAGGGTCCTGAGCAGCTGCTGCCATAAGAGCGCGCCGAAACTCTTGGCCACGCCCATCTGCTTTCCCTGGTACCAGACTGGGCGGGCGCCGGAGTGGGAGGTGCGGAGCGGGTTTTCCCTAGGGAATGTGAAAACCTATCCCACAGTCTCCCCAGTCAAGCTGTCAGTGTAGTTACCATTGCACGCTGGGAAAGTGTAGTGGGGACCACAGCCCCGCCTCCTGGGCTCCGCCCGCCTCGCTCAGTCCTTTCAGGACTTTTTCCTGGTTTCCACCCGCGCCAGGTGACACACACAGAGCTGCCACTATGGTTCATCAAGTGCTCTACCGGGCTCTGGTCTCCACTAAGTGGCTGGCGGAGTCGATTCGGTCTGGCAGCCTGGGGCCCGGCCTGCGGGTGTTGGACGCATCATGGTACTCTCCGGGGACCCGCCAGGCCCGCAAAGAGTACCAGGAACGCCACGTGCCTGGCGCGTCCTTCTTTGATATAGAGGAGTGCCGGGACACGACTTCGCCTTATGAGATGATGCTGCCCAGTGAGGCCCACTTTGGGGACTACGTGGGCAGTCTGGGAATCAGCAACGACACACACGTTGTGGTGTACGACGGAGACAACCTGGGTAGTTTCTATGCACCCAGAGTATGGTGGATGTTCCGTGTGTTTGGCCATCGCACGGTGTCAGTGCTTAATGGTGGCTTCCGGAACTGGCTGAAGGAGGGCCACCCAGTGACATCTGAGCCCTCACGTCCAGAGCCAGCCGTTTTCAAAGCTACACTGGACCGCTCCCTTCTCAAAACCTATGAGCAGGTCCTGGAGAACCTCCAGTCTAAAAGGTTCCAGCTGGTAGACTCCCGTGCCCAAGGACGGTACCTGGGCACAGAACCGGAGCCGGATATCGTAGGTAGGTATCCCTGTGGCCTTTGGGGAGGATTGTCAACAAGAGGATGGGGAATCAGAATAGCTGGGACCCTCAGCCCCTCCATGTAGACTTTTCTGTTTGTGAAATAGAAGGGGACAGCCAACCTTTAAGGTTTTTGTAGCTCAGATATGTGAGGACCCAGTGTGCCCATAACCGTGTGCTAACAAGCTGCCCACTTCAGTAGAGGTGACTGATGGCCTGTCCGTCCATGTCCACGTCTAGGAACCAACTCTCCCACATACACTGGGATGGACCAAAGGGTGTCCTACCCACAAGCAATCATTTACAGGGTTGTACAGAGTTCTACAAATACACTCACACCCTCTAGATCCTGAAACCTTTTCAAACATCAACAGAGACCTTCCCTGAGTTCTTCTGGGACCCCAGCTAGTGTCTTGAAAAGCAGCTCTGTTCATATCTCAACAAGCAGCTGTAGCGCATCTGTAGCTGTTACACCAGCTGCCAGATTGTGCCAGGGATGTTGATAGGGTGAAATACCCCTAGCTTAGACAGGAAGATGAGCTGCCATGACATTGTTACTTGATCAGTTAAGTGGCTGGGCCAGGATTTGAACCCAGTACTAATTTGCTTTAAACCAGGGCTCTAAACCCATATATAAACCCATTCAGTCCTACTATAACTTCCTAGGGTTCAGGGGAGCCTCCTGTGCCAGGCATTCCTCGAGAGATGGCCCTTGAGTCCCCTCTTGTATGAGTGGGGGTGGAGGGGAGGGGAGCCTGAAGGAGTCTGCCCAGCTTAGCAGTCACAAAAACCCTCGGGAGAGGAAATACTGCCTTCTAGAGGCTTCTAACCAGAGGCAACTAACTGCCAGCTCTTGCTTTTCCTGAGCACCCGATGGGTTGATGGCCAGCAACCCCCGGGCTCTTTTCTTAGTTTGTCTTAGTCCTGCCCCATAGGACTTTACCTGGGGGTAACATTTTGCATAACTTGTTGCAAAATGTCTTTTCCTTTTTAGCAGTTGATGTCCGCAACACTGTTTCTACAGTCTTAATACTAAACGATCAACCCACTGGACAGAGGGAGGCTGAGGCACACAGGCAGGAGCAGGGGAAGGCCACAGATCTGGTTGTGGGCAGAGCTCCCCAGTCCAGCTCTCTCCAGGCCTTTGATATCCCTGGCTGCTTTGCTCTGGAAAGGTCAGAAGAGAGAGATTCATGCTCATTAGGCATTTTGCAGAGATCCCCGACAAGGAATGCCTGCAGCCCCTCCTGGTCTTGGCTGAAAGTGCTTTTTCTTCTTGGATCTTATGCTGGGGGAAGGGAGAGGAAAGCTGGCTGTGGAGCTTTCCCAGCAGGCTGAAAAGAAAACTGAGAAATGAGGGACACAGGGTCCAAACACAGCCTTCCACCATTCCATAGACCAGGCAAACCAAGGCTTGGAGAGAAGAGAAGCCTGCCTGAGCAGGCCTCTCTTCTCTATGCCACTTCCCACATCTCCTGATTGCCCTGGAGTGTCAGGGAGCCTGGGTTCCCATTCCAGCTTAGCCATTCCTAGGTGGAGGGTACTGAGCCCTGCTTGGTTTTGCATTTCCCAGTCATAAACAAGCAGAGGTCCCCAGCCCTGCCACATGCACAGGGCGTTTGTTCCACACAGCAAGCCGGCAAACGGATTCTTTGGTGGGGAAGGCATTGAGCAAAGTCCAGGGCCATCTAGACAGCTAGGCGATGGGCAGCTTGCCCAATTCTATTAGAGGATTTGCTGGACACAGGTGCACACTACAGAGGTCATGGTCTGCTGCCTGGGATTGGTTCAGCAAAGTTCCTGTGGGTTCAGAAGTCCAGATATAAAACATGGGGGGTGGGGAAACCTTCACTCTGACTGAGACAAAAAACAGGTCTTCAGAGACCCCAAGACTACTTCCTGTCCTCTGGGGGCAACCACCTTCTCCTTGGGGCCTTCATGTGCCTTCCATGGTCCTGAGTAAGAGTGAAGAATAAAAGAATATTCAGGCATAGCTGTGTGTATCCACCAGAGAGAAAAACTGTCCCCATAAAGGAACGGTAGCAAATGAGGACAGAAGTGACCTATGTCCCTCAGACCTAGGGCTGGGCACCAGAGTAAGTAGGAAAAATCATAGAGAAGATAGGGGCTTTAGAGTTCAGGGGTCTCTGGAGGGCTTGCCAGTAGCAAACTGTCACCCCTCTGCAAGCCTCAGTTTTCCTCATCTATAAAATGGGAATGCTACATTTGGGCCTGGTATCACTCGTTTCTCAGTTATTTAGCCTGTGTACCTGTGCACCTGTTCTTTTCCCATATCCCTGGGGGTGGGGATGGTTGTGGATGAGGAGTGGGGAGGTTGTTGGTCCATGCTGAGCACTTTGATTTGCGGTCCCCTGGATTCAGTCACTTCTGCAATCCTTGCTGATAGCCTGGCCCCACTCCACTTAGGGAAGCAGGCACCAAAGTGAGGCTTGCCTATGGCTGCTGTGGAGGGTGGTGTGAGAGCCAGAGCAAACATGAGGATGGGGGGGGGAGAGAAAGGTCCAAACAGGTTTTCCTGGCCTCCAACAGCCATGCCTATCCGTGGTCTAAGGGATCTTAACATGCCTGCTTTTGTCTCCTCAGTCAAAGCTGGAACACAAATTCCTAGATTTCTAGGCAGTTGAGGAATACAGGAAGTTACCCCAGTAGTTCTCCTGCTTCAGTCTTCTTTTCCAGGGGAACTCAGAGTGACTAAAAAAACAGAGGCTTTGGAGTCCCACCTGACTTCACGTGCTTAGGGAAGTTATTGCCTCTCCCTTAGCCTGGGATTTCCATTAGAGCCAGGAGGAAGGTCCCTTCAGTTTTGTGAGGAATAAGGGCGATATAGTTTTCTAGAGAACCCACTTTTGGGGTGCTGCTTGCCCGAAGCTGCCTGAACAGTGGGGAAGGGAAGCCAGAAGCGTACGACAGAGGCCTGCTTCTGGCTGCAAGCCCTTCCTCAGGTTGGCAATGTTCCTGAGTTCTCTGGCCCTGCCCATGGCTTCCCTGGGTTCTCCCTTTGCACACAGGCTGTGGCTTCTGTTCCTTTAAAGTCCCCAGGTAGAGGCTGGAAAAATGGCTCAGTGAGTAAAGTCTTTGCCTTGGGAGTAGGAGGACCTGGGTTAGATCCCCTGGGCCCACCTTGGTGACCTATGCTTGTCCCAGCACTGGGGAGGCAGAGACAGGCAGATCTCTGGGGCTAACTTCATCTAGCCTCGCTAGAACTGCAAATTCCTGGGTGTGGGCCAATGGGGAACAGTAGCCCCTAGGTGGTTCTCTCTCCTCACACACATGTCTGCACAGATGCACTCCTCAAGCTGCCCTCCCCTCAAAAAACAAAAAACAAAAAAATCAGATGGGCCCTGAGCCTTCCTGGCAGAGGCGGCCTTGTTACCTCCTCAGGCTGGAGCCAAGGTTTCCCAGCATCCCTGGCTTCATCCTTACTTGGACAAGGCCCCCTTTGTAGACTCAAGAAAACAATAAAGCTGGTGTGTTATGGACAAGAATAAAACAGCACTCAGCAAATGATCTTGCTCCCCAACGCCTGTGAGAAACTACTGTAACCTGACAGTTGATGTCCGTGGGCCAGTGGCTCCTCACTGGAGGGTTACACATAGCTAGTTTCAGGTCACAGCAGGAAGACATCTCTAGAAGTCACCACCCTTTGCAAGCAGGGACATGTATTCAGTCAAAGGACTGACTGCTTATGCTAGTGAGTCTAGAATCTTCTTTGGGATGAGGGGGTTCCCACATTGCTTCATTGACCAACCGTGTGCCCACTGTTCTCTGGCGTTCACTGGGGCCTTTTACCTACAGGAGGGTAGACTGAGGCCCTGAGGGCGAGCCTGTCTGTCTGATGCTGCTCAGGGCTGGGATGTGACATGCTCACAGCAATCAAAGCCCTCCCCCCACCCCTTCCCACTATGCCTATCATGTTATCTCTGCCCTGCCTCATGGTCCAAGTTTAAAGGTGGTGGGGATTTGGGGAACCTGAAGAGATGGAGACAGCTGACATGGACCTTACTCTCAGTGTTGTCTGTGGAGGAGTGCAGGATGCACAAGGAAGAGTGAAATGGCTGAGCATGCGGGGACCGATAAGGCATGGGTCCTTTGGGTGCTAACAGCCAGCCACTGCCCATCTTTGTTGTTTGCAAGGGCCTCCCCCTTTTGTTGGTTTGATGTTTTCCAAATAAGGTCTCACTCTATAGCCCAGACTGACCTGTAACTCACTATATAGACTAGGCTGGCTTCAAACTATTCATCCTCCTGCCTCAGCCTCCAGCACGCAGGGACTGCAGAGGTGTGTTACCATGTATACCTACCACTCATGCTGGTTGTGTTCTAGACCAGACCCTGGCCTGCCCACCTCTGCCCTGCTCTCGCTTAAGCTTTAGAGTTGTGTGGAGGGGACGGCACAAGCCTGTACCTAGATGGAGCACAGCACTGGGAGTACAGCATGGGGGCAGGCATCATTAGGTTCAATATTTTTGTTTGTTTTTCGAAACAGGGTTTCTCTGTGTAACAGTCCTGGCTGTCCTGGAACTCGATTTGTAGACCATGTTGGCCTCAAACACACAGAGATCCTCCTGCTTCTACCTCGGGAGTGCTGGGATTAAAGGCGTGCGCCACCATGTCTGGCTCAATATTTGTCTTTATGTCATTTATCCTCACCCAGGGGCATTCACTCCCCATAGGGAAACTGAGGTGCAGAGAGGCTATAGGACTTACTTAACGTCACCAGTGTAGTAAGTGGCAGAGCTAGGATCTGAACACCTGTTTGATCCCAGGTTCCTTCTCTTTTCACTACTATGTGCCTCACAGAAAACCAAGACTGGGTGTGGTCCTGGGTCTTTCAGTCATTCTTTGTATCGTTAGCTGAGCCATTTTATGTCAACGCACCTCAGTGTTTTCACCTGTAAAATACGTTTACAGGTAAATTTATTTAATGACCTACAAAGCCAGCCAGCTTCCATACTCTTGCAAACTGCTGTCCAGGAAGGCCCAGCTAGTTTCTCACCACTTCTGTTTGAGTTCATTCTATCTGCTCTACCCAGTAGAGCAGTGGTGGCGCACACCTTTAATCCCAGCACTCAGGAGGTAGAGGCAGGTGGATCTTTGTGCATTTGAGGCCAGCCTGGTCTACAAATCAAGTTCCAGGACAGCCAGGTCTATTACACAGAGCCCATTTCACGGGTGAGAAAACCTGAGCTGTAGAGAGCAGAGGCAATTTGCAGAAGTTAGGGGAAAAATTAGGAGGGTTTGCAATGCATGCAGATGTCACTTAGGGTGACTTGGGACATCCTTCCATCAAGACAGCTCATGGGGCAGGGGCTACAGGCCCTTGCTCGGGCTCTTACAGCTTGAGTATTGAAAATAAGCAGAACAGGAAAGAAACTGAGTTCCTAAGAGAGCAAAGACATTATTTTTATTGATGGTGGCCCCAGGCCTTCCAGTTCCCACTCCCGTGTCTTCCCTAATCCCTGTCCTCTATTGCTACTCAGGACTGGACTCGGGCCACATCCGTGGTTCAGTCAACATGCCCTTCATGAACTTCCTAACCGAAGATGGCTTTGAGAAGAGCCCAGAGGAGCTGCGTGCCATATTCCAGGACAAAAAGGTGGACCTTTCACAGCCCCTCATTGCCACATGCCGCAAGGGGGTCACTGCCTGTCATATTGCCCTGGCTGCCTACCTCTGTGGCAAGCCTGATGTGGCTGTTTATGACGGCTCCTGGTCGGAGTGGTTCCGCAGGGCACCCCCGGAGACCCGCGTGTCCCAGGGAAAGAGTGGGAAGGCCTGAGTGTGCACAGCCTCCTCTGCACACCAACTTCAGTTAGTTCCCTTAAGAGAGGCCAGTGTGATCTGTCACAGCTTCACACCTCTTAGGCAATGAAGACTGACAGGATTTTAGAATTGCTGTGAGTGCCTCCTTCCTACCATACTGAAATAAAGTGCCTTTTCTCAGAAGTGAGTCTGCCCCCTTGCCCTGGGCTCTGACTCCTACCTTCGTCGACCTTTAGCCAAGATGCCCATGCAGAGGACACTGTTGCTGTACTTGGTTTTGGCCAAGGCATTTGGTTACCCTCTCTTGTGTTGTGTGGCAGACTTTTCCTAAGAGGACATGACACACACATCTACTCCTTCCAGAAAGGGAACCCACGGCACACCAAAGTAACAACTGCACCAATGTCCAACATAGTGAACCAAGGGTATTACTGGGGTTACTCACAGGAGCATGGGTGAAGGGTTACTTAGAAGGTGTAACTCAGAAGCAGCTGCACACCAAAGCTCACCTCAACATGAGAGACAGCTCACAGGGGCTGTGACCTGGAGCTCTCTGCACAGCTTGCAGACTGCAGCTCTGTTGCTGTGGGTACCCTCCCCCAGCAGTTCTGACTCCTTGTTATACTGCTGGAGAGGGGGCTCAGGAATCTTTCAAGTTTTTATTATTCCAAACATGTGTCTTCTATTTACCTCTGGAGATCCCCCCACCACCACATATACACCACTCCTGGAGGGAATGTTTCAATTGTGAGGAGATTGTCATACAACACTAGTCAGGGATGCCCTAGCATAGAGGATGCTGGGTCCTACCTGAGAGGATGTACAAAGGAAGATGAGGAAGGCAGGGAGAGATGAAGCCAAGACTAGCCTGCTACCAAGCCCTCTCTGTAGAACCCACTCACGGAGAGTAGGGAGGGAGAGAAAAAGTAGCCTTCCCACCTGCTCAGAATCAGGCAAAAGCAAGGTGGCCCTGGCCTCGACTCCCTTGCTGGCTCTGAATAGACCCTCTGGGGATGATGATGATGATGATGGGGGAGGGCGGGGAACAGTTCCACTAAAGGGCTCTTCAAGCCTGGTAAGTAGTAGCAGGAAGCCACCGTAGATGAGGGCTTCCTGAAGATGCAGAAGGACCATTGCTGATGCATTTTGAGTTTTCCAAAAACTAGCTTTGAAGCTGCTGAGTAAAATCCAGGTCCCATCAACTGGAGATCTGGCTTTTGCCTGTCAGAGGAAGAGGGGTTCTGGAGAGCCAGGACCATTTTTGTTGGGGAGGAAGCCTAACCAGTGCAGGGGCAAGAAGGGCACAAGAACTTCTGGGGAGGAGTTCTGAGCCTCCAGGCTAAGCCTCATCTCTGTCACCTTTCCCCTTCCCATGCCAGCTTATCCCCTCTCGAAACCTGGATGGACCCAATCATCCTGGGGGTTGAATGACATGTGACCCTCTCCTGCTCCTCCCACCCCAACTGTTTTATCAGCACAATCTCAGAGCAGCTGCCAAGGTCTTGGAAGTGAGCAGAACTCCTGTAGTAGGCCCTGAAGACATCTGGGGGAGAGGAGGAGGCTTTGAAGGGGCAGCTAATCCAAGGGCCTGAGGCCACTGTTCTCATCTGAGGCCATGGGTGGGGGCATGGGCAGTGTGGAAAGGTTTGCCACAGAGGGAAGGGAGTGTGTCAGGTAGGGTTTTGCAGGTCAAGAGAAAGCCTTCAGTTTCTACTTCTGGAAGGTTCTGATCAGAGGGATGACATCATCTGGCATAGGTTTGACCAGGACCTATGGCGACGAAGGTGAGAGAAGCCTTCAAGGGAATCTGACTCACAGAGTCCAGTGAGAGAAGCCTTCTGCGGTGTCTGCCTTCTTGTCTTGTGGGACCCTCTTTGTGCATGAGAGAGAGAGAGAGAGAGAGAGAGAGAGACTTGCTTACAGCCAAGAAAGCAGGGCAAAGTGGATGAGAAGCCACTCCCAGGACCTCACAGTGCAAGACTGATGATGTCTGTTTTCTTCACTGACTTTGATGAAATGCTATGTGGGGACTCTCACAGTGAAGGGCAGAGAAAGCCAACAGGACCCTAAGCCACTATCTAGTAGAATACAAAGTAGTGTCCCACCGTCAGCCATGGGTGCCTGCATAAATGTCCCCAAGGGAATCTTAAGATGAGCCCCATTAGCCCTGGTCAGCCCCTCCCTTGTAGCCTTCTGCGATGCTGTGTAGCCATTCTTAGACCCCCTATTCCTGCAACTGTGGGCTAGTAATGCATAATAAACCAAGAGCTTTGTGGGTGGACCAGCTCTGTCCCACACTAGGATCCCTGAGAAGCGTGGTGCAAGCTGCTTACCTGAGGTGGCATACACCTGTTATCTCAGCATACTGGAGGCTGAGAGCCAGCCTGGGCCTCATAACTGAAAGAAAAAAAAAAAAACCCTGTCTAATAAGTAGTGGGCCCCTAGGATGCCAGATTTGTCTGTCTCCTGGGGAGATCACATAATATGCCCACCTTGACCCTGTGCCTGCTGGGTGGCAGAGCTAGTGACAACATCCATGGTTCGTCCTCCACATCACATGTAGAAATCACAACTTTATTGAGCTCATCTGTAACCAGCTCTGTAGTTCAAGGCAGAGAGGACCTCATTGTTACACCCATGTTTAATTTTATTTCCCAATCCCCCACATCCATCTCAGGTATTGAGAATTCCTTACTTTGAACTACATTTGTGCTCTTAAACACCTTCGTGCTTCTCGTGTTCTCTCTTCTAAACCAGTGAGCTCTTATGAATGCTTCAAGATCCAGCTCAAATGGCCCTTCTATGAGCCCTTTCCCTAGACAGACTTGACAATATTGTCTACCATTTCCTTGCACTTCCAAGAGCATGGTTTGTGCTTGGCGTGAGCCCTGTAAACTTGGCCTTGGTGCCTGTTCAAAGGACATTTCTGAAAGGATGTGTCAGCAAGAAACACATCAAAGTCTCACCTGTCCTCTCAGTCTTGGCCCATGGTAAGGTGAGCTTATCAACCTCTGAGGTAACAAAGGCCAGTGTACAGTGTCACCGTGGCAACTCCAATGAACTACTTGGAAATCTGCTCCTTAGTAACCCACTGGTCCTCTTGAGTATCAGTGTTACTCAGTCTGACCCTCCAGAGTGGTTCACCTGGGGAGGTGAGGCAGAGGGACCTGTGAGGTGGTTGGGGCTCCACCACCACCTGGAGTTCATTTTGCTTCTCCCTACTTAGAGCTGCTTGTGAGTACCAGGTGCCCAGGCTGCTGCAGCACATATCTTCCCGTTCCGTGGCCAGTGCCTCTCAGGACCTTCCTCTCCAGGTTAGTGACTGAGTTCACCTTCCGTGTCAGCCAGAGAAGGCTGCTCTGACTGACTGTATCTATTGGGTAAGAGCGAGCGATGGGGGTCACATCAGGTTGTGATTGGGGATGGTGAACCAGCTACAATCGAAAGCTAATCTGAAAGTACGAACTTGAACTTAACTTGACTTCAAGATAGCTCTCAGGGCCTGTCACATGCTAGACACTCACTTTCCTAATTAGTCCCACCCGTAATCCTACTTCCTCTCTGAACTCCATCTTCTCCTTCATGACAAAGGGTTAAGTTCAGGCTCTGAAAATCTCTGTGGGTCCTTCTGAAGACACACTAATCTATGCTAGTGTGTCTTTTTCTATGGCTGTGAAAAGACCCCATGACCACGGCAACTCTTCTAAAGGAAAACATTGGGCTGGCCTACTGTTTAGAAATTTAGTCCATTGTCGGGGCTGGAGAGATGGCTCAGAGGGTAAGAGCACTGCCTGCTCTTCCAAAGGTGCTAAGTTCAATTCCCAGCAACCACATGGTGGCTCACAACCATCTGTCAAGATCTGGTGCCCTCTTCTGTCCTGCAGGCATACTTGCAGACAGAACACTGTATACAAAATAAATAAATAAATCTGAAGAAGAAGAAGAAAGAAGAAGAAAGAAGAGGAGGAGGAGGAGGAGGAGGAGGAGTCCATCACGGTGAGAGGCATGGTGGCATTCAGGCAGATATGTGTTGGAACTGAGAGTTTTACATCCAGATCCACAGGCAGCAGGGAGAGTGAGATTGGGACTGACTTGAGCTTCTGAAACCCCAAAGCCCATTCTAGTGACACACTTCCTTCCTAATCCCTGTCAAGTAGAGCCACTCTCTGATGACCACACATCCAAATATAAGAGTCTTTGGGGGTCATTTCTATTCAAACCACCACATTCCATTCCCTGGCCTCCAAAGGCTTATAGCCATAGCATGATGCAAAAATTCATTCAGTCCAACTTTAAAGGTCTCAATAGCCTATAACAGTCTCGACACAATTTAAAAGTCTAAAGTTCAAAGTCTCTTTGGAGACTCTTGGCACTCTAACTGTAATCCCCTGTAAAATCAAAACGAAAAAGCAGATCACATACTTCGAACACACAATGGCACAGGGTATACGTTGCCCTTCCAGAAGGAAGAAAGGGGAGAATGGTGAGAAAATGCTGGACCAAAGCACGAACAAAGGCAGCCTGGGCAGACTGCAAACTCTGCATCTCTATGTGTGATGTCAAAGCACTTTTCAGATCTCCAACTTCCTTCTGCTTTGGGGGACTGCAACACACTTCTTTCTCTTGGGCTGTTTCCACTCCCTGTTAGCAGCTCTCCTTGGCAGGTATCCCACAGCTCTGGTATCGCCAACAACTTGAAGTCCTCAAAGCAATCCAGGTATCATATTCACCACTTCTCTGGGTCTCCGTGCAGGGACCCCTGTTACATGCTTGGCCTCAGTGGCTTTCCATAGCCGTGGAGAGAGATTTCATAGCCCCTTTTTTGTATTCTTGATTTTAAAACCAGAACCACGTGGCCAAAGCTGCCAAGTTCTTCTGCTTGCTGGGACTGGATCATGGCCCACTCATTCAATTACATCTGTGTCACCTTTCTGATTTTGATAGTTTCCTTCACTGCCTAAGCTTGGCTGTCCTGGAATTCACTCTGTAGACCAGGCTGGCCTCAAACTCAGAGATCTGCCTGCCCCTGCCTCCCGAGTGCTGAGATGAAAGGTGTGTGCCGCCACGCCCACTCCTACACTAATTTTCACAAGTTGGAAGCTTAGTGGGTGGGCTCCTTCCATGAGCTCACCCCTCTCCTTGTTCCATTTAGCATCAGGCTTTTCTTTTAATTTGTTTATGTCTTTGAACACAGGACTTAGCTTCATTTCACCTCCTGGTGCCCTTTTCTCCTTGATTTCTAAATTTTGTATTCTGCCTTGCTCAGCTTGTTCCTTTTCATTATAGATCTACTTAAGATTGGCCACTAACAACCATGAGACACAGTCAAAACTGGGCAGTTTTGAAATCTCTGCTAACAACATTAATCCAAAACACTTCAACTTAGCCTCAGGCAGACTTTTCAGACAAGGGCAGTAAGCAGCCACATTCTTTGCCAAAATATCACAAGAACAACCTCTAGGCCACTTTCTAATATTCTTTTCCTCTGAAACATCTTGAACTGTCATAATCGACTCAGCACCACTGTCTTCCATGTTCCTCCTAGCATTCAACTGCTTTGCTTTATTTTAATTAATTAACTAATTTATTTATTTATTGGGTTTTTTGAGACAGGGTTTCTCTGTGGCTTTGGAGGCTGTCCTGGAACTACCTCTTGTAGATCAGGCTGGTATGGAACTCAGAGATCCACCTGCCTCTGCCTCCCAAGTGCTGGGATTAAAGGCATGCGCCACCACCACTCGGCTTTCAACTACTTTTTCTAACCCAAAGTCCCAAAATCCACATTCTGTGAACAAGCAGCAAGGGTAGGTCTATCACAGCAACACCCCACTCCCTGGTACCAACTTGTCTTAGTCACTGCTCTATTGCTGCAAAGAGACACCATGATCATGGCAATTCTTATAAAGGAAAACATTCAGTTGGGGGCTGGCTTACAGTTCATGGGTTTAACCCATTGTCATCATGACAGGAAGCATGGCAGCATGCAGGCAGACATGGTGCTGGAGAGTAGCTGAGAGTTCTTCATCTGGAGCCACGGGGTGGGAGGGTGGGGAAGAGAGAAGGAGAACAGAGAGAAAGAGAAAGAAACCCTAACCCTAACCCTAACCCAGATTGGGTTTCTGTGGGAACCGGTGTTTGTGGGGCTTCAGTCAGATCCAGCCAACTTCCCTGGTTCGTACTTGAGGGAGTATGGATTGAGAAATGGCAGGTAAAGACATTAAGAAAAAGACAGACACAGGATAGAGTCAGGAGAGCAATCCAGTGAATACTGAATGTCCCAAGTTTATTCTTCAACATTCTTAAGTACCCCAACCAAAAGACATGACAGAAGACTTATATTATCATGTGTAAGGAGAAAACAGACTTTCTTCCCTTAATCCTCCAAGCATTTGGTAACCATACCTGTTATTTGGTCAAGAGTAAACACACCTCAGCCCAAGTCTGTTGTTGTTTAGATAAGACATCTGCTACCAAGACCAAAACATTCTGCAGGAGCCAAGCCTTAGACCTTTAGGTCTTTTGACTTATTAAGGACAGTTTTGAGCTCTCCGACCTTGAGGCAAGATGATGCAGAGCCATCTTCATAGGCCCCAACAGGTTTCTGAAATCCCAAAGCCCATCCAAGTGACACACTTCCTCCAACAAGGTCACACCTCCTAATCCCTGCCAAGCACAGCCACTCCTTAAGGATCAAGCATTCAAATATATGCACCTATGGGGGCCATTCTTATTCAAACCACCACAAAGTGCTAATATGAGTTGTAGCAGTCAGCTCTTGCTGTGTCACAAATCACCCCATCATTTAGAAACATACAATGCTGGTGTTTATGGCCTCACAGTGTGTGTGTGTATGTGTGTGTGTGTGTGTGTGTGTGTGTGCTCTCGTGCACACATGTGCACATGTCTGTGTTTATGCCAATGTACATAATAAATAAAATCAGTGAAATTTCTTCTGAAGAAAATAAATTTATTCTTTCCACATGCCAAAAGATGTACCACTAAAAAATGGGACTAGGGAGACAGTACAGTTGATAACATGCTTTCCGTAACCATGAGGGCCTGAGCTCATAGCCAGCACCTATGTAAAATGCTGGGTGTGGTGGCATATGGTTGCAATCCTGGAGTTGGGGAGGTAGAGATAGGAAGAGCTTTGGGGCTCCCTGGCCAGTCAGCCTAGCCTCTTTGTCGAGCTACCATCCAGGAAAAAAAAAAAAAAAAAGGGTGGGTAGCATCTGAAGAAATACTCCTGGATGTTGACCTCTGACTTGAAGTCAGTTCACTTCTTCCATCTTGTGGGTTCCAGGGACTGAACTCAGGTTATCCTGTTTGTTGCCAAGCACCTTTACCTGCTGAGCCATCTTGCTGGCCCAAGTATGAGAACTTTGAAAGCCTCAAAGCCTGGCTCCTTTGTGTTTAGTGGTCTTCCCCTACAGCAGGAAGGATGTAGCTGTACCAAGTGCAGGCATGGCTGGCTTGACTCAGTTCGCTGCTTCACCATCTTCCTCCCACATCACTGCAGGTAACAGTGCCCAAGTTTCTGCCACTGTATATCAAGGGACTTCTTTCTCTAAATCCTTCTGATGGTGTCTCCCTGCTCAGTGTGGCCTTGATAGCAGCATCCGTTTCTTGATTCCTGGGACTTAAGACAATGGAAGATTCTCCTACCACACATCCCATCCTCCTCCAGTGTGTACTCACTGCTTGGTCCAGAACCTCCCCATAATATTTTCATTTGTTTGCCCTGGAAACACCCCAATCTTGGTATCAAAATGTGTGTTGGTGAGATACTGCTGTATAACACGTAAAGGTAGCACTTCAAATTTTCAAAAGTCCCAGGTTTTTGTTTGTTGTTGTTGGTTTTGGTCCACATGACTTCTGCATGGGTCAGCTTCATGCATGGCAGGTCAGAGCAAGCCAGCTGGAGAGAGCCAGGGAGAGTTCCAGTAAGGCAAATGTCATGGATCTAATCCTGGAAGTTTCAGGGTTAGAAAGAAACACAACTTTCATTACATCATTTTGATCAAGAAACAAGTCACTAGGTCCAGTCATATTCAAGGATTGACCAGCCTGTGAACCTAGGGGTAGGTGTGTGTGTTTTCAGAGGTCCCAAGTTATGGTCCCACAGTTTGTATGTCTACAAAAGACTCAAATTAGGAAGGTCTCATGTAGAAAAATTCATGTCCAAGAGATGTGTTGAGGAGAAAGAATGTGGGCTCAGTGAGTGATCAGAAAGAAGTCAGACATGGAATGTCTCTAGAAGCATCTCTCAGGGCCTCAGGGAAGAGGACAGTGTTGGTGTGAGGTCCAGTTCCTGCCTGCATTCGGAGAGCTTTGCCAGGAGCCCGTCATGCACCAGAAACAGGGGCTATTCCTCAGGAATGGAATCCTCTTGTCTAAAGGTAGGATATTCCAGTCGGCCAGTTTTCTGGCTACTTCTTGAAATTAGTTCAGGAAAATAAGCCAAAGCATAGGCCTGAAAAGTGAGAGGAAGAGATTGTGTGCTCAGCATAGGGCCACTGATGGCCATAGTCTGCTGATGGGGGATGCCTTTCTGTAAGCTGTGAATATGTGTTTCTCTTATTGGTTGATGAATAAAGTTGGGTTGGCCAATGGACAGGCAGGATTTAGCCAGGTGGGAAATCCAAACAGGGATAGAGAAAGGTTAGTAGATGGAGTCAAGGAGACACATGTAGCTGCCAAGGAAACAAGAGGGCCAGGCATCACCAGTAAGCCAAGACCATGTGAACATACACAGATTAGTAGAAATGGGTTAATAATTAAGAGAGAGCTAGCCAATAGGAATCTCTAGTTATCAGCCAAACAGTTTGTAATTAATAGAAGCCTCTATGTGTTTATTTGGGACTGAATGGCTGAAGGACAGGGCAGGAAAGAAACTTCCACCTACAGTTTGCTTCACAGTGGGCTAGCTCCTGTGGATGTAAAGTGTCACATGAGCCTCATTTTCAGGGTCAGCTGGAGGAGGGTCCCCATCCAAGTTCTTCCAGGGACAGGGGTCACTTGGGAGGACACTGGGCCCTGGGGCCTGTGCTCCTCATGAAGAGCTGGCCAGAGACTGCCTCAGTCCCCTCCACATGACTTCTGCATGGGTCAGCTTCATGCATGGCAGGTCAGAGCAAGCCAGCTGGAGAGAGCCAGGGAGAGTTCCAGTAAGGCAAATGTCATGGATCTAATCCTGGAAGTTTCAGGGTTAGAAAGAAACACAACTTTCATTACATCATTTTGATCAAGAAACAAGTCACTAGGTCCAGTCATATTCAAGGATTGACCAGCCTGTGAACCTAGGGGTAGGGTTCATATCAGAAAATGCAGAATTATCAAATGATAATTTTGGTTTTGGGGTGCTGAGGATTGACTCAGGGCCTCATGCATTCTAGGCTAGTGTTCTCCAACTGAGCCTTGTCCCCATGCAATTTAGTCAAAATTAGTAGGGAGTTTTGACTAACAACTTTTCAACTTTTTAAGGGGATAAAATTGGTCTGGTTCCTACCAAATTTGAGGTTACCAACAAATCACCTTACTGGGTGACCTTAGACACACACACACACACACACACACACACACACACACACAGAGAGAGAGAGGAGAGAGAGGAGAGAGAGAGAGACGAGAGACAGAGAAGAGAGACAGAGAGAGAGAGAGAGAGGAGAGGAGAGAGAGAGAGACACAGACACAGGCACAGGCACAGACACAGGCACAGGCACAGGCACAGACACAGACACAGACACAGACACAGACACAGACACAGACACAGACACAGACACAGACACAGGCACAGGCACAGACACAGACACAGACAGCTTCAGCCCTCAGAGACCCCTTTGATCGTTAGTGTTGTCAACTTGACACAGTCTAGAGTAACCTGGGAAGAGGTTCTGGCCTTTGGGCATGTATGGGGAGCTGGTCTTATGTTAACTGATGTGGAAGGACCCAGCCCACTGTGGGCAGCATCATTCCCTGGGCTTGAGTCCTGGACTGTGTAACAGTAGAGAAAGTGAGCCGGCCGAGTAGTAAGCACAGATGCATCCATTTCTCTCTGCTCTTAACTGTGCATGGGGTGTGAGTAGCTGTTTTTTTCCTGCTAGGATGGACTGTAACATGGAATTGTGGGTTGAAAGAAACCTTTCTCCTTATTGCGTTTGACAGGGTGTCTTGTCACAGCAGTGAAAATGAAACCAGGGCACTCTTCCAGCTCACCCTTGCTGCTTGTATTCTGTCCCTCCCTTATTTTGAAAATGTTGTCAGTCCAGGTTTCACTGTCCTGACATTACTACATTTGTAGAAACTTGGGGGACAACTTCATATGTGCTCAAAATAAGGGAATATAAATAAGGAAAAGATCCCTTAGGAGAAAAGGACACAGGTACAAAAACAACAACAAACAAACAAACAAACAAAAAACAGAGCTGATGCTCTTGGGTCCTGGGCCCCTTTACATGACCTCCTAGTGAACCTCCTTCTCTTGCAGTGAACAATCCATGCATAAAATGGGCTTGGGGTGAAGCTCGACCAAGCACTCATGAGTGCCTGAGTTTCATGCTCCCCTCACCCTAAGGTGCCCTGTTTTAATCTGTCTAATGCAGAGGCCACGTGGAAGGAGCAGAGGCAGCTCAGGAGCACAGACCTTTCATCCAGGCATCCATAAAGAACTTTGTGGCAGTGTTAATGTAGAATGGGGGGCTGAGGCGGTAGTCACACAGCCAGGGCCTCCTGGAGGCTTCTGGAAGAGAGAAGGAAGAGATAAGAGATTAGGAAAGAGTAAGAGAATTCCCGTAACGTGACTATGTGAGAAAGGCCACGTAAGCCCAGTGGTGGCCCCGGCTAACCAGAAGCATCTGGTGAGTGACAGGTGGTTCTGGGGCCTGGATTGCACTGGATGCTGAAAGAGCCGTGGTGGTTGCAGCGCAGAAAGCCTAAACATGGCTCGGCTGAGTCTCTGGGGCCTCCCCGATCAGTTTTCAGCTGTCATCCTTTATGGAAACTGTCACCTGAAACCACTCAGTGTGTGCTGCTTTGTCTACAGGGTCAAGCTCAGAAATTTCGGGTCCCAGAGCCAGAGTCCATGGAGCTGGGCCACCGACCAGGTAAGATAGGAAGACTACCTGTAGAGACAGGCTTCTTGAGGTGGGGTGGAGGACTCCCTTATCTCCTCAGTCTTGCTGAGGCCTCCAGATGGAATGGCCTAACTGACCCAGTGTACTTTAAATGCAGAAGAAAACTGGAGGAAAGAACTTCTGAGCCCTCCAGGTGCCAGGCCTGGAAGTTCTGACTTCGTGTGGTCTGGGTCTCCAGCTTCTCTGGGTTAAGATGGGGTTGTTGGATATCGTGGCAGCCATTCCCTTGCACCCAAAGTACAGAGATGTGAGAATATGGGCCAGCGTTGCGGGTACATCAGGCCTGACTGAGCCCAGCCCAGGATGCTGTGTGGGCTGAGTACTGGGGACAGAGATGCCAGCCTGGAAGGGGAAAGGAATCTTAGGCAGGTGTTGCAGAGCCAGGTCAGCTCTGGGAAGGCCCCCAGGGCAGGTGGACATGGCAAGTACTGGGGAGAGAGCATCAGGAGCACCAGCTGCCTCAAGCTTCCCAAGTCACACCAGTAACTCTTTTACATCCTTAGGTTCTGTACCTTTCCTGGGGGCATTCTGACTTGGGAATCTGTATTTTTAGTGAGTGTGAAGGGTATTTTGACAAAGAGACCAGTGTTAGAAAATTCTGTTCACGGTTCTTCCATGCTCATGGTACTAAACAAAACAGGGCTTGCTTACTTACTTTGTCCAGATTTTAGGAAGGCCAGATGCAGACATCCATCCATCCATCCATCCATCCATCCATCCATCCATCCATCCATTTCATCTATCTTAGGGTTTCTTATTGCTCTGAAGAGACACCATAACCACAGCAACTTTAAAAAAAAATTTTTTTTTTAATGTGCTTTGGTATGAGGATATCAGATCCCCCTGGAACTGGAGTTATAGACAATTGTGAGCTACATTTGGGTTCTGGGAATTGAACCTAGGTCCTTGGAAGAACAGCCAGTGCTCTGAATGAACTGCTGTGCCATTTCTCCAGCTCCTAAAGATTTATTTCATTTTATGATTGAGTGCTTTATCTGTACACCTTTATGCCAGAAGATGGCGTCAGATTCCTTTATAAATACTTGTGAGCCACCATGTGGTTGCTGGGAATTGAACTCAGGACCTCTGGAAGAGCAGTCGGTGCTCTTAACCTCTGAGCCATCTCTCCAGCCCCCCCCCATGATGACTCTTTAAGGGAAAATATTTAATTGGTGTAATTTACAGTATCAGAGGTTTAGTCAATTATCATCATGGTGAGAAATAGCAGCATGCTGGCAGATGTGGGGCCAGAGAAGGAGCTGAGAGTTCTACATCTTGATCCTTAGGCAATAGGAAGTGAACTATGTCAGTGGGCATAGCTTGAGCGTGGGAGACTTCAAAGCTCACACCCCACAGCAACACACTTCCTCCAACAAGGCCATACTGACTTCAACAAAACCTCTCCTCCTAATAGTGCCATTCCCTATGAGTTTATGGGGGCCAATTACATTTCAACTACCACACTATCCCATCCCATCCATCCTTCCATCCCATCCATCCCAAAACTCTTCTTTTAGAGCTCAGGATCTGGCTGGCTCTTTTCCTTTCCTCTTGTCACTTCAGAGCATGGTCGACTGCCAGACACATAGTAGGAAGGCACACAGTGGACAAATGGACCTCTGCTGAGTCCAAGAACACAAGACATACCAGGCCTGAAGTGCTACTAGCCCTAGAGCAGAAGACTAGGCGTCATTGTTACTTCATAATGACTCAGCAGATGAAGCAGCCAGGAGGGCAGACTGAGGACATGGTATCCCTGCATCGAGGCTCAGGGAGGGGTGTGGGCGGAGTTCACCCCTGCACTGGCTTTGTCTCCCTAGGGGCAGATGAAGCTTCAGCTGACCAGGCAGGTGCTGTGTACTCTGTGTAGAATGCTGTGAATTTGGCCTCAGCTCCTTTGTTGTCTTGGGAGGCCCCACTGCCTGGCTGCCTGCTGCTTTGGGCAGAGGGCAGAGCCGGAGGGAGGGCCATCTGGCTCCAGGAGACAGTTTTTCCCTTTGCCTTTTGTGGGTGATAAAGGAGTGGGGACAAGAAGTGGAGTAGGATAGGCAGGAGGAAATGGGAAGGAAGGGGGAGAAAGCCCAGGTTTTTCTGCACCTTCTCCCTGGGGAAGAGGAGGGATTGGTTCTCAACAAGGAAAGAAAGTCACAGCAGTGAAGGCTGATGTTTGCACCAGTCTGTCCTAAATACGTGACTGGTGACCACCCAACAGCAGGGTAGGAAGTAGGAAGGACTCTGCCCTCCCTCTCTGTGGTGTGGACTGCATCCTTGGGGTGCAGGGATGTTTTTTAAACAGCGAGTTAGAATGCAGCATGGAGTCAGATTTCATTTATACACAAAAGCAAAACAAACTGTCTGTTGTAGGCTGGAAGACTCTTCTGGAATACTTAGGGGAAAGCTAACCAAACGTTTCCAGCTGGCTCCTAGGGCTGAAGATGGTGGCAGGCTGTGGGGGTGGGGGCAGACTGTGGGGTGGGGGCAGGCTGTGGGGGTAGGGGCAGGCTGTGGGGGTGGGGGCAGGCTGTGAGGGGCGTGAGGATTCAGGCACAGTGGGTCTAACTGGAAGATATACCTCCGTATCACTAAGAGAAAACACTCCTGGTTAGCCCTACACAGGGCCATCAAATGTTACACAGCCTGCAGTCAGAATGAGAGGAGATGGGTGTCTTGGCTGGGATGAGGCCAAGGTCTCGTGGGTCTGATGTTACAGCCAGCTACTTGTCTTCTCCTTTACTAAAGGACTCAAATGTTCTGGGTACCTTGGGGTACTGTGGAAGGTCTGAGACTGGCCCCCTACAGGGACTTCACCTGTGAGACCCTCTCCCCTTATCTAGGAGGAGAAAGGGGGCATCGTGGAACTCACAGTGAGATAGAAAGGAAAATCTCGGAGCTGTGAGGATGTGGACAGTGGACAGTGTCAGGTGTTGAGCAGAGAACTGACCCAACAGCCTGGGGCCGGTGGCGGAGAGGTGTGTGTGTGTGTGTGTGTGTGTGTGTGTGTGTGTGTGTGTGTGTACTTAAAGGTTGAAGGAAGGATCTGATTTGACTTTCAAAAAAGGGGGGTGATGGGTGGTAGAAAGATGACTCAGCAGTTAAGAGCTGCTCATCCAGAAGATCCAAGTTTGATTTCCAGCATTCATATGGCGGCTCACAATTGTCTGTGACTCCAGTACCTGGGAATCCAAAAGCAGTCTCTTCTGGCCTCTGTGGTCACTGTATGCATGTGATGTTTTACACATATGTACATGTAGACAGAACACCCACGTGCATAAAAATAAAGATTAAAAATATTTAAAAGGGACGGCCTCAATAGGTAGTGGAGCAGCCTGGGGGAGGCAGAGAGATGGGATGTTTCAGGGTGTGCAGGAAAGGAGTCAGCAGTCCCTTGTTGGAGCCAGGAATGATAGGAGGGTAGTCTACAGGATGAGGTTAGCAGTCCTGCTGGCAGCAGGAGTTTTGGAGTGATACAAGTGGGAATGAGAGAGGGAGCTGTTAGTGGCCCTGAGATCATGGGAGGTGGCCGGGATGGAAGGGAGAAGAGGTGGGGGACGGGGAACAAAGAGCAAGGCTCATACCCCATTTCTAGCACTTTGCAGACCTGAAATTTGGCCAAGCCAAGAGTCATCTCTGCCACCCCGATGCCTATTGGATTCATACAGTGTTTTGTTAGAATTCAAAGCAAGAAAGGGCCTTATGGAGACAACCCTGTCCTGTGTAGGTCTGCTCACTGACTTCCCTCTGTCTCCCTCATCTCTCTTTTCTCACCTTGCCTTGGGATCCTGCGATTTCTCTACTCTTGTCTCTACCCTTGTCTGTCTCTGGCTTTCTGGTTTTTGTCACTTTCTCTCCCACTGGCCCCTCTGTCACCTTTCCCACTTTTGCTTCTCACACTGGTCTGGTGGCTTCCTGTCTCTGTGCTGCCCTCTTCCTCCCTGCTCAGGTACAACCACTTTGACAAGGACCCAACCCAACAACAAGGAGGGCCAGCAGGACATGGACTCCTGGAGAGCTTCCCGTAGCAACTTGGACAGCTCCAAATCCAGTCACCATTCAGGGCTCTCTCAGAGTCCTCAATGCAGCCCCCTGGGCCAGAGCCACTTGGAGATGCCACCTCCGCCACCGACTCCTGCCAGCAGGACTTCTCTGGGCACGGGCTCACACTCTGAGGACCTGAAGAAGGGGTCATCTAGATCCAGCTTGAGAGAAGCCAGGGAGACCCCAGAGCACACAGTGTCTCTGAACCAGGACAGTGTTATTCCTGATAACATCCGCCACAAGTTTGGGAGCAAGGTGGTGGACCATCTGATCTCCGAGGAACAGGTGACAAAGCAGAGATGTGGGAGACTGAGTGGAAGAGGGTTGTCTTGGAGACTTAATGAGGGTACAAAACCCATTCCTGGAAACCATACCTATACTGTCAGAAAGTGACGGTTACTAAGACGTGCTATGCATGAGGCACTGTGTGCTGTCTCAAGCCTTTGTGCGAGACCACTATGAGGAAAGAGGTATTACCTCCATTTCACATGAATGAAGTCCAGGGCAAGAGGGGCTAAGCAGGTTAACCACATCTACCTAGCCATGTGGAATGAGGATCTAAAGTGGGTTCTAGAGCCCTGGCTGATACTGACTGCAGTTATAAGTCTGTTTGCATTAGTCATTTCAACCTGAACACAACTCCTAAAGGATCATTTTCTGGGTATCAGAGACATGGTTTGGGATGTGGCTCTATTTCAGCAGTGGCTTTTTTCCCCAAAGGCCAGGTAACTCTCTTTAAATTGCTTTCTGTTTCTGGCCTTCAGTCTCTAAATCTGCAAAATGAAACACCCAAACCATTCAGGCTGATAAATCCATGGCATATATACCATAAGTCTAGCCTTATTCATGGCAGACATGACAAATCAATCCTGGCAGTCTTTCCTACCTGCTGTATTCTTCTAGACAGCCATTACTTATCAATTGGAAATCGAGACTAGAATCACCCGCCATTTTTAGTCAAAGGATAAACTCTCATATTCTGAGACATATTTTAAGGCTGCAATTTCAACCCTTGTAGTGACTGCAATGTGTGGTCAGTAGAGCAGAGGTTATGGTTTCCTTTTAGACAGGATAACTAGGACCAGGACAGGTGTTGTGTGTGATCTGCTCAGAGCCACAAGGCCAGTAGATCCATGCAATAAAAAACTTGAGTGTCAGGGCCCTCCCAGGCTCACCTTCATTTGTCATTTCAAGGTAAACAACCCCACCCATCAGACACACTCATGGGGGTGGGTCACAGTCTTAAATGTCCTCCCTGCTTTGAACGACTTGTTCCTTTGGAGATGGGTGTGGTCACTCATGCAGCTCTTGGCCTTGGGAAGATACCGTTGGCCTCTGCAGCACAGTTTCTGGGGTACAGGTCCCTGGTGCCACTGAAGGAGCAAGTGTCTGAGCTGAAAGCTACTTGCAGGCTCTCAGGTTTGCTTTCCAGAGAAACTGAGGCCCAGAGAGGTCCCAAGGCCTGCCAAATTCAGCAGTTGCTCTATGTCAGAACTGGTGCTCATAGTCAGGTTTCCTGACTCATAGGCCCAGACTTGTCCCTTTGGGCCTCAGTTTCCTTCTTGATATGAGGAAGAAGTTGGTCTCGGTGTAAACTAAGTTAGGCTTGTGGGATGCCTTGGTAGTAAGCAGCAAGTTACTCTGGGGTTCCCCAGCTGTGTTAACTGAGGGGAGCCTGGCCTGTCAAAGTCCTGTTTCCTCATTTCTAAAATGATGGGAACAGGATCACCCTGTGAAGACCGTCTTCAGAGCTCAATGTGTGTAGAATCATTGCTCTGATACTGTATACAGTAAGAGCTCAATGTGTGTAGAATCATTTTGCCATGATGGTGTACACAGGAAGAGCTCAATGTGTGTAGAATCATTGCCATCACTTAAGATTTGGCTCTCTGGGAGGAGGAAATGAATGGGGATATGCAGAGCTTGCCCTGGGGGATTCAGCCTACAGTGGGGAAAGCCGGGTAGTGGCAGCATACATAATATCTTCCCATCACTTGTCTCTTGTTCTTGCCTCCTCCATCAGGCTCGAAAGGCCATTGGTGAAATCTTTGAGGGCCAGAAGAGATCAAGCTCATGGCCAAGCAGGACCCAGAGCCCTGCACAAATCTCCTCCATCTTCGCAGACTACTATGACCTGGGCTACCACATGCGGTCCAACTTGTTTCAAGGTCAGGTTAAAAGACAAGGGTGGGGCTGTGAGCATGCGTGGTCCAGAGAACATTGGGCACAGAAGGCCTTTGGGGTGTCCATCCTACCTGGACCTTAAGGTTCAAATGCATAGCCCCACAGACACTTTACAAACACCCAAGGCATCCTTCATGCTGGCATGTCCTATGGGAATGCCAGGACCATCTATCTAATCCCTGGAAGGTGTGTCTTCACTGAGCAGGTGGTACAGCCCACTTGGTAGTGAAGCCCCCACACTGGACACCTCTGGTTCCCTAACTTACCCCTGATCTGACACCTTTGCTGACAGTGATAATATCAGCTTTCTTGGGTTCAAAGGTCAGCGTGGCCACTTCCTAGCTGGGGATGACTATGAGTAAGGAGCCTCATGTCTCTGGCCTCAGCCCCCTCCTTGTGCAACCATGGGCAGGATTCCAGGACAGGAGTATGTGTTGGGGGGTGACATGCCATTTATTTACTTTCCCTGGAACCTGGTGGTGACATCACCTGGAGAAAAGGACAGGTGGGTTGGAGGAGTACCATTTCTAGAAGGATAATTTGGCCTGTCTAATCCTGTTTGGCTCTAGGGTGCCATGAGCTTCATGTCACAGCTGGGCTTGCAGCCAAGTGCTCGAGACCTGTCATGTGAAAAGAAATGGGACTCTCACAATGACAGCCCCGAGGGGTAACAGGATTCCCAAGGCTTTTCTCGGTTGCTGAGATGGGGAGGTCCTCTCTACACTCTTTCAGCTCAGCTTCACTGTCAAGGGCACAATTTAATGGGTCTTACTCCCTCCAGTTGTCTGTAGTGCTCCCAGGGTCTGGCAGACCTCTTTTCTTTGGCTTGGGTCCCTGTCACCCAAGGAACCAGACTCACATTGGAAGCCTCTCTGGGTTTTTCTTTGAGCTTGAGGAAGAAGGGGTAGCTCGGGTGGGGGCGGAGGGCTAGATCAGGTCACATTGCCCTTTCTTTCTGCCTTTTCTCTTTGACATTGGTCACCATAGACTTCTTATGTACAACACTATAAAATGTGTGGATGAGCATAAAAGAATAGTGCTCTTAAGAATCCATGTACTCCTTGCCTAGCCTAGGCTGAGGAAATGTGCCAAGGGCGAGGAGGAACCCGATTCTGCTGGCTTTCAAAGCCAGGTTCACAAGGGGCCATTGTTGGATTTTCTGAAGTGACTGGCATATAAATGGTATCTTAAAACTAGGTGGGAGTAGCCTGTACTGGGAGATTGGCACCAGAATGAGGGCTTTGACTTGCAGCACTCTAAGCATGTGACGGTCAATGTCTATGTTAAGGCCCAACTATGGGGGTTCACCGTGGCACTTGTGGTGAGCTGTGGCTGCAATGGGGCAGGAGAGAGACGCCAGACAGGAAGCAGTCTGGGTCATGGATCTTAGAAAGTCTTTTCCAGGTAGAGTAGGAGACTAAGCTAGTATGGGAGACAGAGGAATGGGCTCAGGAATCGACTTTAGTTGTGAGAGCAGGATTAAGGCAGATTTCAAAGCAGTTACCCAAGCTGCCTGAAGGAATAGCTACCTGGTTGTGGAAATGGAGCCCTGGGGGGAAGAGGGGAGAAGGAGAATGGGGGAGGAGAGAAGCAGAGCACTGTCTATGCTGAGTCATGGGCGTGATCCTTTCCGCTTTCTCAGTCTTGTTTTAAACCCTTAATCCACTTCAAGTGCACGTCTGTCTGCAATTACAAGGATTCCTTTCAAATTCCTTTGCACAGATTATTTATCTTTCCAAGAGTCCCATCTTACCCCAGGGCTGGCAGGTATCTGCCCTCAGGTTCCTACATGCAGGAGGCTCTGGTGTTGAATTTTCTTTACTCTTTGGGGGACTGCCACCCAGCTTCAAATAAATACATGGAGACTTATTCTTACTCATGAATGCCTGGCCTTAGCTTGCCTTGTTTCTAGCCTGTGTGTGTGTGTGTGTGTGTGTGTGTGTGTGTGTGTGTGTGTGTGTGTTTTAATTATCCCATCTACCTTTTGCCTCTGGGCTTTTACCTTTTTCTATTCTATACACCTTCCTTTCCTTCTTACTCTGGCTGGCTGTGTGCTCAGTGGCTGGATCCTGGCCTCCTCCTCTCCTCCTCCCCTCCTTTTCTTGCTCCTCCCTCTTCTATTTATTTATTCTCTCTGCCTGGCAGCCTGGCCTCTTTCTCCTTCCTGGTTACTGGCTGTTCAACTCTTCATTAGACCAATCAGGTGTTTTAGACAGGCAAAGTGACACAGCCTAGGCTGGCCTGGAACTCAGGGTGACCCTCCTGCCTCAGCTTCACAAGTGCTTGGGGCATAAACCACCATCCCTATTGTAGAAGCTATCTTTTAAAAATAGTGTTTCCTGGGGCTGGAGATGTAGCCATTGGCCAAGCATTTGCTCAGCGTGTTTGAGGCCCTGGGTTCAGTCTCCAGAATTACTTTTGCTACTGGTCTATGCAACAGCTGTTTTATACATTTGCCTATTTATCTATTTGCAGTGCTGCAGTTTAAACCCAGCTAGGTAAATACTGTCCCACTGAACTATATTGCTGGCCCAATCATTTTTTTTCTCTGTATATTAAACATACCTAGAAACTTGTGTATTAGTTCCAATAATTATAGATTATTTGGGATCTTTTTGAATAATTATAGTCAGATGGCCACACATATTCATAAATATATCAATATATTTGCATCTTTCTATTTGTTATTTGTGTTATATAAAATTTTGTTACAGGAGGTTGTGTAGTGGCATCATGAATACTAGGTAACTACTCAATCCGAGCCTTCTTTTTCCTTGGATACAAGGCCCTGGTAAATTACTCAACCTGGCCTTGAGTCCATTATAGTCCAGGTGGGCCTTAAATTTATGATCCTTATACTCCAGTTTCCTGGGTAGCTGGGATTACCAATCTGGGCCTAGCATATTTGTAAGGGAATTTTGAAAATGCTTTTTATTGGGTTTAGGAGGCCCTTTTATTCCTACTTTGCTTTTTCTTCATTTAAATTCTGAGTAGATGTTGAGTTGGTTAACTACCTGTGGTACTGACTTTTAGATGAGCCTGGGTTCTTTTCTCATTCATTCATAGATGTAGTAAATCACACGAACTGGTTTCTCTCAAATTAAACTAGGCTTGTTTATTTGCAAGCTCCTGGCCAGTGAGAGAGACTGTCTCAAAATAACAAGGTGGATGGTGTTGGGAGAACGTTGGTTTGGGGGGTAATACTGGCTTCCAAGTATACACTAACACATGTGCAACCCCTCCATGCATACATACACAGACATGAATACACACAAAGACATACAAGTACATACGCTTAGATGCGCATGTGCGTGCAAACACACACACACACAAAAAAAAAAAAAAAAAAAAAAAAAAAAAAAAAAAAAAAGAAACACACACACACACACACACACACACACACACACACTCCAGGGTGAACTGGAATTGTGTAGCTATCACAGATGGAGGCTCCAAAGCAAGGGAAAGCACCTGAATCTGGGTCTGACTTTGGCTTGGACTAGCCATTGCTTCAGCCCTCGGGGCCAGGATTCCTGAGGAGGAGGAGGGTAGTCCCTGAAAGTAGTGAAATCACTGATTTGCCGTGTCAGGCTGAAGTGTGGTAGGACTTTGAAACCAACAGTGGCATGTCCTGCTGCCACCTCACACCCCAACCCATGCTGTCTGATATTTGGGGGTGTTCTTGGTGCTTCTCCTGTTGGTGCCTGCACACCCACCCTCTGAAAGCTTGGGGGTAAGACTCATCAGGGTCTTGGGGCTGCATCCCTCTCAACTGCCTGCTACTGGTTCATGGAAGCATGGGGGTTTCTTGCACTGGAGTCACAGCTGGCCCACATGTGCTCTGACCCATCAGCTCAGGCCAAAGCCTTTTGTTTTGTCTTGGCATCCTCCAGACTCTGAGGCAATGCACAAGCTCCTGAAGCAAGCCCTAATCCCATTTAATTAGATTTATTCTGGGAGGTGAGAAGCCAGCTTCATCTCTGCCTTGGGGAATCTAAACGCCAAATCAATCCTTTTAAACAATGCTAGCCACTGTACCCCTCAAATCCTACCATTTTATGGCCTCATCTAGGGTCTGCTTTCAAGCTCTATCCGGAGAATCCCGCGTTGTAGCTTTGATCCCCGATTGCCTTGATCAGGACTGAGAGCTTCAACCAAGCCTCTAACTCACTCTGTGACATAAACCTACAGCTGTAAACACCAGACTTGAACATTTGCTTTTCACAGTGACTCCTAGCTTGGTGGCATCCTCCTCAGAGAATGCGGCCTCTGGATGTTGCTGGGATGTTGGATGTTGCTGGGACCTGTCACAGACCAGCCCACGGCTGCTTTTGCAGATCTCATGAGCTTTTGGATCATCTTTTGGCTAGAGGCTTTGTGTTTACCTAATAGGAGAGGCCTGTTAATGGCTTCTGCACAAATCCTGTCATTTGTTATTAATACTCTTTGCTTGATCTATTAATTAGTGAAAGACAAACCTCTAAATCCTTCCTGATGGTAGCAGGCTCATCAATTTCTCTTTAGATCTTGCTATATCTCTTCAGATGCCTGCAATGAGGCAACCTTAGAAGCATGGTGCTAGCTCAAAGGATTGGAATATATATATATATAAATATATATATATTTATATATATATATCCAATTTATTTAAAGAGCTTTTAAATGTGAATATGAAGGGGTGGGAAGCACACACACACATATTATGGCATATCTGTTCAGGTTAGAGGACAATTTGCAAGAGTCTGATCTCTGCTTTCACCACATGAGTCCCAGGGACTGAACTCAGGTCATGGACTTGGCGGAAAGCACCTTTACCTGCTGAGCTATAGTGCTAATCCCCATTATCTTTACTTATCCTACCGCTGTTGACTAACAGGCTGTTTAGTCTGATATGAGTGTAGCTGGGGCAGCTTGCGCTCAGCTAACACTTGGCTGATGTATATTTTTCTAGCCTTCATATTTATCCTCTCCTTATGTCTTTTTTTAATGTTTAAGTAATATAGGTCTGGAAATTATTTACTCTGACAATCTGTTCTCTGTAACCAGTGATTGAAGTCAGTTTTTATTTCTGTTGCTGATATATTTGGGTCGATCTGTGCTTTCTTTGTGTTTTCTATTTGTGTTTTTCTTTAAGAAAAAATTACATGAGCTTTCTTATTTTCCTGAGTCAGATTTTTTTTTTTTGGTGTCCTTTTCCACAGTTCCTTTTCATTTTCTAGTTATTTTTGACATTTTTAGGCACATGGCAGACTCATCCTCATGGGAAGGCGTGAGGTGTCCTCAGCTGCCTCAGGTCGGTGGAGGCTGTTTTCACTCTCCCGCCTCTTTCAGTGCAGTGTCCACCTGTTGTAAAGTCAAAAGACTGAGCTCCCCTGGCAGAACTCTTTACCTTTGCAGCTGTGTGGTTTTGCACACTCTGCTTCAGTCTGTGCTCCAGCAGTGAGCAGGGGACAGAGGTCTCAACTGCTTCCTAGGAGGACTGATTCAATGGGCGAGTTCCCGGGAAGCATCATCTGGAGTTATCCTTAGCTCCTGGGAGATTGGTACACACAGCAGGTTGTGGGTGTGGTTCGGTGTAGAACTCTGACCTAGTGTGGTAGGTGTTGTTCTTGACTGTCACATTGATTGAACTGAGGTCTAGAAGATTAGTAAGTAGGCGCCTGGGTAGTCTGGGAGGCAGTTTCCAGAGATATCAACTAAGTGTGTGTCAGGGTGGAGGGGTGGTGTGGACGGGTGTGGGGGTAGGGTGGGAGTCTACCCTGGATGGGGGTGGCACCTTCCGTGTTTCCTGGCTACCATGATGTGAGCTCCTCTCTTCCCACACCCTTGAACTGAAACCTCTGGAACCATGGGTCAAAATGCCTCTTTGCTCTCTTCAGTTGTTTGGCTCAGGCATTTTGTCACAGGGATCAGAAACTGGTTGACATAGTGACTGGTGCCAGAGATATGAGCTCCTTGCTGTGACTAAACCTGAGCATGGGATTCTGAAACTAGTTTGTGGGAGGAATTTGGAAACATTTGGACTTCTGAGCTAGAGAAATCCCAGAGAGCAACAAGCTCAATTAAAGGGTGATTCTTGGGGGAGCTGAGGAACCCACACCACCAACAAAAATGTGGACGGTGAACTGTTCTGGTGTGTCAAGATGGTAAGATACTGAACTGTTCTGGTGTGTCAAGATGTTCTGGTGTGTCTGGTGTGTCAAGTGGGCCTTGAGCCCACTTCCAGAGAGTGGGCTCAAGGCCATTTCATGCTAGAGTCAAAGAATGTGTCTATATTTTGTCCATATCCTGAGATCCTGTGAGAAGCTGAGTTTAAAGATAGGCTTAACTGGGCTGGAGAGATGGTGCAGTGGTTAAGAGCATTGGCTGCTCTTCCAGAGGACTGGGGTTCAACTCCCACCCCCAATATGCCTGCTCACAACTGTAACTCCACAATCTGACACCCTCACACAGACATACATAAGGCAAAACACCAATGCACATAAAATAAAAATAAATTATTTTTTTTTAAAAAGATGGGTTTAATTTTCCCAAGGTTGAAAAAAGACCCTATCCCCTCATGTAGGTAAATAACCCAAAGCTTAGAGAGGTTAAACACTGAGGCCATCCTAACCCGCTGACTCCCCTTCTCTTCCATGCCTGCCACCCACACAGCAAACTGACATGGGCATACAGCATAGGCTGCCATACCTTTAATGACCTAGGGATTTCTCCATGGTGTCTACAGGCCCGCCCCAGGAGACAAAGAGCCTCATGAAGGCTTCCTACACGCCAGAGGTGATTGAGAAAGCTGTGAGGGATGTAGAGCATTGGCATGGCAGGAAGACGGATGAGCTGGGTAGGTAGACACTGGGCTGAGGGGTGACCCTCTCCTCCATGGGCAGGGTGGGTGGCTGAAAGGTGCAGAGGAGGAGTCAGGTCCCTGGGGTTGGACCTGAAGAAGCATGGTCACAGGCAGACACTGGGGTCTAGACCTCTTGGAAGGTGCTAGCCCCTGTGATGGTCCTTCTCTGTTCCCCGCAGGACGGTGGCACCGGAAAAATGCTATGGATATGAACTTGCAGAAAGCACTGGAAGAGAAATATGGAGAAAAGAGCAAATCCAGGGGCAAGTAGTTAAAAGGGCATTGGAAGGAAGCTGGAGGAGAGTGATGCCAATAAAGAAAGAAAGGCCCAGGTCTGAGCCTGCCCCTGTGTGCTGCTTCCCTCCATGCCAGGATCGGGACCCATGTGTGGGGCTGGGGGAACAACTGAGGAAGACAGACACTCTAAGCATCTAGGGTTCCTGAAACCCCTCTTCCATGCTTTCTTCCATGACCTCAGGAAGAGTTGGGAGAGTTGAGCCAGTGTGACAGGTCCTCTACTGGACACTGCTAGGTTATACCCTTCATACGGTCCCTAGCTGATTCCAACTGTTTCTAGATGTTTATTCCTCTCACAGAAACCGAACAGACTTCAGAGGAATTGGCCAGGTCATCCCCTCTTCTAACCTAGTAGTAGATCTGATGAGTCTCCCATATGCACAAAGTAATTGGTTCAGAAATAGGTGTGTGGCTCAGTTTGGGCCAGTGAGATTAATGACAAAGTATAGGTGTGAGATGTTGCCTGGTAAACATTTCTGAGCTGGGCGTGCAGCAGAGCATTGTTATTTCCAACATACTGAATGAAGAGTCAGGAAGCTATGCAGGCCACCTTGGCAGATAATTCGAGGAACTCTGGGTAGCTCAGCACATTCTGAGTCTTCTGGACCTTGCAGAAGCCACACAGTTCTGGACCACAGTAGGGATGGGTACTACTGCTGGGTTGATTGTCACAGCTTGATAAGTACCACATCTGAGATGATACCACAGTTGGGAAGGGGATCACAGCTGGAATGGATACTATGAATGGGATGGGTACCACATCTGGGATGGTACCACAACTGGGAAGAGTACCACAGATGAAAAGGATACTATGGATGGGATGGATAACAAATCTGGGATGGTACCACTGCTGGCATGATACTACAGTTAGGAAGGGTTCTGCAGCTGAGATGAGCATCATAAGCTGGAGTGAGTACCACTGTTAGGATGAGTCTTGCAGCTGGAATGGGTACCACAGCTGGGATGATTATTGTAATTATTAAATATGAATACATCAATAGAGATGCCTTCCACAGCTGAGATGAGCACCACAACTTGGATGAGTACCAGTGCTGTGATGAATACCACAAGTAGAATGGGTACCATGGTGGGATGAATACAATTGGCACCATCACCAAAGCTGAAATGTATACTACAGATGGTCTAGATCAGTGGTCCTCGACCTGTGGATTGTGACCCCTTTGTGTGTGTCACAAGGGAGGTCAAATAACCCTTTCACAGGGGTTGCCTAAGACCACTGGAAAATACAGATATTTATATCAAAATTAATAACAGTAGCAAAATTACAGTTATTAAATAGCAATGACAGTTTTATGGTTGGGAGTCACTATAATATGAGGAACTTATTAAAGGGTCACAGCATTAGGAAGATTGAGAACCACTGGTCTAGATACAAATGGGATGGACAGCACACTTGAGGTGGGTACCCACAGGCCATTCTGTCATCTCTCTGTGGAACTCCATATTTACTTGGACTTCTCCATGGCATAGTGACTAGTGTCTATAAAAGATTCAAGGGGGACAGACTTAGTGTGCAATGGTTTGATGTGCAAGTGTGACACTGGGTGGTTTGATGTTCCCATGGTCTCGATTTAAGAACACATGGTCAAGGTCAGATTGTGAAAAGACACTCCATAGATACTATTGTGCTTCAAGGGACACCTTGAAGGCTGCATACAGTGAGACTCACGTGGGGACATGGAGGGGAATGTGGTGACAGCTGCAGGATGAGTGGGGTGGGGCCTGTGGTCACATGGGAGGCTTCGTAGCAGAGGTTGAACCTTGGAACAAGTTTGGGTGCACTGAGGTGGAGAGAAGAGGCTCAGCATTCAGGATGCCATGCTGTGTATGAAGCCCTGGCAAGGAATACTTTAGAAGATGGATGTGGTTCATGAAGCTTGGAAGAGAAGTAGGGACAGCAGACAGCCTACACCAGAAGGGGCTAGGTCCCAGAGTGCCATAGCAGCCCAGCCAGTCCAGCCCAACACAGCACAGCCCCTCCAGGAGTGGAAACAGAGTCCTCAATGACCGAAGAAACAACACAGGAAAGAGAACTGAAAGCATGCATGTAGGGGACAGTAAGCACACCTGGCTGTCAGGGCATGGTCAAGCACACCTGTAGCCAGCCTCTAACAGGCGTGGCTTACTGTCCCCTACACTACACTGAGTCGCCAGAGATGCAGATTAAAGCAATCAGATCATCAAATGAGATGAATTAAAGAGCAAAATATGGTGTCTCATTACTGAGACAAAAGACCTGGCAAAACTTAGGTCACAGTTGCAGGGTCACAGTTCATCATGCAGGGGGCAGCTGTTCACATTTTGGCCACAGGAGCAACAATCATGAATGATGGTGCTTAACTCAAGTTCTCCCCTTCAGTCTGGGACCTCAGGCTATTGAATGTGCTGCCCACATTAGGGTGGGTCTTCTACTTCAGGTAACCCCATCCATCAGATACTCCCCCACAGATATGCCCAGAGGTTTGTTTCTGTGGTCATTCCAAACCCCACCAAGTGGACAAGATTAAGCTTCACAGATGAACAAAGAATGAGGGCACATTTAGCAGAACTGAAATTTTATCTCCCAGCCTCAAAATTCCATTTCTGCATAGTCTAGAGAACCCACACGCAGAGGGAACCACCCCAAGTACTCACTGTGTGCTGATTCATAGGACCACAACCCAAATGTCCTTCAGTCAGACTGAGAACAAACAGGCTAATCCAGGCCAGTGGGAAGGAATGAACCTTATCTACACACAGAATCATGGAGCCAGGTCACTGTGTGCAATGGCATCAAATGACAACCCACAGAGTGTGTCCCACAATACAGAATACACCAATTATATTGCCTCCAAAGGCCAACCACAGCTCATGGGGGTGCTTGTAAGGTAGGGAGGGAGAACTGAGAGCATGGTTTGGATCCACCTTCATGCTGCATTTAGCTCAGAACTTTCAGGGCCAATCTGGTGAGAGAGGCGTCTGGCAGAGCCCTGTATGATGGAGGAAGGTGCCTGATAGCCCAGTGTCTGTGAGCTGATGTAAAACAAGTCGGTGATTTCTACTTTGGCCTATGTGATATTGACCGTACCTCACTCAGTTAAAGATGCTGTCTCAAGACACAAAGAAGAGTTAGGTTTAATTAAACTTTTTCTGGAGAGAGCAAAGCTGCAGTGTTGGCAAACTAAATAAAATGAAAGCTTTTTGCTTTTAAACCTAAAGGAGGCCCTGATCTCACTGGTACTGCCCCTGACATTACTCTTAGCTCTCCGTGTGAGATCCCGGTGTGATGGAATTCTCAGTGATTGGTAAGTGCCATGTACGGGGACTGGGTGGCAAGTGGCACTGCTTAGCATTGTGAAAAGTTATTCAGAGTCATTGTCATACTTTGTGTCATGCCCACGTACCACCAAGAGAAGCCCTGGAGGATGTTCTGATAGAAGACACAGATGGCTTGCATCCTGGCTTCTTTCTCAGGTCACCTCAGCCAGGGTTGGTACATCCTCCTGCCCTGTCACCTTTCTGGTAATGGTACAGTTCCTCCTTCCATATATGTTGTCTTGTGGCCCTTGCTGGATAGACATCACAGGAAGCCACAGCTGGGGACCAAACTCCTGTACTAAAGTGTCAGCTACCAAACTGACAGCATGAGAGACAAAAGTCAGATTTCCCAATAGTCACAGTCACGAAGTGCCCTCTGCCTCAAACTACTGCAAAGGCAATCTGAACTATCCTGATACTAACCAGGCATTCCCTTGCTATCCTGCCTCCCCATTGCCTGTTACGAGAAAGATCTTGGGAGGACCACTCTACTTTTGGTTTTGTTTATGCCTCCTCACAAAGCTGTTTGTGAATGGGTTTATGAACCCAATTGGTTCTGTCCACCCATCAGAACACTTCTTCTACTGGATGGAATGAAGTGTGATTATAATAATTGGTGATAAACGTCTTAAAGCTGGGTATGGAGGTGTCTATAATCCCAGCACTTTAGGGCACAGGGTCAAAAGTTCAAGAGCAGCCTGGGTTCATATGGCCCTGTCATTAAAAAAAAAAACAGCCAAACAAACAAAAAAGAGAAAGTAAATATAAAGATCTTTAAGATTTAAAAATTGAATGAGTGTAATTTTACCCTTTAACACACAATACACTCTGGAGCTGGGATTCAAGCCAGGTGGCCTAACTTGAAGTCCATGCTTTGCCCAACAAGCTACCTCACTCCACTGAAGTGCAAACTGTGGTTTTCTCAGGAATTCAGGCTGGGCATGGAGGAGGTGTCTAGAGTGTTTGTTCAGAGTGCACAGGAGGAAGTTCACACGGAGATTTTCTTGTTTGTGGTGAGTCCTTAAATAATCCCGATAAGCAAGTGCCAGAGATCCTTCAGAGCTGGTGACAGAGGAGACGCTGCAGATGTACTTGGTGAGACTTGGGTCAGAGTCAGGCCAGGCCATAAGGAAAATTACCCAGAGGGACAATTGCTAGGTGGTCACGAGTACAGGGCAGCATGGACTATGGTGGGAAAGTCATTAAGGGACAAAAGGGTAAAGTGTGGAAGTCTTAAGAAGTACTTCATAAACAAACGGGGAAACTGAGGCACACATATAGATAGAGATGGATTGCTGAAGCCCAGAGGCACAGAGGTAGAATAGAGGGGCACAGAGACCTGGAGTGGAATCCAGGCCTCTGGACATCCTCTTGTGACTTCTTGGTGACCTCTCAGCTTTTTCTAACTAGTGGAGAGCATGGAGTGGGCTGAATCAGGCCTGGGGCTCAGCTGAGCTCAGGTTCCTGGACTAGGACAGCCAAGGGCTCACAGAGGCCAATCAATGACCAATCAGAGCAGGTCATACAGAAGTGCACAGCAGCCTCCACATTTCCCACAGGCTATTGCTCTTGAGCTCAGAGAGAGAGAGAGAGAGAGAGAGAGAGAGAGAGAGAGAGAGAGAGAGAGAGAGAGAGAGAGAGAGAGAGAGAGAGATACAGAGAGAGACAGAGAGAGAGAGACAGAGAGACAGAGAGACAGAGGCATTCAGGAGGGCAGAGAAGCTGAGGGAAGTGACGATGGGCATCCATGGGGTCTGAAATTGCATCCAGGGTGGCTTTGAACATACACACTGTCTACTCCTGACTGACCCATCTTCACCAGCTGGCTGAGCGTGGAAGTGGTTCATCACTGAGGCTGCCCTGGAGAGTGGGGGAATCAGCAGCAGTGCCTTGTGTCCTACCCAGTGGCCTCCCTATGCTCCTGGACTGCTAGCATCCAGCAGCTCTGAGCTACCTCAGAGGGGTAGGGTGGGGTGTCAGGGACAACTTCTGAAATGATGGCTTTTTATTCCTTCACCCATCTGCTAGGCTCAGAGACCTCTCCCCTCTAAGGTCAGAAACCTGTCCCCTCTGAAGTCTCTAAGCATGAGGAAGTCTCTTTATTCTGTGAGTTGCTGCAGATCCAGTGCCCTCTCCACACACCACACACACAATGGCGGGCACTGCTAGAGCACCTGAAACCTCCCTGAGTATATGTCTTCTGAGCCAGCATTCACAGCCTGTTCTGTCCATACCAGAAAGAGGAATCAAACAAGCAAGGGAGCAAACAGCCCTCTCTCCACATTAGCTTCTGTGGAGACAGCTAGTTGAGACCAGCACCAGAGGACAGTCTCCAAGGTGGTCACTTCCAAGCTGCCTCTGGGACTAGGGTTCCTATCAAGGGTTTACTTAGGAGCCATTTTCCAGGAGTTGCCGGTGGGGGGTGGGGGGAGAAGCAGAGGGAGGGAAACTAATTGGATGAATTGTTCAGCAAAATGTCTCCCTGTAGTTTCTCCAGTTTCCCAGAGGGGCTCTGGGAAGCAGTCAGAACCCGCACACCTCCCCGCCATCCACTAGGAGGTGGGTGGAAGCTGCTCTTAGGTGCCACCTCTCTGATTCTGGGAGCTCTGCTCAGAGTTCTCATGGGGACAGTGTGGTGACAGTGTGGGTGGCAGTGGGGCTTTGTGGAGTGCCCTGGAATATGAAAAGTGAGAGGGCACAAAAGAGAAACCGTGCATGTGAGTTCTTAGGAAAGAGCAATTTTTACCTAGTAACTACTGTCAAAGGGCAACATGACAGGATTTAAATATGTAATTTGGCTTTATTATTATTTTTAATTCTAGAACCAGGTAGCTTTCATTTTACAACATAGAATAGTTGCAGTGAGCCAACAGAGGGTTGCTTTCCAGACAGAAAAGGGCTAGAGAAAGGGACTTCCCTCGAGAGTGTAGACAGGGAGATAGGAAAGCATGAAAAGCCCTGGCTCCCTCGGATGACTTCAGGTGCCTTTGTTGTTTTCTGGGGGGAGGATTAGGCAGAAGGGAACCCCATTACCCTTCCAGGTCACCTGGCCTTCTTGGAAGAGTGGCTGTTCTTTAATCTTAATTTCTTAGGTCAGAAAGTCTGTGACTTGATGTGTTGGTGACTTGTCTGGATGCTGTTTCAAAATGCTTGACAATGAAAACTGAGAGGAAGGTCTACGTGGGCTTACAGTTCCAGGGAACACAGTCGGTCATGACCAAGAAGACACGGCAGCAGGATGGCCATTCACAGTGGGTCCACAGTCAGGTATCAGGCAGAGAGGGGGGGCTGAAGCTAAGTGCGCTCTCCTTTTTTATTTAGCCCAGGACCCCAACCTATAGGATGGCACCCCCCATATTTAGGGTGGGTCTTTACACAATGATTAACCTAACCTAGATAATCTCTCACAGACATGCCCATAGCTGTTTCCATGATGATTCTAGATCCAGTCAAGTTGTCAAGAGCATACTTGGTGTCATGGGACTTCAGCATGATGAGTCCATTTTAACTACTAGCTTGATCCATTGAGGTAAAACAGAAACAGTGGCTTCCTGGCTCTTTGATTTAATATTACTGACAAAAGGATTGGCTGGACCTTTGAAAGGATGAATGGGGTGTAGAGGAAGAAAGCAGGAACTCCAGTGACAAATGTGATCAAGCCATCTGTGTTTTCTGGCTGCCACGAAGCTGTGGTTCTGTTCTCATTGGTTCTATTTCCAAGGAATGCCTTGGAGGTCTTGAGAATGGTCCTCTTGAGTAGCAGCTGGTGCACACTCAGCTAAGGGGGATGAGGGGAGGGAAATCCACCACCTGCCCTGTTCGTTAATGGGAAAGACATCAGGGCCTGTGCTTGGTGTTGGCCAGAGCAAGAGGCTGATCCCCCAGCAGCAGCATGGATCTATCTCAGGCTGGCTAATAGGAGCTGAGCTTGTCAGGGGACACACCCTTATGCTGCTAGAAGCCATGCCAGAGTCTTACTTGCTTGAGTGCAGATAAAGGCAGTTTTGTGTCTTGCTGCTCCCAGCTGTCCTAATCAGAGATGTAGGACCTACATTCCAGAACACTGAAGCCCGCTCTCTTCATCACATACACTATGCACCACACATGGATGTACACCCTGTCACCTAAGTGGCTAAACGGAGGCATGTGCACTTGTTCAAATAGGTGCTCAGCAACCTGGCACGTACACTAACATAGGTATCTGTACACATCTGGACAGTTACACTGTATTGCTAACCTGCACCCAAGTATGAGTGTGCAAGGAGTGACAGCTCTGTGGGTGTGTCACTCACGTGGTCACAGAGGGCCTCATGCTCAGAAGGGTTCACACCAGGCTTAACTTAGTTTATTTCATTATTGTGTGTGTGAGGACACACACACACACACACACACATGTATCATGGTCACGCACTGTGGCACACCTGTGGAGGCCAGGGCACAATTTTTGGGAGTGAATTCTCTCCCACCATGGGTCCAGTTGTCAGACTGCATGGTGAGTATGTTTTATTCACCAAGCCATCTCGCCAGGCCCGAATTTCTTCCTTTTTAGACTAGTCAAGCACAGTAGTTAGAAGGGGGAGTTAAGAATATGAGGTTCTATCTTTAACTGTGAGCAATCATTTGGGAGAACTCACCACCCTCAGGTCTGCCCACACTAGGCTTAATGCTCAGGGTTTTGCAATTCTTAGCAGCATTTGAACGAGCGGTCCGAGTTTCCATTTGGTGTGTGGTTCTACACAGATGGCGCCCACAACCTACTGAACTCATTCTGCTTTGAGCTTTCCTGTCTTGATCACCAGCCCCAGCCCTCAAGCTCAAAGGCTTCAGAGAACTGCCAGCTCTGCAGAGTTGAAATAATGCATGGTGTCAACCTCTAGGTGGCAGCACAACTCCAATCAAACCTCAGTGGGCTGCCTTGGTGAGGAAGCTGGCCTTTCAGTTACGGGGATGAGGTGACAGGGGAATCCACTCTTTTCCTAAGAGTTTGAGATTCCCCAAAGCAACTGTCTCTGAGAGGATTATCTGAACCATTCTGCTACCAATGCATTTTTAATAGCTTTCTTTTAAAAAAAATCTGATTACAAGCCAGGAATAGTGGTACACATCTTTGACCCTAGCACTAGGGAGGCAGACAGGCCAATCACTGTGAGTTTGAGGCCAGCCTGGTCTACAGAGTGAGTGCCAGACAGCCAGGGCTGTATAGTGAGACTCTGTTTCGGAAAAAAAGACTCAACCAGGCAAACAAAGAAAACCTGAATACAAACAACACATTTTATTGTAGAAAACAGAACACATACACACACAAATGTAAAAACCATCTTAAGTTGATACTTAAAATATTAATTTTTATGTATGTGTACGTGTGTGTGTGTGTGTGTGTGTGTGTGTGTGTGTGTGTGTGTGTGTGAATGTGGGTTCCTGCATGTGTGTGCTGGTGCTTCTGGAGGTCAAAAGAAGGTCAGAGCCCTTGGAGCTGGAGTTACAGGCAGTTGTGTGCCTCTGGTGTGCCTGCTGGGAACTAAACGTGGGCTTACCTTCAAGAGCAGGAAGCACTCTTAGCCCCCAACCCATCTCTCTAGGCCTACATGTGGTTTCAAAAAACACTTTTAGCCTTTTCTTTCCTGTCTTTCTTTCTGCCATCTCTCCTATTCCAGAGTCCAAGTTAGGAACCAGGAGAAGGGCCCATGTCCTTGAAGTCACTGGTAACTGACCCCACTCCCCAAGCACTAGGAGAATGTTTCCACAGGGAAACAGCTGTAAGACAGACCCCATCTCTGTACAGGTGTGTCTGGACACCAGGAATCACCACCATTCCCTTCTGAGGCCTCCTCCATGGGGCAGAGGTTTTCCCACATCCTGTTCCTTAGAGGCCTAGCTTATTCTCCAGTGGGGTTGCTCTTGAGCCAGAGTTAGCAGGCAGAAGAGAAGTAACCATTGTGTTCAGAAAGCACCTGCAGTCAGTGTGTGGGCACAGGTGGGATCCCCCCATCACTCTCTGGGGATATTGAAAACCATCCTTGTCCTTTAGTGGGACAATGGTGTCAACATGGCTGGATTGGGGAATATCTAGGAAACTTCATTTTGGGTGTGTCTGAGGAGACTGTCTTGTCAGTGGATTGAGTAGGGGGTGATCCACCATTGTGGGCAGTCACAATTCAATTGGCTGGAGTCCCAGATAGAATAAGGCAGAGGGCAGATATCTTTCCCTGTCCTGGAGCAGGGACACTCCTCCTGTTGCCCTGTGACACCAGGACTTTCCAAGAGACCCTTTGGCCCTGACTGCAAAATTTATATGAATAGACCCCCAACCCCAGCCCGTGAGTCTAGACTGAGCAGTACATGAGTCTTTTGAACTAGTGTTGAGCCACAGTGTGATAGCCCAGTGTCTCCAGCTCGAAGCGAGCTCCTGGGTTTTCCAGGGTCTATAATCACAAAAGCTAATCCTCTGATCCCCTTTCCCCTTCCTCTTTTCTATTGGCTTGTCTCTCTAGAGCAGCAGTTCTCAACCTGTGGGTTGCTAGTCCTTTAGGCTTTGAACAGCCTTTTCACAGCAGTTGCCTAAACCATTGGGAAACATAGATATTTATTACGATTCATAACAGTAGCAAAATTACTGTTATGGAGTAGCAATGAAAATAATTTTATGGTTGGGGGTCACCACAACCTGAGGAAATGTGTTAAAAGGCGGCAGCATTAGGAAGGTTGACAACCACTGCCCTAGAGAGCCCTGGCTAAGCAAGATGGCAGTTCTCCCACACCAGTGGTGGCTGCCCCTGGCTTTAATTTTACCTGTATAGGTCTCATGGCTCTCAAAGTGATATTGGCATCTCAGAGTCTGGATTTCTTCCTTATATCGAAGACCAGAGTGGTTCTGCTAAAAGTAAAGATGGAACTCAAAGGAGTTAACAGTCCCATTGGCAAACCCATTGTGGGTGTTGGGAACTGAACTCGGTTCCTCTTCCAGAACAGTATGTGCTCGTAACTGTAGTGCTATGGGTCCAGCCCAGGTCTCATGATGTAGTCCAGGCTAGTTTCCAATTCTCAATCCTGCTGATTCAACCTCCCTGGAATTACAGGCACACAGACTAGTTTCAGACTCTCAATCCTGCTGATTCAGCCTCCCTAAATTGCAGGCACTCAGCACAGCATTGGTTGGGGGTATTTCAGTAGATGTATGAGTGTGGAGTGATCAAGCCAGTAAGAAGTGTACACACACGTAACATCTCCTTGTGTCAACAACATGAAAGATCATTTCTTCTAGCTCTGTTGATACATCTGATATATGATTGTGAATTGCAGTCACCTCCTGTGCTGTGGAGTGCTAGGACTTTTCCTCCTAATAAACAGTATATTTTTTTTTTTACTTGACAGCCACACTCTGTAGGGGCCCTGTCCTTTCCTCTCCTAACATCCATTCTGGTCTCTTTTTGAGATAACATATTTCCACATGTGAAGGAGAGTGTGTGTGATGAATCTTCCCATTTTGTGTTTAATTTACTTTCGAGAGTCCCAGGTTTAGAATGGTATCTGATTCTGTAGTCACTAACGTTTCACAGCCTCTGAGTGCCCCGTGCTTCATGAAGCATGGTAGAACCATTTATGTCTGGTTCATGTAAATTCCGAGTCATTATCAGTTGTTACAAATTATGCAATAAAATCTGAGTGAGATTTTTGCAAGCATCGAAACAACTGGATTACCAAGAGTCCTGATACATGGAACAAAGAACAAAAGAAAATGCTTATTAGCTTCAATGGCTCATCTTTTCACCGGGTGACAGGAATTGGTGCTCAGGTAGCTGGCTTTGAGACCTTGGTTCTGGCTGAGCTCCAAACTGCAAGCCTGTTTTGGAGTCCCAGGAAGACTTCTTCCAGCTCAGAATGGCCTGTTATCACCTGCCATGCTCAAGTCTTCTTCTTAAGGAGGGCTTTCATGTATTGTCCCCAGTTGAGGGAACGGATAGTGTGTTGCACACATGGGCAAGTTTTCCTTGCCTCCGTGTCCCTCCCCTGGGTGTTATTAAATGATACAGGGATTATTTGTTCTAAAAAGCACTTTGGCTGCTAAGCATTTGAACTTGAACTGAGCTTAGCACTGGGCAGAGCCTGCTGTTAAACCATGGAAACCCGAGGCATTGGAAGTGTTTCGTTGTTAATGGGCCCTTCTAGCTATTTAGATTAGAATATTTTGACTATTTTACTATTAGATGGGGGACTCACTGAGTCTTACTTGCTCAGCATGTGCAAGGCCCTGGGTTTGTTCTCAAGCACCACATAAACAAATAAAGGAATAAACAAACAAATGTAGACATACTGGTTTCTGGAAATATCCTTTCTATGTCGCAAATGCCACTCACCTCTCAGGACTGTGTGCCCAGGGACAGTGGTTCCCCGGAGGCACTGGGCTGCCTCCACCTCTTTGGCATAGGATCAAATTGAGCATTGGATTAAAAACATCGAAAAGATTCTTGTTTACCTTTTACCATTGAAATCTTGAAATTTATTTAATTTTATGTGCATGCATATCTGTGCACTCTCAGCTGTCCCTTTGTTTTTCTGCTCCCTCTAAATGGTAAGTCTATTTTCAGTTGCTTAGAACACACACTTTAGGCTCACTCTTGTCTTACTTTACTCTTGAACACCATTTCCTGTCCCTTAGCTCACTGCACCATCTCTCGTTTGAGTTGTTCCTAGAAATAGTGGGTTTCATGGTCTGTTTCTGCTGACTCTGTTCTGCTTTGACCCAATGGAAGCCACCACATCCCCCTGCATCTTGGCCTTGCCTCGTTGTTGGTCCCCTCCTCCTTTCTACCTTGCTGTTTCTTCAGTTCCCTCCCATTCAGCTCCTAAGTAAACCCTTGATAGGAACCCTAGTCCCAGAGGCAGCTTGGAAGTGACCACCTTGGAGACTGTCCTCTGGTGCTGGTCTCAACTAGCTGTCTCCACAGAAGCTAATGTGGAGAGAGGGCTGTTTGCTCCCTTGCTTGTTTGATTCCTCTTTCTGGTATGGACAGAACAGGCTGTGAATGCTGGCTCAGAAGACATATACTCAGGGAGGTTTCAGGTGCTCTAGCAGTGCCCGCCATTGTGTGTGTGGTGTGTGGAGAGGGCACTGGATCTGCAGCAACTCACAGAATAAAGAGACTTCCTCATGCTTAGAGACTTCAGAGGGGACAGGTTTCTGACCTTAGAGGGGAGAGGTCTCTGAGCCTAGCAGATGGGTGAAGGAATAAAAAGCCATCATTTCAGAAGTTGTCCCTGACACCCCACCCTACCCCTCTGAGGTAGCTCAGAGCTGCTGGATGCTAGCAGTCCAGGAGCATAGGGAGGCCACTGGGTAGAACACAAGGCACTGCTGCTGATTCCCCCACTCTCGAGGGCAGCAGCCTCAGTGATGAACCACTTCCACGCTCAGCCAGCTGGTGAAGGACGGGTCAGTCAGGAGTAGACAGTGTATCTGTTCAAAGCCACCCTGGATGCAATTTCAGACCCCATGGATGCCCATCGTCACTTCCCTCAGCTTCTCTGCCCTCCTGAATGCCTCTGTCTCTCTGTCTGTCTGTCTGTCTGTCTGTCTCTCTCTCTCTCTCTCTCTCTCTCTCTCTCTCTCTCTCTCTCTCTCTCTCTCTGAGCTCAAGAGCAATAGCCTGTGGGAAATGTGGAGGCTGCTGTGCACTTCTGTATGACCTGCTCTGATTGGTCATTGATTGGCCACTATGAGCCCTTGACTGTCCTAGTCCAGGAACCTGAGCTCAGCTGAGCCCCAGGCCTGATTCAGCCCAATTCATACTCTCCAAGTCAAGATTTGAAATCATTCCATGTTAAGAAAGGGATGGGTATCTGAAAGAGGTGACAGAAGGTTGTGACAGCCCTGTGGTACACTCACAGCAAGTGCTCTACTAGGCCCTAGTCTGACACTGTTCCCAAAACTAGTAGGCTGCCAAGAAAGACATGTTAAGAGTCAAGGGATTTCTTGTCAACTTTGCATGTCTGGAGCAGCCTCGGTTGGGAGGAAAAATAGAAGTGACCATTTCACTTACGCGCCGTGCACTGAGTCTATGCGGCATTCAAAAGATGTGTTAATTTTCTCAAACACGGAGATATTTGGAGAAACACTTAGGCAATGTGTGAAAAGATACTCATTTCTCTGAATTTTAAGATGACATAGGAGAGTATATCCTGTGATCTGATAGAGGACACCAGCCTTGTGTGGTTATCCTGTGTGTACAGTGAAAGACTCACTCTCATGGGTTCCACACCATTCCTACCCAGGGCCATTTGGTACAGTTACTCTGGCATAGCTATTACACAGGTAAAAGGATTTACTCAGCACTTAATTAAACACCAAAGGTGTTCCATCTACCCGCTGTCTGCCCAGTGGACCAAAAGTGGGCCATTTATCTACTGTCCATGCCATGAATTGCCCTGGTCACTCCCAGTTAGCCTGTGAGTTTTCTTGACATTCATTTTCTTTTAAATAAAAGAAAATGTAAAGCAAAACAAAACTTGCTGGTGTCTGTAAATCTGATCTCCAGGAAAATAATGATAAGGTTGGCAGGTGGTTTTGAGTCTACACCTGGCCCACTCTGCTCATCCTGCGCTGACGACTCTTGCTGCCAGGGGTCCCTCTCCTGGCTGTCCGGCCTCCACTTCTGTACTTCTGTACTGGGAGAAGGGAAACGACCAGTGTGTCAGTCATGGCGCCTTTTTCTAAAAATAGGCTGACATTTCATCCAGTGTATTTTTACACTCATTTGTTTCGTGTTTTACAGTATTGTATCAAAATTATTACTCTCATTTCTATATTTTTTTGGTGCTCCTTTAAGTTTTGTTCTGAAGGAGAGGCTCACCAACCTCATCAAAACCCACCAGCCTCAGATTTATTCATTCTTTGGTTCTTTCATTTATTCCCTTCACACCAGCCATGAGTTGTGAGCCATGGCTGGATGCTGGGAGGGAAATGGAGGCAGACCCTCACTTGCCCTAGGACCAAGCTGGGGGGAGGTCACAGTGGACTCCAGGGCAGGGTCCAGAAAGTGAAGCAGACCCCCCAGGGATCCAGAATGTTTCTGCTGCTTACTGAGGGTTGTGGACTTAGGTTTTCCACATGGATGGCTTTCCCTCAAAACCCTTCTGTTCGGAAGTGCTTCTAGAAAAAGGCCACAAGGGGTCCCAAGGCTTGAAGAGGACACCTGTAGCTGATTTGCATGAGGCCACATGCTGAGAAGTATTGTCCTTGGGATCCACCCTAGTTCTGCCTGGCTCTGGGCTCACATCCAGCAGGGAGGTGGCTATTGCCCACTGTGTCTGCTTCCTCCAGACAGGGAAGGCGGCATGGAGGAGGCCATCCGTGGGCTGAGACTTGAAGTGTATGTGAGCTGACCAGAAGGCAGAGGGGTACAAGTTTCCCTGGCAGAAATAAATGGCGTGCGTACTATCAGAGACTCATGTCCGCATTTCTGAGAAGCAGGCTAAGCTGCTTGTGAAAGGGCACTGGTGCTTCCTCATTCTGCTCTCTGTTTCCTCCCGATGTGGCACAAATAAATAGGAAGTGCCTAAGGCTCACTGCTGCTTGGAGGCTCCCGAAGGAGGCTGCCTGGACCCAATCCAGAGGTAAGGCTTCCTGCTACAGAGCTGAAAATGGGCTCAGTGTAGGGGAGGTGGGGGTCTCCAGGAAAGAAAGAAACAGGAGAAGGACCTGGGGTGGCAGCTTGCTCCAGGGACCTAAGGAGTAAGACTGGGCCTCCCTGAGTAGATAGGTCCCTGATCTCAAGGTAGTTTGTAGGGCAGAGTGGACCCAGGAGTAGCCAGCTCTGGAAGGGTTAGAATTAGGGTTGCTCTGCGGCTCTCTGAGGAGACAGATTCATCACTGGAGTTCTGGTGGCAGGGAGGACTCCCTTGAAAGCTCTGACTGGGGGTAGGCACACTGTTCATCTTACTTTAACACCATGTGTTAGTTCTATTCTTGCCCTAGGCTTCCAGCCACACATCTGTGGGACAGGGTGAGTTGGAGACATAACCCCCTATGTTCTCAATTAGAAATGAATGAAGGAAGGAGAAGGAGACACACACACACACACACACACACACACACACACACACACACACACACACACAGGGACAGAGACAGAGCAGAATAATCTGGTATGTGTCTGGTGCCTTCCAAAGTGAGATTGCCAAGTTTCACCCAGTAACAACATCAGCACTTATTATCCTTAGTCCTATCGATAAATATTCTCTCTCTATGCCTGTCTCTCTCTGTCTCTCATTCTTCTCTCTCTGCCTCTCTGTCTCTCATTCCCCCCCTCTGTCTGTCTTTCTCTGTCTCTGTCTCTGTCTCTGTCTCTGTCTCTGTCTCTGTCTCTGTGTCTCTCTCTCCCATCACACAGAGCTCTGAATCACCACAGGTGATTTGGGTTGGGGCCCAGATGTATGTGTTCTACACCTCAGGTGCTGTTTGGGAGATGTCTCATCCCATAGCAGGGGATCTGTTCCTCCTGAACGATGATGCACTCAGCCCCCTGCTGACTGGAGTCAGAGGCACCCTGACCACTGTCACATCTCAGAGCTCACAAACTAACTGTCTCATACGTGCTGCAGGTCGAGTCCTACAGGCCACACATTAACCATTGCTGGAGAAAATCTCATGACCTGTGAACACAAGAAATTGCTTGAGATCCCTGCCTCAGCTCAAACCCAGCTCACAGTGCCTTTAACCTAATTTGGCAATGAAATGGGATGCTCACCTAGTTCTCCGTGGTGCATCACCACCCTTCTGAACCTCTTTCTAAAGGGCTTTAAAAGAAGATTCCTTCTCTGTCTGGATGAGCTGAAATGTCACTTCAGACTCTACCGTGCAGTCGGCTTGGCTCTAACAATTCTTTTGTTAGAACCTAAGATCCAGTAATGGATCCTGGGGTGTCAGTGACATTGCCCAGTGATCTCATCCCCTCCTTGCTGCTGCTCTTTCTGCATCTAACCCCAACCCTACATCCTTCTCTGCTGAAACCCTTGGGTCTCCAGGATCTTCTGTCTGTCTGTGCTGGGAATCTTAGTGTTACATCACAGGGGCCACAGGGGCTTGGGTCTGTTCCATCACCCAGACCTGCTGATACAGAGACACCTGCTCTCAGCCTCCCTGGCCACCCATCAGTAAGGTGTATCCCTTGCTGCCTTTTCCCTAAATCAGTCTTTCTTAGCCGAGGGGTCACAATCTCTTTTGGGTTTATGGTCCTTTCACTGGGGTCACCTAAGACCATCGAAAACACAGATATTTAGGTTATGATTCATAACAGTAACAGAATTACAGTTGTGAAGTAACAATGGAAATAATTTTATGATCGAGGTCACACAACATGAGGAACTGTGTTAAGGGTCGAAGCATTCCAAAGGTTGACAGCTACTGCTCTAGACCCTCTTGACTGGATTGTGGGAAGGCCTCACTAACTCTCACTTGCCTCAGGACTGGTCTCTCGGCTGCTTCTGCAAGACCTCTACACACTTCACCCCGGGGAAGATGTTAAACCTCAAATCCTGATTTCTTTAGTAACACAGACCACAGCAAAGTAGCCTCGGAGACAGCTCCTCTGATTTTCCTGGATTACACTACACAGTGTAAAGCAAGTGGCCTGTAGCCCTTGGGCATCCTTCTTCCTCCATAACTGACCCTCGGTCAGTCTAGGAAACATCCACACTATAAAAGGATCCCATCCACCCCTGGGACCCACAATTCTCTCCTTTTCTGTAAGAATTTGCCTACAGTGTCTCTGTCCATTGCAACAGCTCTTATTGAAACTCTCCCAGAAAATATGACCTGATGGTTTCCTTCCAATGCTTTGTGCTTTCCCCATGACAGAGGGTGAGCGGTGAGTGCCTGGGTGGAGGAAGGTACATATGTGTCCGTGTGTGCGTGTGTGTGTGTGTGTGTGTGTGTGTGTGTGTGTGTGTGTGTGTGTGTGTGTGTGTCTGTCCACTCAGGGGGATTTGCGTGTTGCCTCAATTACAAGCTTCTGAGCCTGGCTGTAGGGCTTTCCATCCTCAGAGGCCCTGCCAGAACATGATTACATATTCAGATTCTAACTTTATTAAATAATATCGCTCTTCTTAGTAGTTTTATAGTGAGTAAACTTTGAACCCACTCCTGACAATTGCCCCCACCAATCACCAGTTTTACTTTTATTGTGCTAAGTAGGCTACTCATGCCCCAGTACTGTAGGAGAGGGCCCAGATTCATTGGTGATTAACATCAAAGACACACACACCCCATTTACTAAGGATGAGGATAATTCAGAGTCATGGATGTAACAACACGTCACTGCATTTGTGTGACTATAAATAGGTATTGGGAAGTGACGCTTATAAATTATCCAGTCCGACCTGCATGTGGAAGCTCTGCTGGATTTGAAAGGCTCTGGCTCAGCACATCCCACTTAAACTGAACCTATTCTTTGAGGTCCCTTGGAATTGGAGAATATCAGAAACATGGGTTTATCACCCATGCCTTTGAGTTAGTGACTGTTTATAAACAAAGCAACCACTGCTTATAGAAGTGCTGTGTGTGTGCACACCACAAACAAACAAAGCAAAACCCCAGAGTGGCCCTTTGGCATGCCAGGTAAGTCAGTTCTAATGAATGCCTCAGGGAAAATGTGCCCAGCATTTAGAGACATGAAAAACTAACTCCAAAGTAACCATACCATACCATTGGTACAAAAGAAACCAGAAAATAATCAACAGAAAATCCCAACAGTTTTCCTAATGTGACTCTCAAGAAAATGTAACAATATTTGTTCCCAGTAGAATAATTATTTTTTTCCACACTCATAATTCAAAACCAAGTTTCCATACACACATACATAATATATATTATATCATATAATTAAATGCATAAGTTAAACCAAAGCAGGTGTTGAGCTGCAGGTCCCAGACATGGTGACAAGTTCACCTCCTTTCATAAAGAATGACAGGATGTAGAGGACTCTTCTGGCTTGCCTGTTGGTCAGCAGCACACTCACTTCTAGTCTTTCCATCATGGATGTCGGCTCTCACTGCTGTGCAAGCCATTGTTGGGCTTGGGGGCCTCTGCAGAGCCTCCTGGCTCATCTAGTCCTTTTTTGTCTGCTGTCATCCTGTTGAGTGAAGCGTCCCTCTCTGGGTGCCCTGTTCTCTTCTCAGCTCTGAGATTCAAAGATGTCCCCTTCCTCCAGAAAGGCTGCCTTCCCCAGGTTCCTGAGCATCTCTCAGCTTCACCTACTCCAAACCCGATTCCCTTTTGATGCACACACCGTGAACTTTTCCCACCAGGCTTTCTCCAGGCTCTCCACCCTCTGTCTTTGTCCTGGTTTTGTCACATGATCCTCCAAAACTATTTTCTTTCCCTGGCAGATTGGAACAACTTCCATCCTCTGGGTTGTGGTCTTGCAGTGTCTCTAGTTTTAGTCATATCCCAGAGGTGTGTCTAAAATATTAAGAGGTAGTGTAGGGTCATTCCACTGAAAAAGCATCAGAAGTCAACACCCCCAAAAGTCTCAATGTACAGGAGGAAGTTTCCCTTTGTACTGCTTCATAAATTTCATCTGCCGGTTTGAGGGCCAAACCAGTTAGTCCATGCACCCGAATTTACTTACATGTGGTGAAGTGTAGTCCCTGGGCTATCTTTCTCTTTTCCTTGGTCAGGTTTAAGACGTCTTGTGTCATAAAAAAAATGCTTCCATCATCATTCACTGTGTTGTTTGCTCTGTGTGTATGTTCATGGATGCATGGGTGCACATATGTGTGTGTGCGTGTGAAGGCCAGCCAAAAGCCTTGGGTGTCCTTCCTTAGGTACAGTCCACCTCATTTCAGAGACAGAGTCTCTCACTGGCCCGGAACTTAGTGAGTACACTAGGCTGGCTGTTCAGTAGCCCCCTGACATTTGCCTATCTCTTCCTCCTGAATGCTGGGTTCAAAATCAAATGCCGCCACATTTAGCTTTTCTTCATGTGAATTCCAGACATGGAACTCAGGTCCATATCTTTGCAAAGCAGGCCCTGTACCCACCTAGCCACCTCTCCAGCCTTGTTTGCTGGTTTGGGTGTTGTTTTGCTTTCTGGTTTCTGGTTCAATGTTGCATTTTACCCCTGTGATTAAAGATGTATTTTTAATGCTCTCAGTGCATTAGTTTCAGATCTGTAATCCACACTGGATTTGGAATGGAGGGTAAGGTGTAAGGGAACAGTGTGACTTGAAAGCATGGTCCCCTCATTGGCTATAAGCCACCAGTCACAAGTGTGCAGCCCCTCTCCCTCTCTGTGGCTGGAGATTGGACTGGAGCTTTCTACGATCTGATGCACTTATACCTTTAGTTTTTGCTTTATCTAAACTGACTTTTTTCTTTGTAAATGTAGCATGCCTCTCCTCTCTCATTTCTTGGAATACAGAACCAGCCCATCCAGGGCATTAAACATCCTCCTAGATCTTTCATTTCTGTTTCAGTGAGCTTCAGGGCTATTGTCAGTCCGACTGACATCTGGTGACAGAGATGGGACTTCTGGAATGTCTGCCTTGGGTAGGAGGTGAAGCCTACAAGTCCCTCTAGCTCTGGTACTGCCCTGTGCTTCAGGCTGACAAGCTCAGCTCACCAGAATGACTGGCAGGTTAACCATTTCCATGCCCTGTCAGGTAACCTGGTGCTTTTGCCTCTTGCTGGCAATGCACTGTGCATAGACTTCTTCTTGGCTCTCCTTCCCTTGTCAAATGCTCCATATGTGGCCACCATGTGTGCTCCTTTAACAAATCTGTATCCAATGGGCTTGTGAAATTGCTTTTGTCTGGGGCAAATTTCTCTTTGCTACACCTGCCCTAAACTTTCTATTTCTCCATAAGCTCCGGAATTAGGGCATTTGAAACACTTTCTCTTTTCTCCTCATTCTCCTGTATCTCCACCTTCATCTCAGTGACTTTTAATCCTTACTTATTTTGTTTTGTTTTCTTTAAGACAGATTCTCACTGTGTTGCCCAGGCTAGCCCCAAACTCCTAGTCTGCAATAATCCTGACTCAGCCTCCCTAGTAGCTGGGATAGAAAGCACACCAAGGCCCTGTCTCAATAGTGACATGTCAATGACCCATCCTAATTTATATTCTATGCCAGCCCTTGGGCTCCCTAGCATGGTGTGCCCTCATCAAGCCAGTTTTCAGTTCTCCTCCATGCCTGCCTCAGAGCCACCACCTACCTTAGTCATGTGAGCTTTAGCCTTGCCCTCATCACAGCTGTGTGCTCAGTTACTTTTTTTTCACACAGAGGCGATTCTCCCTACTTAACTGGTTTCTCTGTTCCAATATGGCTTGCTCTCTTGCTTGAAAACTGTCTCTTATTTAAAAATGGATGGAATAACTTTTTTCGGGAATTTTCTGACAATTCTTCTGTGCCTTCTGTAACCAAACACTTTGGCTTACCCATTAACAGCAAGAAAAACTTGGTCTTTTTGCTTTGCTTTATTTATTTATTTATCTTTGTTTCTGTAAGTCTGGGAACACATGAATGACAGCATGTGTGAGGACAGAGGATATTTTTCTGGTCTCATTTCTCTCCACTGTGGAATCCAGGACTGGAACTCACATCATTGGTTTTGTGTAAAATGTCATCTGCTACATATTCCTGTCTACTCAGTGTGTGGTTAGGAACCAGGGTCCATCCTGAGAAACTGGTTGCCAATATCCTGTTGGAAGTCGCCTGCTGTTCATTTCCTTCTGGAAGCTTCGCTAGGGTTACCCATTGTTCTTGAACCATGGAATGTTCACATTAGCGCCTAAGTGAATACCATGTTTTCATGGGGGACTTGGAGATTTGTACTCGGTTTCTGCCCCTTACTCAGCAGCCCCCTGCTGAATGGCGTTTTTCCCTCTTTCTTGGTTGGTGGACAGCCATCTCCTTTAAATCCAGAGGGTGTTTCCAGGTGCATTTTAGTTTCGTTTAAAAACTCTCACAAATAGTGGATAACTCCACAGCAGTTTAGTTTCCCCTCATATAAAGAGACTCACAGAAGTGGTTCTGGGCTGTGCTAGTTACTCCAGAGTGGCAAAGGAAACCTGATTGTCTTCCTAGTGCACCTTCCTTGCATGTGGCTCCCATCCCTACCTAAGCATCCAAAATGGCTGCTGGAGCTCCAAACATCACTTCTGAGATGTAATTCAGAGAAAAAAAGAAAAGAAGGAAAAAAATCAGACCACCCAGGCAAGTCCCTGCCTTTTCAGTGGCATTTGGAAAAGATCCAATGCGGCTTCCACTCACATCTCCTTGGACAGCATTTAGTTTGTGACCACACCTAGTGACAGGAGAGAGTGAGAAGTACATTTTATTCTGTGCAAAATGAGCCTAGAAGGCCAGGGACAACTAGGCAGCTGGCACTGGGAGGACACATGGGTCCCTACTTCTCTGCTTCTGCTTGGTTTGTTTTTCAGAGCTTGCATGATGACCTGACCAGTGTTCCCTGCCTTGATTGTGTCCTGTCTTTGCACACCCACCTCAGTCAGATGCTTGTCAGTGGCATCCGTTCTGTGATTTGATCCATTGCATTGAGTTTTCCAGAACCCCAGGTGTCTAGATTCAGACATACCATTTTGACCACAGCAGTCTGTGTCTGAATGGGTCTTGGCTCTGCAGCACCCAAGGGCATAGGCACAGAGCTTCCAATTTTTCTGTCCTTGGGCTCTGTGTGGTCAATAATAGTATGGCAGAGATGTCTGCATTGCAGCAGACACAAGGCATGTCCACCACCACCAATCAGGAAATTCAGCCTCTCAGGAAACATGGATAGAGAGAAGAGTCCTAAGAACACCTGGTTCCAGTACCAGCTTCTCTCACAGCTGTGGTATCATGGACCTGTCACTCATCCTATAGGGTCTCCTGTCTGGAAGGGTTCTAACAGCTGCCTTCACCAAGACATATCAATTTTCAGAAAACTCTCTGCACACTTCCTATCTAATGATGGGCATTAAACCTTAGTCGGTGCTGATATGAATCCTCTGTGCTTTTTTAAATGCTCTGCCCTTGGTCTTTGATGACACAGCTCTGTTGTCATTTAAAGTCAACGAAGGTAACTCTTTCTCCATGATTCAAAGTCTTAGGTACTGCACACCTATGTCCTTCACAACTGTCATGTTGAAACTACTTCTGTAATGGGATGGGACCTTTGGGAGCTGATGGGGTCTCAGGAGCAGAACCCTTTTGAGGATATTGGTGTCCATATATTAGATATTCCAGGGAGCTCTCTTGATGTCTCCACTAAGATGGTAGCAGTGAGGAGTCTTGTGAGGAAGAGGTCTGTCAGACATCAAACCTGCTTGTTACTTGACCTTGGCTTTGCCATTGATCAGAACTTCAGGAAACAAAAGTCTGTGGTTTTTATGAACTGCCCCTTCAGTGGTGTTCTATGACAGTAGTCCTCCCAGATTAAGACAATGGTGTAATTTTTATTTTGTCATGTTGTCCTTTTCTTGGTGACTCTGGAGCCTTTTTTTAAGGCAAGTGGTTGGCGTACAAAACACTTTCATCACTCTTTGTCTCAGAATCTTTTGATTACTTCTAAACTTAAACAGCTCATGGGTGCTGGTGGCAATGGTTTGATGTGATTGCACCATTAGTATGAAACTTCTTAATTAACCTCAGTTTTGGGGAGTGGTGTGAGATAGAGGTTCCAGATTTGTGTGTTGTTTTTATGTGTCAGTCATCTTCTCACTTTCAAATGGAATATTCTATCATTTTACATTCATTACTGTTTCCTCTTCCATTTATACAGAGCATTCTGGGGTCAAATAACACTTGTTCCAGTCAAGGTGCCCACTGAGAATCTAGGTAAGAGATAGGCAAATATAGACAGATAGATCTATAGATGGAAATACAGACAGATCTGTGGAGAGAGAGACATGTGTATAGATAGATAGGCAAATCAATAGATAGAAAGATAGATATATAGATAGAAAAGTAGACAGATAATAACATGAATGGTAGACAGACATAGATATAAGACACATCCACATGGGTGGATAGGAAAATGGACACATGTGTACAAACATAGATGGAAGGATGGGTAGATATATGAAGAATTTATAGATACAAAGGTAGGCAAATATATTGATAGACTTTGACATTGTCCATTGATAGATGGACAATGGTGTGAGTGCTGTGTATGTTGACTAAAGTTTCAAATATCCTTGTAGGAGTAGAGGCCACAGCAAATGCTCTGCTCCTCTGGTACTTCCCAGGTGAACTTAGTGAAAAGGAGGAAATCCCCAGGCTTCAGAGAAAGGGGAACTGGGAAGCAGAGGGGCCTGTGGGAGAACTGATGCTAAATAGAGCAGAGGTGGTGGAGAGCACCAGACCATGCATGGCTAGAGAACAAGGGTGTGTGTGTGTGTGTGTGTGTGTGTGTGTGTGTGTGTGTGTGTGTGTGTGTGTGTGTGTGTGTGTGTGTGTGTGTGTGTGTGTGTGTGTGTGTGTGTGTATGTGTGTGTGTGTGTGTGTGTGTGTATGTGTGTGTGTGTGTGTGTGTGTGTGTGTGTGTGTGTGTGTGTGTGTGTGTGTGTGTGTGTGTGTGTGTGTGTGTGTGTGTGTGTGTGTGTGTGTGTATGTGTGTGTGTGTGTGTGTGTGTGTGTGTGTGTGTGTATGTGTGTGTGTGTGTGTGTGTGTGTGTGTGTGTGTGTGTGTGTGTGTGTGTGTATGTGTGTGTGTGTGTGTGTGTGTTTGTGTGTGTGTGTTTGTGTGTGTATGTGTGTGTGTCTGTGTGTGTGTATGTGTGTGTGTGTGTATGTGTGTGTGTGTGTTTGTGTGTGTTTGTGTGTGTGTGTGTGTGTGTAGAGACAAAGTTAAGTTAGTGATCACACCTGAGTCCATCAAAGGTGTTGGTCTCAGCTCCTCTGTGTGGCCAGGTTCACGTTAAGCACTTTGAACTCTGGCACTGCCCCATGGTATTAGGAGGACCAGATGCCTCTGAGGCCATCAGTCCCTTCTTTCCCATGTTCATGCATGAGTCCCTTCTTTCCCATGGTCATGCTTTAGGCCCATATTGCTTAAGGGAAGGGAACAGTCACAATACACCACACATCAGGGTCTCTTGCTTGTCTCTGGCCACTCAGCATCAGCAGTGTTCTGGGCAGCTCTCAGTCTACACATGCTTCTACAGTCTCAGAGGGTGCAGTCCATGAGTAAAGACTCATAAGATCTGTAACACCAGTGTGATCCAATCTCCAGCCAGGCAGCAACACAGAACCCCGGAACAATGAGGACACCACACTGCTTCTAGCTACAGCTCCCCAGGGAAGCCACCTGAAGTCCCAAAATGGATCAGCAGATGGCACTGACTTGGGGGCTGCTCTACATGGCCCTGGTGGCTCCCTGTTGGAGATTTGCGGTGACAGAGGCACAAGGTAAGTCTGAAGGCCCCTTCCTTTTCATCCCTCTTTTTAATTGAGTCAGGCAGGAGCCACATACAACAAATTGCCGGAAACTCTCAGACCACCAGCCTTATTAGCTGCTGTATCCATCTCTGCCCTCCTTTGTCTACTGCATCCACCGTTCCCTCCTTCAGGACTACCCTGGTTCCCTGTCTTCCCTGTTCTCCATCTTCCTGCTCATCCTTGCCTATTCCTGGATTATCTAGCCCATTGGTGTTCCTTTGCACATATTGCTCAGTGTAGTTCCCAAAGCCCCAACCTCCAATGAGCCAGTGTTTTCTCTGCCCCTTTCCCAGACACTCTCCTCCCATGAGAGTTTCAGGGTCCCTTAAACCATTGCTTCAGTGGTCTCTGACCTAAGGCCTCCACTGTCCTCAAGCTCACTCTAGCTCCCTCATGGCAGGCTTTAGAGGTCTCTGAAGCTGGAAGAGTGTCTTCAGTGCACTTTAGACTTCTTCCATGACAATGTGGGAGCCACATTCTCTTGACCACTTCCAGGTTCAGAGGTCAAGGCTCAGTGTATCAGGACCCTGGATGGGGAGATGGCAGCTGAGTCCAGGCCATGAATGTCTGTCCTGCCAAGTGACACCTCTGACAATATGAGAGGTCCCAGCAATGCTCTTAGACAGTGAGGGTGTGTGCAGCACAGGTAACAGTCACAGCTAAGAATCCACTGGAGTCTCATGTTCCTGACAGAAGAGAAGTGGCCCCAACACAGCACATCCAGGTTAAGGCCCTCCAACTATTTGGTCACCTGGTTGATGGCTATCAGCAGGAAGCTGGAGGTGTGGCTGATTAAAAGAGCTGTAGGAACCAGGGCTTCATGGTGCATGCCTTTAATCCCAGCAATCAGAAGACACAAGCAGGAGAATCTCTGGGAGATGCAGGCCAGCCTGCTCTATATAGCAAGTTTATGGCCAGCAGAGTCACACACAGTAAGATGTTGCCTCAAAAAGACAAAACAAAACCACAGAGATAAAACCCAGAGTTGATGGACTGGGGACACCAGGTGGGAAGGTGGTGACTCTCCTGCTCCTCTTCTTCAGAAACTGTCCCTCTGCAGACTCTGCAGTGCTACAATGACTACACTGAACGCATCATCTGCAGCTGGGCTGGCACGGAAGATGCCCAGAGACTCATTAACATGACTCTCTACCGCAAGCTAGAAAAGTGAGTACCACTGAGTCCATTGGTACAGCAGCACAAGGACCTTGCTGCCACCAACAGCTCTCCACCCCCGGCATCACCAAGGATGTGCCACCACTATCCCCAACACCTGCAGTGGCTGCCCCACCAGGCCTCTCCTGCCCTGAGCATCCTGCCCTGTCTCTTGTCAGCTCCTTATCACAGCCCCCCTCTAAGGAACCCACAGTCCCTAATGTCTTTCCAATATTTCTTCAATGACAACACTCTGCCCCCGCTCAGGATTTGGCTGTCTCCAAGGGAACCAAATGACACCTGCTGCTCAGAAATACCCCAAGTCAAATGGCCAAGCCAGGACATTCATCCACCAACTCTTGTCAATCTCCTTCACTTGACTCCCAGCCACCACACTAACTTGGTGTCTCTAATAACTGCTATTCTCTTGGCTCCCCCTTTCTCCTCTGTGCACTGTAGAGTGGGAGGTTTCTAAATGCGACCCTGACCTCCTATCTATATGCAGTCCTTGGAGAACCCACCCCAGGTCATTGACATAGACTCTCGGGTGAGAATGACCATATCTAGTCCAACGCCATGAGCCAAATTCTGCTCTTGCCTCCATCTCCATCCCAGGCTTCATTAACCGGGAGGAAATGGTAGTTGATTAATGACTGAGATGGCTGCTCTAAAATTCCTGCTTCTCTGTGAACACTACTAAGTTTGTCTCCCAGTGAGATGCAGGTCTGATCAACATGGACACCACCACCATCCAGACGATTTACAATCACCAGGGTGGTGCCATGTCCCTGTTCCATCACTCTAAGTCTGTCCACCCTAAGTCTTTCGCTTACTCAGTGAAATCTGACAAATCCTGCACTGAAACAAGTGTCCCTTCCCTCATTCACAGTTCCCTGCATGCTCGCTATTGACAAACACACAATGGAACCTACAATCCTTGTAGCAGGACTTAAGACTGTTTGGCTTGCAGTATGAAATCCAACACTCGGGGACAAGTTGTTAGGGTTAGGGACAGGAGTGACTGACAAGTATACAATCTAAACAAGTTTCCAGGGAAAGAGTAGCCAGACACCACCCTGCATTGGAGTCACAGTGTATGCATTCCGTAGGGAATGGGGAGAAGGTCTTTTTGGTCTCAGGTGGACTTTGAGGCAGTTACCAAGCAGTCATAAGTTTCAGTGTGATCTGGGTTTCAGACACACATGCTGCAATGATATGGTCATTGGGTCATTGGCTGTCCTGTGTGCTGCACATCTAGAAAGATAGTATTAATCTGTAAGGTTGTCGATTCATGCCTGTGTATTGAGTGTGTGTGTGTGTGTGTGTGTGTGTGTGTGTGCGTGCGTGCGTGCGTGCGTGCGTGCGTGCGTGCGTGCGTGTGTGTGTGTGTGTGTGTGTGTGTGTGTTTTGTGTGTGTGCCGTCACAGCCTGTCCTGACCTTGGATAAAGCAAGCAAGTGGTAGGAGCTAATAAAATGTTCACTGGCAGGAACTATGCAGTGTCCTGCAGCCTCAGTGAAGATCTCCTGTGGTCAGAGTGTCCGTCTTCCCACCATTGTGTGCCCAGAAGGTGTTTCATCCCCTACACAAGGTTCAGCATTGCAGATGAAGACTTCTACTCATTCTGGCCAGATCGGGACGTGGGCATCAAGCTCGCGGTTCCATTGGCACAGCATGGTGAGGAGCGGGGGTCCCACCTATACAGAACGTGCAAGAGTGGGTGGGCTACTAGAGATGGCCTAGAGTGACTTTCTCCCAGATTTAGGGATCCTGTCCTGGGGTTCAGATGTGATGTGATGTGAGGCCTCTGCCCCAGGTTCCTCCTGTCCTAGATGTTTCTGCCAACCCCCAAGCCCCAAGTCTCCTCTAGGAGGAGCCAAGCCTGTGACTCCGGTAGGATTTTTCAGGTGACAGAACTCTGGTCCTTGTCTTGTCTCAAGGCTGAACCACTTTACCCTATGGTTGAGGCTAAAAATACACAGGATTCCCAAAGGAACACTGTGGAGCAGGGAGCGGCATGAAAGGTCACATTGCCATGCACTTTCAACACTTCTGATTCAGATCCAGGCTTGTCACTATCTCCCTGAACCCCTGGGGTGTGCAGCGTGTCCACGAGGCCCATTGCTACATCATGGCCTTAGGTGGAGCCAATGATCATCTGTGAGGATTGCTTAGGGACAATGAAGTCCTGTCTCCAGCATTACAGGCAAAGAGGAAGCTCTAAGCCCAAGCATGTGTCAGGCTCTTAGGGGGACACCACGGGTCCTGTTTGTCCTCCAACAATGCTAGGTTGAGAGCTTTTGTCAAATGAATGCCTCTGGTGTCTGAGACAGTCCTTCCTCCTGGCGGCCTCAGAGCTTCACGATGAAGGGTTGGGAGACACACAGGAGCCAGCTACCACATGCAAGGGACAGAAGGCAGAGGGCTCTGGCAATCAGGAAGGGCTTCCCAGGATTCATGGAGGAGTTTTCCTGCTGAGTCCTTCCTTCAAGGCCAGGAAACCACAAGTGCAAAGGCTGACAGGTGGGGGGCGGGCAGGGGTGGAGAGAATGTGACATGCTAGAAACCCGGACACGTTCACTGCCCATAAGAAACATCAAGTGCAAAGAATGGACAATGCCAGGGAGAACATGAGATACAGGCAGCCTCATGTCAAACCTTCACTTAGGGAAGGGGGACAGAAAACTGTAAACTTCCCCAGCAGTGACAAGGCAGGGATGGGAGTTACGATGAGCTGTGGTGAAGTAAGAAGAGGGACATGGGGTTCTGTCTGGGGACAGGAGTCCAAGAGAGTCACCAGGAGAGATGCCACTTCTTCTGGGCAGTGACCAACACCAGGCACCTGAGGTTGGAGAGAGTAGGCAGCAGGAGTGGAGCAGGCGTGGCTGGCTCCCTGCGCCCTCTGCTGGAAGGAAGGCCACAGTGCAATCAGAGCAGGAGGAGGCCCCCTTGAATGGAATTGGAATGTTCAGGCCCTGTCAGGCCGAACTGCTGTCAAATGTGGTACCCAGGTTGTCAGGTTCCATGTGGGATGCTGCAGAGGCAGGGCCCTGAGGTCTTTTTATTGGTCATCAGCTGATGGGGTCAGCACTGCACCTGGGCCCTAGTGGTGCCCAGAAAGCCACAGGTCCCCCAACATGCAACCCTCGAAATCCTTCTGCTCCCTCCTCTGTAGTGCAGCCACCACCTCCCAAGGACATCAACATCAGCCCCTCGGGGGACCACTTCCTGCTGAAGTGGAGTGTGCCCCTTGGGGATGCCTGGGTCCCCTGGCTGTCACAAGAGGACTTACAGTTTGAGGTGTCTTACAAGCGTCTTCAGGACTCCTGGGAGGTAGGACCCTGAACCATCCATGCCAGCCTTGAGGAATGACCTAGAAAGCTCCTCCTTCAGCTCCCCTGTCTCCACAGGATGCACCCAGCCTCCACACCAGCAACTTGTGGGCCACTCTGGAGCCAAAGCTGCTCCTACCCAGCAACACCTATGTGGCCCGTGTGCGAACCCAGCTGTCCCCAGGCTCAACCTTGTCTGGAAAGCCCAGCAGATGGAGCCCTGAGGTGCAGTGGGATTCCCAGCCAGGTAATAGGGCCCATAGGAAGTGCTCCCCTTAGGAGCCCAGACAGTGGAGACTTAGTCTCCACCTGAGGCTGCAGCATCTGCCCTACCTTGTCATCAGCACTTCCCACCATGCCTGTGTCCCCAGTATTCCATGTGGGCCACTCTATCTCACACACTCTTAGCTCTATAGCCCCACGTATGTCCTGTGCATGACAGTGACATCATGACAGCAAGAGCAGAAGCCTAGGCCTTGTGTGTTAGCAAGTGCTGAGCAGTGTGTAGCATCGCCTGTGTCCCTGTGTTCATCCCAACACTCAATATTTAGACATGGTCCCCTCCTCCAATTGGAGCAGATGTACCTGTGTATTCCCTAGCTGGGGACACATGACAGGCAGGCTCAGTGCAGAGGTGGCTGATGTCTACAGCCAGGTTCTGCTGATATAAAGCCCTCTTCTTGTGAGTCACCTAGTGTCCCAACCTAGGGGAAGGTTGAGGGTGGAGTGACTGAGGGCCGATGTGTCCCCACAGGGGACAAGGCTCAGCCTCAGAACCTACAGTGCTTCTTCGATGGCATCCAGTCCCTCACCTGCTCCTGGGAGGTGAGGACCCTGATGACAGCCTCTGTTTCCTTTGGGCTCTTCTACAGATCCAGCCCAGCTTCTCTGTGAGTGTCCCCTCCCCATTGGCCCTTCTTCTTCTGATCCTCAGGGCTGTTGCTCTATGAGGTCTTAGCCTTAACTGACCCTTCCCTGACCCTGCTCTCAGCTCAACTATGCTCTCCAGGGAGAAGGAATGCTCCCCGGTGGTGAAGGAGCTGCAGGATAGCCTCTATACCCGCTACCACTGCAGTCTGACCGTGTCCAACCCCAGTGCACACAGCCAGTACACAGTCTCTGTTCAGCTGCAGAAACAAGGAAAGTTCATCGAGAGCTATAGACACAGTGAGTTTGTCCTGCCTCTGCCCGATTCCAAAGACTGTAGTGGCCTATTGTGTCACCCCCCAAAACACAGGGATCTCTTCAGAGTCTTTGCTGTTTATCACTTTCAAAGATTTTCAGAACAGTGACTCAAAGTGAGAAAATGAGTATTCTGGGATTAGAAATGTGGCTCAATAGGTAAGAGTGATTGATGAAGCAGCAGGGGTACCTGAGTTTGAATCCCTGCACCCACATGAAAATGTGAGTGTGCTCATATGCACCTGGCAAGAGACAGGAAGATCGATGGGACTTTCTGGCTACCAACCTGGGATCAGGTTCAGTAAGAACTCCTGTCTTAAGGGAATATGACACTGAGAATGGTCTGGAGACATCTTTCTATTGCTTCTGGAAGCCTGTTTATAGGCACCCACACCCACATGCAGGCATGTGCAACAGAGAGAGGGAGTGGCAGAGATAGAAAGAGGCAGAGAGATGGGGGAGAGAGAGGATCCAGGGAAGCCACAGCCCACTTGTAACTCACTCTGCTGCAGTCCACACGTCTCACCTCAGAAGTGTGGCACTTGAAACTTGTCCCCCTTCCCTTCCTCTGAGGAAGTCCTCTCAGTGGCACACTTATCCCTCCTTTGGACGACTACCCTGTAACTATCTTTTCCCTCTGAGGTTTCCAGCCTTCTCCTCCAACTAATGTTCTCACTTCTCAAACTCTGCTCTATGCTTTACTTTTGTGCCAGGGAAGCAGTGTGTTCCAGCAGATGGATTTCTTACAGATCCTTGTCACACCTCCTGGCACATGGCCAGGACCCTGAAACATGGGAGGCTTTCCATCCAACCAGTGATGTGTGCCACCTATGGCAGCCAATCTCTTTGTCACCTGAGTTCACATGCAGCATTTTTCTTTGTGTCCTCCCTCTGGAAAAGGGATTCCTCTGATTCAAGAGAGCTCCTCTGTGTATTATAGTCACCCACAATATTTTTGTAAAAGCCCTCTGAAGCCATCAAGTTATGATTCTTTTGTCTGATGGGCAGAGAGAATCTCAGCATGACTGCAAGACTTAATTTAAGTTGCTCATGTCTCTCAGAATGTACAGCAGGTCTACATGAGAAAGCCTGAACACATGGTCATGTCTCAGTTTGGGGTCTGCTGGCCAAGTGGCCTACTTTCAGTTTGGCCACTGTGTGGTGGGCACATACTCATCCAAGTATATATGAAGGACTAACTCAGGCGCTGTGGGTTTATTTGGGGATGTTTTTAGAATAGCAAGAACTTACTAGCCTATCCTGATTTCAGGCAACTCCCAGGGTCACTCAAGCAGAAGAGGGGAGTGACTGACATAGGACAGTGGAGACACAAGCTGTCTACCCCTCAGTCCTTATCTGTAGATGTTCTGGGCCTCAGTTTTCCCATGTGTAAAATGGGGAAGTTAGAGTATACACAGGGGAAGGGAGAGAGCTGTACAAGGGAATTCCCACAAAGTGAGTGCATTATCCAGGGCATGGAACAGTCTGTGCACCTAGGTAGGGAGACACTAGCATTTTTTTCTATTCTCCTGAATACTAGAAGAAGCACCAAACTTTGGGCCACCTCACCATGGAGACTAACCTCAGGCACTCCCCCAGGGACCAGCTAGGGAACCCGTGTCTTGGTAATGCTGGTGTTTGTCTTAGTTACTTTTCTATTATTGTGGCAAGACATCATCACCAAGGAAATTTGTAAAAGAGAATTTACATTGGGATTATGGTTTCAGAGGGTCAGAGTCCATGATGGCAGAGCAGGAGGAGACATCAAAAGGGGCAGGAAGTGGAGCAGCAGCTGCAGAACAGCTATTTTGTTTGTTTGTTTGTTTTGTTGTTTTGTTGGTAGATTTTTTTCAAGACAGGCTTTCTCTGTTTATCTATGGCATTAGCTCTGTAGAACATGGGCATCAAACTAACAGAAATACCCATGCTTCTGAATCCAAAGTGCTAGAATTAAGGGCATGAACCACCAGGCTCACATCTTGAACCACAAGCCAGAGGCAGAGTAAGACTCAAAGACCACCAATGACAGATCTCCTCCAACAAGGCCGTACCTTCTAATCCTTCCCTAAAAGTTCCATCAACTAGGGGCCAAGTGTTCAAACATATTAGCCTATGGGGGCCACTCTCATTCAAACCACCACAAAGTTCTAAAGAGCCAATGTGATGAGTATTGAGGAGAAAGGTCTGGGGGGGAGCTCCTGAGACTAGCTTGGATAATGGGGAACACTCTGCTGGAGGGAGGACCCCAAGATATTTCCTGAAATTATTCTCCCCTCCAGTCCAGATGGACCCTCCAGCTCTCAATGTTACTAAGGATGGAGATAGCTACAACCTGCGTTGGGAAACTAAGAAAATGTCCTCTCCTGATGTCAAGTACCAATTTCAGGTCCAGTACAAGAGGAAATTTGACAGCTGGGAGGTGAGTTCCAGGACCTAGGTTAAGTTATGGACAAGGTGGAAAATAAAGAAAATACACCAATGTGAACCCTTTTTCCAGGAGCCTGACCCCTGTGCCCAAGGACCCACATAGTCAACAGGTGACAGTCCCCTTTCTTGATGAAGAATTCAGGCTCAGAGAAGTTGACATGATAAGGTCCCATGACCAGTGTTGTCCTTAGCTGTGAGGGCAGAGAGAGAGTGAGGCAGCAGAGGTACCTGTGTGGCATATTTCTTTATACTCTGTGAATATATACCATCATGATTTGGTTAATAATAAAGCTGGCCAGTAGCTGGACAGGTAGGGGCTAGGTGGGACTTGCTATATACAAGGAGTGGTGACTTCCCCTAAATACCTGCAATGATGACTGCCCCTACATACCTGGAATGAAGGTTTCCACGATCCCAAGTTCTTGCTGTATACCCTCCCAGAAACTAAATCTCAGTCAATGCTGTAGCTACTGAGGGTCAAGTTACTGCTCAGGGCAGGTCCTGCTTCCCAGGATATTTTCCATATGCAGAGGACTGACACCTAAATGCAGGATGGGGCTCCACAGATCCCAATTAGGGCTATTTTACTAGAACCCTAACTTCAGAGAGGGAACAGTGAAATTGAAGGCTGAGAGTGCATCAAGAGAAGGTCAGTCCTGACAACCCACTCCCCAGGCCCATGGCCTAGGACCAAGAGAAACAGTATGATGCTCTAGGATCAGACAGAATTTAGGCCAAGGTAGCAAACCAGAAAAATTGGAGGTGGGGTAGAGAGAGTCTGGGCTAGAGCCTGGGTGTGGCTATCAGTGCTAGAAGAGTTGGCATCTGGGGCTACTACATGGTTGGTTACAGAAGGCTATGTACTGGGGTCCTGGACTGGACTAGAACTTCAACACATCTGACACTGCAGGCCATCAAGACAGAGGAAGTAGATCATGCAAACATAATGGCCCTGCCTCTGCTGGAGCCATACACCACATACGTGGCTAGGGTGAGAGTCAAGACCCTCCCTAACTTCGATGGGATCTGGAGTGAGTGGAGCAAAGAGTACACCTGGACCACTGAATGGGGTATGTCTCTTGGCCATCACCACACTCCTGGGACAGTCCCATGGGATAGAGCAAGGAGGGTTCTACACCCATTCTACCCTGGTCTCCCTCTCCCTGTGTCTGTCCCTGGGAAATGACAATTGGTATATGACACTGTGCATGGGGACTTCGAAGAGGAGAGGATCTGTCTCACTCTTGGTCCTCCTTTCAGTTGGGGTTTAGATCTTTATTTATAAGCACTTGGTGTATTAGACTTTGTGGCAGCAATCATTGGTCACTCTGAGATTCTCGTTACCATGGCAGCAAAGCTACACTAGCTATACACACACATAAGTGCCTGTGGTTGGGAGGTTGGTGGCATCCATTGGTCCTGCCCATTTCTCTTACCATGAACTTTGCATTCAACCCTCACTTTTCCAAGGTGACTACCTGAACACACACTGTGCAAGGCAAGGTCTAGGGAAGTTAAAGACACCAAAGGAGGCGGGAGGTGGTGGAAACCATTCCTCATGGTAGACAGACCATGGGGAAGGGGGAGTCTCAGGGTGACAGTCAGCCAGGCAGAAGGAAGGCTGGAGAAATGAGATGGGAAGGGGGCCTACAGCCCTAGGTCAGGAAGGCCAGTGTGCTGCCAGAAGGGACCCTCTACTGATGCACTGTCCATCTCCTCTGACCCTCCATGGACCAGGAGGCCATGGACCATGCTGCCTCCTCCAGGGAGTCTCCTCAGTTACCAAGGGCAGGCAGTCGCCTCTGGGTACTTGCTGCTCCTGCTTAGGGCAGAACTTGCACACACTGAGACATGGGTTCAAACCCATCGCTTCTTCCCGGGGTATCCAGCCTTCCTCACAGAGGGCCTGCTCCCTTAGCCTTTATCCTGAGCCTCCCAACTAATGTTCCTTCTCCCTCTCATCGAGCAAGTGATGCCCACATGGGGGATGGTCATCATCCTGGTCCTCCTCATCCTCATCTTGCTCCTGGCCTTCCGCTTTGGCTGTGTCTATGGGTACAGGTAAGTGCAGACTGTGGACAAGGCAAGTGGACACCGGGACCCAGGGTCACAGGGATGGCACAGCCTGGCACACTACCATTCCCACCCTGTCACTCATCCTCTGGCTTCACTTTTCCCTCTACACATGGACACATGACTGGCCAGGCCGGGGAGGTCCCTGGAACCACTCATTCACAGGTCTTCCTGCTGTCTTCCAGGCTGTACAGGAAGTGGAAAGAGAAAATCCCCAACCCCAGCAAGAGCCTCCTGTTCCAGGTAGGAAGCAAGGCCCCACTGCTGGCTCCCTGTCCCATCATGGTCACAATGGTGAAGGATGGGAGACCCAGTAGGTGGGGCTAAAGGGGATGGGTCTCTGGAACTGCTTGGGTAACCTAAGGAGCAGCAGTCCCACAAACTGCCCTGAGCGCAGCCTTGGGCCACAGAGAGAACTGAGCATTCCCTTGCAGAGGAAGGCTCAGGAGGGGCTGCTCCTGGGGGTACAGAGCAGGCTGAGGGCCTCCAGGAGAGGACCTGAATCTAGCACAAGATGTCTCTGAGCTGGTGGGGGAGCCGGCTGCATCAAGGGTGACCTCAGAGGTTCAGGTCCTGAGACAGGGGTGTCCGAGTTGAAGGACAAGGCTGTCAGCTTCTCCTGAGTCAATGACTATGGGCAGACGCCAATGCCATGGGAGAAGAAGCTCTAGGGAACAGAGTGGCCTGATCCCTTCAGGAGCTTGAGATATGAAGGAAGTCAGCCCCTTGGAGGCCTACTGCTTTCTTGGAGTCAGAGGCCTGAGCAAGCCCTACCGTGGGGACATTCATTCTCCCCATGTCTGGAGCTCATGGAAGACACCATAGACACATGCCATCCTCCAATGTCCCCTCCTTCCTGAGGAACATTTGTGCCCCATTCACGGGCACTAATGTGTTTCCCTCCTAGGATGGAGGTAAAGGACTCTGGTCTCCCAGCAGCATGGCAGCCCTTGCCACTAAGAACCTTACTCTCCAGGGGCCACGGAGCAACCATTTTGCTGAGCTACAGGGGTGAGTGGTTGGGTTCTGACCCTCCGGGAGTCTGTGTGAGGATACATGCCCATTGTGTACATCAGTGTAGCCTGTGAGCCTCTGAAGAGATGGTAGGAGATGACACCCACTGAAGCAAGTGGCACTCCAGGTAGACTTGAGGAAGAACTTCCTGATTCCCAGGTTAGGGTGAGACAGATAAGGGACCAGAGACAGCATCCTGAAGTGGGAAACCTCTGCCTGCCAGGCTGCCTTGGTAAGCCACGCCCTGCAGGGGCCTCAAGGGTGGCAGAGAGTGCAAACCTTCAGAAATTCAGAATCAGTGGCCCTGTGGGTGGAAGGATGGAAGGAATGGATGTTACCCAGGCTTGTGTGAGCCCAGCCCTGAAGGCAGTGGGCTTCTAGGAGCAGAAGATGAGGGCCAAACCTAGGATAGGGATGTGAACAGAGCCCTGGGTACATGGTGCTTTGGGCCACTGCACTTGTGCCTATGTCGTTTGCAGGGTCCCATCTCTACCATGCCTTCGTGCTCACTGTGAGGTCTGCAGGGGCTCAGGTCTTCCAGAGAACCCCACCTGCTCTGGGGATACATTTTAAGTATCTAAGTTCCACATCTCTCATCTCTATCTCCATTGTCCCCACAGGATGTCATGTGCACATTTGGGGGACAATGAAGTGTCACCTCTCACCATAGAGGACCCTAAAATTGTCCGAGATCCACCATCCGGGCCTGACACAACTCCAGCTGCCTCATCCGAACTCATGGAGCAGACTTCCAATGCCCAGCGAGTCCCACCAATCCCTCCCGGCAGAGCTGAGATGCAGACACCCAGCTTTGACTTCAATGGTCCCTATCTGGGGCCTCTCCAGACCCACTCCCTGCCTGATCTCCCAGGCCAGCTGGTGCACCCCCAGACGGGTGGGAGCCTGAAGCCAGCACTGCCAGGCTCCCTGGAGTACCTGTGCCTGCCTCCTGGGGGACAAGTGAGGCTGGTCCCCCTGTCCCAGGCCATGGGCCAGGGCCCGGGTGTGGATGCAGAGTGTGAGCCTAGCCTGGGAACCACGGAGAGCCCTTCCATGGAACCGAGGGACAGCCCCTCACTTGAGCTGAGGGTGGAGGAACAAGGGCCAAAGGACAATCTAGTGACTCTGCCCATAAGCTCTGGGGGCCCTGAGGAGCCTGTGGTGGCCTCTGGTTATGTCACTCCTGCAGATCTGGTGCTCACCCTGCCCACAGGGCCCATGCCTCTCTCTCTGCGCTCCTCTCTAGGGTTCCCCTCAGCTCAGAGACCCAGTCTCTGTCTCAGACTGCCTGGGGTCCCTCCTGGAAGCCCAGGTCTTCCAACACCAGAAGTTGATGACTATGTGGAGCTCCCGCCAAACATGAGCCAGCCCCGCCAGTCCCCTCTGGGCAGTCCTGTCCCTCCTGTGCCAAGCAGCCCCACAGTGAGCCTAGGAGAGCAGAGGGAGGAGGTATCCCCAGCGTCCCCACACCCTGAAGGTCTCCTTGTTCTTCAGCAGGTGGGGGACTACTGCTTCCTCCCCGGCCTGGGGCCCGGCTCTCTCTCTCCACATAGCAAACCACCTTCTCCAGGCCTGTGTCCTGAGATTGTGGACCTAGACCAGGATCTGTCTGTCAAGAAGCCTCCTTGCCAGCCCATGCCCCAGGTGCCAGCCATTCAGTTTTTCAAGTCCCTGAAGCATCAGGACTACCTGTCACTGCCCCCTTGGGACAGCAGCCAGCCTGGGAAAGTATGCTGAGGCCACTCCCTCCCAGTCTCACCAGCAGCCCTGCACCTCAGCCTGTGGACCTCAGCCTGACATCTCCTCAGAAGCCCAGATGCTCCCTGGATGAGATGTAGTCTTCCCTGCTCTCAGCCCTGACCTTCAGCAATACCTGCCCCCACTCAGGTTGCCTGGCTTTTGTAGGATCTCACCTCCCTCCCTCTGACTTGTTGCAGTAGGGATGGGACCAGAGAGGCCTCTGAGGATGAGAGCTGCATAGTATGGTCTGTTCAGGGTTTAATGACTGCCATGGCTGCTCGTCCCCCCCCCCTCCCCAGTCACCAATACATGGCACGATTCTGGCTCAGTTCATGGGTGGGAGGCTCAGGTGAATACTTTGGTGGTCAGACTTGGAAAACAGGCTAGCTCATGTCACTCCAAGAATGCCAATGGTCCTCTATGGCTGTCTGGAGCTCCTGGGTAGATCCGAGGGTCCTTTCAAGGGGCCTGGGGGGCCCTCGTTATATAGAGAAGTCACTGATGTGGGCAATGCTGGCTAGTGGCCATAGTTGTGGCCAGGCTGGGGAGGTGAAAAGCGAGAGGGAGGCTGGAAGTCAAGCACTCATGGTGTCAACTGCAGGAAAGCCTGGGTATAAATCCCTGGAAGGACAAGGGCACGGTAACCACACAGGACAGCCCATCCAAAGACGTAGTCTATACTTCAGGACTGCCAAGAATCCCCGGATACACCCCAAGAATGCCCGGATACCTGCAGTTCCCACTGAATTCTACTATGGGCCTGCTGTGGGACTGTGGTACTTGGAAATGACTGTCCTCTTGACAGTCCAGGCACAATGGCATTACATCATTCCATCTCACTTGCATTATTTTCTCTAGGCTAGGTTTGCACGCAGCTTCTGTATACATCTTGAGTATAGGGTTGTTTTGTTGTTGCCGGGGAGGAGGACTTGGGGCCTGAGCCCATGAACGATTTTGTCCCCCATAGTGTCATCTTTTTCAGTTAAGGCTGTACAACTCTGTCCACACGGCCTTTTGTGGGGCACACACTTCTCAGCTAAATGTGCCCTCCCCTAGTTTTGGGCAGGAGGCACAATGGCACCCTCCGCACTTACTTGTCTGCATCGCTGTGAGACAAATTGCCAAGCTGAAGCCCTCTTTGGTCCCATATTTGCAGCGGCCTTTGCAGCAAACGAACATGTGCCTATGTTTATATTCTTTCTGGTTCTTTCTGTGTCTCAAGCCTTGCATGGGAGGTTTTAAACTTTCCTAGGACACATGCTCACACTGCAGAGACCTGTCTTTCTATCCTCCGAGGACCTGGAACCAGTGTACATTGTGTCGGTTCTTCACCCAACTGCTCTCCATTCCCGAATCTAAAAGGTCCTTTTGGGACCCATCCAGTTCTCTGATGCACCTGGTCTGTCCCAGCATCTTATCTCATGGCCTCACTGCCTAGATGGCAGCATGGCTCTGTTCACACTTGCTTATGACCTGTGCAGGCAGAGCAAGTGTTCCTTAGTCCATGTTCACTGCAGCAAAGAAAACCACTAACATCTTGAATGTGTGTCAGTGGGTGGTGTTCACGATAGTCTCTCAGTACATTCTAATGTGGACTCCTCAGGGAAACAAGCAAGAACGACTCCTCGTATTAAGACACTGACTCCAAAACGCCTTGCATTAAGAGGAACACTGTAATAAAATATGAGTAACATATCACACAATGGTGTGTGTGTTTGTTTGTAGTGTGTGTGTGTGTGTGTGTGTGTGTGTGTGTGTGTGTGTGTGTGTGTGTTTGTGTGTGTTTTGGTTAGTTAAAGGAGAGGATATTTGGACCCCCTCCCCACACCCCACACCCGCCAAGTGCATTGTCATGAAGACAGATTCCATAGTCTGGGACTTTTGGTCTTTGTGACACTGCAGTTAGTATTTCATCCCCACTGATGCTCATGATTCCAGTCTGGGGATCGCACTTTCAGAATCCCCAGCGTTTCTATGCTGAGAAAGCAAGATTGTGGAGACAGTAATGGGTGCAGCAACTGAAGTAGGAATGAACTAGCAGCGAGCAGATCCTGCCAGCTGTGTGACATTGTAGTGGTTAGCATGGGCCATATTGCATTTGTCCAAGTCCACATAATGTGAAATTGTGGCCAAGTGTGCACCCCAAAGACAAACTCTGTCACCAGGAGGCAGTGGTGTATCCATATATACTCGTCAAATGTGCACTGTTGCCATGCCTGAGGGCTTATGGCCTCCCAGTGCATTGTTGCTAAACTTCCTGGTGGCATCACAGGAGGTCTTGGACAGGGGTGATGAGGTCACTTAGTCTCAAGCCTGTCAGCAAGGATTGCTGCCCTTACAAAGGAGACCCAAAGAGACCCTCTGACCCTTTCTGCCACAAGAGGAAACAGCAAGAGTGTCTTCCTTTGTTTCTGGAGGTAGGATCTTGCCATATAGTCCAGTCTTGCATGAAACTCATTATGTAGCTCTAATTGGTCTTGAATTCACTACATAGCCTAAAACTATTGGCAATTCTCCTGCCCCAGCCTTCCGAGTATTGAGATTACAGGCACTTGTTACCACATCTACCTCCGATGGCCTCTTATTGTGTGTTTCCCAGTCTCCAGAATCATCAAAAAAAAAAAAAAGAAAAAGAAAAAAAACAAAAAACAAAACAATTTACTGCTCTAAGGCCTTCAAATTGTTTTATTTTAGTCACAGTAGCTCAAAGAGACCAAGATAACCACCGTTCAAGCTGCTGGTGTTGGGGAGGCTGTGGAGGCCATGAGTACTCGATGGATCTAAATTTGCAACTAACATAAAACCACTCTAAAAAATAAAGTCCACTTAAGAAGTACTATAAGAATATCTCATGTCTTTCCCAATTCTGGATGTGAAGACTTTCTCCCCTAATATTAACCAATCTGGAAAATAAAAAATATGTCCAATTTTAATTCTTCTATTGCTATTTACTAGTGAGGATACACTTTCAATAGTTTTTTATTATTCTATGGGTCCTTATTGATTTATATTGACTCTTTACTTATAATGGCCCTTAAGCCTTTCTCTACCATCTTCAGTCCATGTCTGTTGTGGCCTCCTAGTCCTCAACCCTTTTAACCACTGTGCAGTGAAGTCACCATCATCTCACCCCATGTGTTTCCCACCCCAATTTCCCATATCATGTCCCCATATTCTTTGAGGATCTGGTCTCTCAGAATCTCTGCCTTCTGGCCCTTGCCTGTGCACACAGTCATTGTCTAGTCTCACACCTGTACAAACCAACTGGGCCAGGTCCCACCCTGACTTCCCACCCCAGTACAAAAACAGGCTTGACAGAGGGGGTGACTCCAGGAGTCACCTGAGTGGGTCTGTTAAGATTTAATTCTCTATTGTTCTCATTTGCTTCTATGGATAACACAGCCAGTTTCTTAGCTTTACATTGTTGTAAACAGAAGGCTAATGTGAGACACTCCATTCAGCAAGTTCCAGATGACAAATGACTTAGAAGTGCCAGCATGTTTTACCTCCCTTTCAGTCATATTTTCCTACTCATTCTTGTTCCATCCTGGATTTTCTCAGAAGCTCAACTGCTTCTCAGTCTATGGGCCACAGCCAGGATCCCTCCTTAGTACTCTGTCCCCATGCAACCACATGCTTGCTGAAACTGTCCCCACACAAACTGCAATGTCTCAAAGACCAAAAGTCCCAGACTATGGAATCTGTCTTCATGCCAATGCACTTGCTGGGGGGAGGTCCAAATGTCCTCTCCCTTAACTTTCCAATACACACACACACACACACACACACACACACACACACACACACAAACACACACACCATTGTGTGATATGTTACTCATATTTTATTACAGTGTTCCTCTTAATGCAAGGCGTTTTGGAGTCAGTGTCTTAATACGAGGAGGTCGTTCTTGCTTGTTTCCCTGAGGAGTCCACATTAGAATGTACTGAGAGACTATCGTGAACACCACCCACTGACACACATTCAAGATGTTAGTGGTTTTCTTTGCTGCAGTGAACATGGACTAAGGAACACTTGCTCTGCCTGCACAGGTCATAAGCAAGTGTGAACAGAGCCATGCTGCCATCTAGGCAGTGAGGCCATGAGATAAGATGCTGGGACAGACCAGGTGCATCAGAGAACTGGATGGGTCCCAAAAGGACCTTTTAGATTCGGGAATGGAGAGCAGTTGGGTGAAGAACCGACACAATGTACACTGGTTCCAGGTCCTCGGAGGATAGAAAGACAGGTCTCTGCAGTGTGAGCATGTGTCCTAGAAAAGTTTAAAACCTCCCATGCAAGGCTTGAGACACAGAAAGAACCAGAAAGAATATAAACATAGGCACATGTTCGTTTGCTGCAAAGGCCGCTGCAAATATGGGACCAAAGAGGGCTTCAGCTTGGCAATTTGTCTCACAGCGATGCAGACAAGTAAGTGCGGAGGGTGCCATTGTGCCTCCTGCACAAAACTAGGGGAGGGCACATTTAGCTGAGAAGTGTGTGCCCCACAAAAGGCCGTGTGGACAGAGTTGTACAGCCTTAACTGAAAAAGATGACACTATGGGGGACAAAATCGTTCATGGGCTCAGGCCCCAAGTCCTCCTCCCCGGCAACAACAAAACAACCCTATACTCAAGATGTATACAGAAGCTGCGTGCAAACCTAGCCTAGAGAAAATAATGCAAGTGAGATGGAATGATGTAATGCCATTGTGCCTGGACTGTCAAGAGGACAGTCATTTCCAAGTACCACAGTCCCACAGCAGGCCCACAGTAGAATTCAGTGGGAACTGCAGGTATCCGGGCATTCTTGGGGTGTATCCGGGGATTCTTGGCAGTCCTGAAGTATAGACTACGTCTTTGGATGGGCTGTCCTGTGTGGTTACCGTGCCCTTGTCCTTCCAGGGATTTATACCCAGGCTTTCCTGCAGTTGACACCATGAGTGCTTGACTTCCAGCCTCCCTCTCGCTTTTCACCTCCCCAGCCTGGCCACAACTATGGCCACTAGCCAGCATTGCCCACATCAGTGACTTCTCTATATAACGAGGGCCCCCCAGGCCCCTTGAAAGGACCCTCGGATCTACCCAGGAGCTCCAGACAGCCATAGAGGACCATTGGCATTCTTGGAGTGACATGAGCTAGCCTGTTTTCCAAGTCTGACCACCAAAGTATTCACCTGAGCCTCCCACCCATGAACTGAGCCAGAATCGTGCCATGTATTGGTGACTGGGGAGGGGGGGGGGACGAGCAGCCATGGCAGTCATTAAACCCTGAACAGACCATACTATGCAGCTCTCATCCTCAGAGGCCTCTCTGGTCCCATCCCTACTGCAACAAGTCAGAGGGAGGGAGGTGAGATCCTACAAAAGCCAGGCAACCTGAGTGGGGGCAGGTATTGCTGAAGGTCAGGGCTGAGAGCAGGGAAGACTACATCTCATCCAGGGAGCATCTGGGCTTCTGAGGAGATGTCAGGCTGAGGTCCACAGGCTGAGGTGCAGGGCTGCTGGTGAGACTGGGAGGGAGTGGCCTCAGCATACTTTCCCAGGCTGGCTGCTGTCCCAAGGGGGCAGTGACAGGTAGTCCTGATGCTTCAGGGACTTGAAAAACTGAATGGCTGGCACCTGGGGCATGGGCTGGCAAGGAGGCTTCTTGACAGACAGATCCTGGTCTAGGTCCACAATCTCAGGACACAGGCCTGGAGAAGGTGGTTTGCTATGTGGAGAGAGAGAGCCGGGCCCCAGGCCGGGGAGGAAGCAGTAGTCCCCCACCTGCTGAAGAACAAGGAGACCTTCAGGGTGTGGGGACGCTGGGGATACCTCCTCCCTCTGCTCTCCTAGGCTCACTGTGGGGCTACTTGGCACAGGAGGGACAGGACTGCCCAGAGGGGACTGGCGGGGCTGGCTCATGTTTGGCGGGAGCTCCACATAGTCATCAACTTCTGGTGTTGGAAGACCTGGGCTTCCAGGAGGGACCCCAGGCAGTCTGAGACAGAGACTGGGTCTCTGAGCTGAGGGGAACCCTAGAGAGGAGCGCAGAGAGAGAGGCATGGGCCCTGTGGGCAGGGTGAGCACCAGATCTGCAGGAGTGACATAACCAGAGGCCACCACAGGCTCCTCAGGGCCCCCAGAGCTTATGGGCAGAGTCACTGGATTGTCCTTTGGCCCTTGTTCCTCCACCCTCAGCTCAAGTGAGGGGCTGTCCCTCGGTTCCATGGAAGGGCTCTCCGTGGTTCCCAGGCTAGGCTCACACTCTGCATCCACACCCGGGCCCTGGCCCATGGCCTGGGACAGGGGGACCAGCCTCACTTGTCCCCCAGGAGGCAGGCACAGGTACTCCAGGGAGCCTGGCAGTGCTGGCTTCAGGCTCCCACCCGTCTGGGGGTGCACCAGCTGGCCTGGGAGATCAGGCAGGGAGTGGGTCTGGAGAGGCCCCAGATAGGGACCATTGAAGTCAAAGCTGGGTGTCTGCATCTCAGCTCTGCCGGGAGGGATTGGTGGGACTCGCTGGGCATTGGAAGTCTGCTCCATGAGTTCGGATGAGGCAGCTGGAGTTGTGTCAGGCCCGGATGGTGGATCTCGGACAATTTTAGGGTCCTCTATGGTGAGAGGTGACACTTCATTGTCCCCCAAATGTGCACATGACATCCTGTGGGGACAATGGAGATAGAGATGAGAGATGTGGAACTTAGATACTTAAAATGTATCCCCAGAGCAGGTGGGGTTCTCTGGAAGACCTGAGCCCCTGCAGACCTCACAGTGAGCACGAAGGCATGGTAGAGATGGGACCCTGCAAACGACATAGGCACAAGTGCAGTGGCCCAAAGCACCATGTACCCAGGGCTCTGTTCACATCCCTATCCTAGGTTTGGCCCTCATCTTCTGCTCCTAGAAGCCCACTGCCTTCAGGGCTGGGCTCACACAAGCCTGGGTAACATCCATTCCTTCCATCATTCCATCCACAGGGCCACTGATTCTGAATTTCTGAAGGTTTGCACTCTCTGCCACCCTTGAGGCCCCTGCAGGGCGTGGCTTACCAAGGCAGCCTGGCAGGCAGAGGTTTCCCACTTCAGGATGCTGTCTCTGGTCCCTTATCTGTCTCACCCTAACCTGGGAATCAGGAAGTTCTTCCTCAAGTCTACCTGGAGTGCCACTTGCTTCAGTGGGTGTCATCTCCTACCATCTCTTCAGAGGCTCACAGGCTACACTGATGTGCACAATGGGCATGTATCCTCACACAGACTCCCGGAGGGTCAGAACCCAACCACTCACCCCTGTAGCTCAGCAAAATGGTTGCTCCGTGGCCCCTGGAGAGTAAGGTTCTTAGTGGCAAGGGCTGCCATGCTGCTGGGAGACCAGAGTCCTTTACCTCCATCCTAGGAGGGAAACACATTAGTGCCCGTGAATGGGGCACAAATGTTCCTCAGGAAGGAGGGGACATTGGAGGATGGCATGTGTCTATGGTGTCTTCCATGAGCTCCAGACATGGGGAGAATGAATGTCCCCACGGTGGGGCTTGCTCAGGCCTCTGACTCCAAGAAAGCAGTAGGCCTCCAAGGGGCTGACTTCCTTCATATCTCAAGCTCCTGAAGGGATCAGGCCACTCTGTTCCCTAGAGCTTCTTCTCCCATGGCATTGGCGTCTGCCCATAGTCATTGACTCAGGAGAAGATGACAGCCTTGTCCTTCAACTCGGACACCCCTGTCTCAGGACCTGAACCTCTGAGGTCACCCTTGATGCAGCCGGCTCCCCCACCAGCTCAGAGACATCTTGTGCTAGATTCAGGTCCTCTCCTGGAGGCCCTCAGCCTGCTCTCTAACCCCCAGGAGCAGCCCCTCCTGAGCCTTCCTCTGCAAGGGAATGCTCAGTTCTCTCTGTGGCCCAAGGCTGCGCTCAGGGCAGTTTGTGGGACTGCTGCTCCTTAGGTTACCCAAGCAGTTCCAGAGACCCATCCCCTTTAGCCCCACCTACTGGGTCTCCCATCCTTCACCATTGTGACCATGATGGGACAGGGAGCCAGCAGTGGGGCCTTGCTTCCTACCTGGAACAGGAGGCTCTTGCTGGGGTTGGGGATTTTCTCTTTCCACTTCCTGTACAGCCTGGAAGACAGCAGGAAGACCTGTGAATGAGTGGTTCCAGGGACCTCCCCGGCCTGGCCAGTCATGTGTCCATGTATAGAGGGAAAAGTGAAGCCAGAGGATGAGTGACAGAGTGGGAATGGTAGTGTGCCAAGCTGTGCCATCCCTGTGACCCTGGGTCCCGGTGTCCACTTGCCTTGTCCACAGTCTGCACTTACCTGTACCCATAGACACAGCCAAAGCGGAAGGCCAGGAGCAAGATGAGGATGAGGAGGACCAGGATGATGACCATCCCCCATGTGGGCATCACTTGCTCGATGAGAGGGAGAAGGAACATTAGTTGGGAGGCTCAGGATAAAGGCTAAGGGAGCAGGCCCTCTGTGAGGAAGGCTGGATACCCCGGGAAGAAGCGATGGGTTTGAACCCATGTCTCAGTGTGTGCAAGTTCTGCCCTAAGCAGGAGCAGCAAGTACCCAGAGGGGACTGCCTGCCCTTGGTAACTGAGGAGACTCCCTGGAGGAAGCAGCATGGGCCATGGCCTCCTGGTCCATGGAGGGTCAGAGGAGATGGACAGTGTGTCAGTAGAGGGTCCCTTCTGGCAGCACACTGGCCTTCCTGACCTAGGGCTGTAGGCCCCCTTCCCATCTCATTTCTCCAGCCTTCCTTCTGCCTGGCTGACTGTCACCCTGAGACTCCCCCTTCCCCATGGTCTGTCTACCATGAGGAATGCTTTCCACCACCTCCCGCCTCCTTTGGTGTCTTTAACTTCCCTAGACCTTGCCTTGCACAGTGTGTGTTCAGGAAGTCACCGTGGAAATGTGAGGGTTGAATGCAAAGTTCATGGCAAGAGAAATGGGCAGGACCAATGGATGCCACCAACCTCCCAACCACAGGCACTTATGTGTATGTATAGCTAGTGTAGCTTTGCTGCCATGGTAACGAGAATCTCAGAGTGACTATGATGGCTGCCAGAAAGTCTAATACACCAAGTGCTCTATAACTAGAGGCCTAAGCCCCAACTGAAAGGAAGAGCAACAGTGATACAGAACCTCTCCTCTTCGAAGTCCCCATGCACAGTGTCATATATACCAATTGTCATTTCCCCGCACAGACACAGGGAGAGGGAGACCAGGGTAGAATGGGTGTAGAACCCTCCTTGCTCTATCCCATGGGACTGTCCCAGGAGTGTGGTGATGGCCAAGGGACATACCCCATTCAGTGGTCCAGGTGTACTCTTTGCTCCACTCACTCCAGATCCCATCGTAGTCAGGGAGGGTCTTGACTCTCACCCTAGCCATGTATGTGGTGGACGGCAGCAGCTGCGGCAAGACCATGCTGTGTGCACGATCTAGGTTCTCTGTCTTGGTGACCTGCAGTGGCAGATGTGTTGAAGTTCTAGTCCAGTCCAGGACCCCTGTGCAGAGCCTCCTGCAATCAACCATTGTAGTGTCCCAGATGCCAACTCTTCCAGCACTGACAGACACACCCAGGCTCATGCCCAATCTCTCTTCATCCCCTGCTTTGTCTGATATGCTGCTGTGGCCTAAATTGTATCTGATCTAGTACAGCCTAAATTTGTCTGGTAGTGGTTTTCTTGGTCCTAGGCCATGAGTTGGGTATTGTGATGGTCGTGGAGGTGTTGGTGGTGTTGGTGGTGGAGGTGGAGGTGTTGGTGTTGGTGTTGGTGGTGGAGGTGGTGGAGGTGGTGGAGGTGGTGGAGGTGGTGGAGGTGGTGGAGGTGGTGGTGGTGGTGGTGGTGGTGGTGGTGGTGGCAGTGGTTGTTTTGGTGGTTTTGGTGTTGTTGTTGGTGGTGGTGGTGGCGGTGGTGGTGGTTGTTTTGGTGGTTTTGGTGGTGGTGGTGTCACGCCTGGCCTTCTCATGACTCACTTTGACCCCCCTCCTGTATCGGTTTCCCCATTACCTCTCTGAATAGCCTTTCTTTGGTCTTTGTGGGGACCCACCCTGGATCTAGATCCAGACCTCTCTGCAACTAGGTATATGCTGGGCAGGACCTGCCCTGAGCAGTAGCTTGGGCCTTAGCATTTGCACTATTGGCTCAGATCTAGTTCCTGGGAGGAAATACAGCCAGACCTTGGTGATCATTGATACCTTCATTCCAGGTACCTCTGTTGCCCTATTCTGTCTCTTCCCCCTCAGCTCAAGGGCAGCACTTGTCATGGACAGTGTCATGTCACTTATATGAGCCTGAATCCTTCATCAAGAAAAGGGACAGTCACCTGTCAATTATGTGGGTCCTTGGGCATAGGGGTCAGGCTCCTGGAAAAGGCTTTCTTTTGTGTTCTCTCTTTCCTTTTCTCCATGTCCCTTACTTCCCCCTAGATTCTGGAACTCACCTCCCAGCTCTCCAGTTTACTCTTGTACTGGACCTGGAATTTGTGCTCAATGTGAGGATAGGATATTTTTTTAGTTTCCCAACGCAGGTTGTAGCTTTCTCCGTCCTTGGTTACATTGAGAGTTGGAGGGTCCATCTGGACTGGAGGGGGGGGAGATTTCAGGAAATGTCATGGGATCCTCCCTCCAGCAGAGTGTTCCCCATTATCCAAGATGGTCCCAGGTGCTCTCTCCCCTACACCTTTCTCCCCAATCCCCAGTCACATTGACTCTTTAGAACTCTGTGGTGGTTTGAATGAGAATGGCCCCCATAGGCTCATATGTTTGAATACTTGGTCCCTAGTTGATGGAACTATTTGGGAAGGATTAGGAAGTGTGGCCTTGTTGGAGGAGGTGTGTCATTGGATGTGGGCTTTGAGTCTTACACTGCCTCTGGGTTGTGGTTCAAGATGTGGGCCTGGTGGTTCACACCCTTAGTTCTAGCACTTTGGAGGCAGAAGCAAGGGTATTTCTGCTAGTTTGATGCCAGCATGTTCTACAAAGCTAATGCCAGAGCTAAACAGAGAAACCCTGTCTTGAAAAAAAAAACAACCAAACAAACAAACAAACAAAACAGATGTTCTGCAGCTGCTTCTCCAGCTTCCTTCCCCTTTTGATGTCCCCTCCTGCTCTGCCATCATGGACTCTGGCCCTCTGAAACCATAATCCCAAAGTAAATTCTCTTTTACAAATTTCCTTGGTGATGATGTCTGGCAACAATACCTAGCTTGTCCCTGGCTAAGTGCCTGAGGTTAGCTTCCATTGTGAGTTGGCCCAAAGTTTGGTGCTTCTTCTAGTGTTGAATATCAGGAGAAAAAAGGAGCCAGTGACTCCCTACCTAGGTCCAGAGACTGTTCCATGCCCTGGGCAATGCACTCATTTTGTGGGAATCCCTTGCACTACTCTCTCCCTTCCCCTGTGTATACTCTAACTTCCCCATTTTACACATGGGAAAGCTAGGCCGCAGAACTTCTATAGATAAGGACTGAGCAGTGGACAGCTTGTGTCTCCACTGTCCTGTGTCAGTCACTCCCCTCTTCTGCTTGAGTGACCCTGGGAGTTGCCTGAAGTCAGGATAGGCTTGTAAGTTCTTGCTATTCTAAAAACATCCCCACATACACCCACGGTGCCTGAATTAGTCCTTCATATATACTTGGATGAGTATGTGCCCACCACACAGTGGCCAAACTGAAAGTAGGAGACCTTTGGTGGCAGTCCAGCCCACTTGGCCAGCAGACCCCAAACTGAGACATGACCATGTGTTCAGGCTTTCTCATGTAGACATGCTGTACATTCTGAGAGACATGGGCAACTTAAATTAAGTCTTGCAGTCATGCTGAGATTCTCTCTGCCCATCAGACAAAAGAATCATAACTTGATGGCTTCAGAGGGCTTTTACAAAAATAATGTGGGTGACTATAATACACAGAGGAGATCTCTTGAATCAGAGGAATCCCTTTTCCAGAGGGAGGACACAAAGAAAAATGCTGCATGTGAACTCAGGTGACAAAGAGATTGGCTGCCATAGGTGGCACACATCACTAGTTGGATGGAAAGCCTCCCATGTTTCAGGGTCCTGGCCATGTGCCAGGAGGTGTGACAAGGATCTGAGAGAGCCATCTGCTGGAACACACTGCTTCCCTGGCACAAAAGTAAAGCATAGAGCAGAGTTTGAGAAGTGAGAACATTAGTTGGAGGAGAAGGCTGGAAACCTCAGAGGGAAAAGATAGTTACAGGGTAGTCGTCCAAAGGAGGGACAAGTGTGCCACTGAGAGGACTTCCTCAGAGGAAGGGAAGGGGGACAAGTTTCAAGTGCCACACTTCTGAGGTGAGACGTGTGGACTGCAGCAGAGTGAGTTACAAGTGGGCTGTGGCTTCCCTGGATCCTCTCTCTCCCCCAACTCTCTGCCTCTTTCTACCTCTGCCACTCCCTCTCTCTGTTGCACATGCCTGCATGTGGGTGTGGGTGCCTATAAACAGGCTTCCAGAAGCAATAGAAAGATGTCTCCGGACCATTCTCAGTGTCATATTCCCTTAAGACAGGAGTTCTTACTGAACCTGGATCCCAGGTTGGTAGCCAGAAAGTCCCATCGATCTTCCTGTCTCTTGCCAGGTGCATATGAGCACACTCACATTTTCATGTGGGTGCAGGGATTCAAACTCAGGTACCCCTGCTGCTTCATCAATCACTCTTACCTATTGAGACACATTCCTAATCCCAGAATACTCATTTTCTCACTTTGAGTCACTGTTCTGAAAATCTTTGAAAGTGATAAACGGCAAAGACTCTGAAGAGATCCCTGAGTTTTGGGGGGTGACACAATAGACCACTACAGTCTTTGGAACTGGGCAGAGGCAGGACAAACTCACTGTGTCTATAGCTCTTGATGAATTTTCCTTGTTTCCGCAGCTGAACAGAGACTGTGTACTGGCTGTGTGCACTGGGGTTGGACACGGTCAGACTGCAGTGGTAGCGGGTATAGAGGCTATCCTGCAGCTCCTTCACCACCGGGGAGCATTCCTTCTCCCTGGAGAGCATAGTTGAGCTGAGAGCAGGGTCAGGGGAGGGTCAGTTCAGGCTAAGACCTCATAGAGCAACAGCCCTGAGGATCAGAAGAAGCAGGGCCAAGGGAAGGGGACACTCACGGAGCAGCTGGGATGGATCTGTAGAAGAGCCCAAAGGAAGCAGAGGCTGTCATCAGGGTCCTCACCTCCCAGGAGCAGGTGAGGGACTGGATGCCATCGAAGAAGCACTGTAGGTTTTGAGGCTGAGCCTTGTCCCCTGTGGGGATACATCGGCCCTCAGTCACTCCATCCTCAACCTTTCCCTAGGTTGGGACACTAGGTGACTCACAAGAAGAGGGGTTTATGTCAGCAGAACCTGGCTGTGGACATCAGCCACCTCTGCACTGAACCTGCCTGCCATGTGTCCCCAGCTTGGAAAGACACAGGTACCTCTGCCCCAACTTGGGAGAGGGGGCCATGTCTAAATATTGAGTGTTGGGATGAACACAGGGACACAGGCGATGCTACACACTGCTCAACACTTGCTAACACACAAGGCCTAGGCTTCTGCTCTTGCTGTCATGATGTCGCTGTCATGCACAGAACATACGTGGGGTCATAGAGCTAAGAGTGTGTGAGATAGAGTGGCCCACGTGGAATACTGGCGACACAGGCATGGTGGGAAGTGTTGATGACAAGGTAGGGCAGATGCTGCAGCCTCAGGTGGAGACTAAGTCTCCACTGTCTGGGCTCCTAAGGGGAGCACTTCCTATGGGCCCCATTACCTGGCTGGGAATCCCAATGCACCTCAGGGCTCCATCTGCTGGGCCTTCCAGACAAGGTTGAGCCTGGGGACAGCCGGGTTCGCACACGGGCCACATAGGTGTTGCTGGGTAGGAGCAGCTTTGGCTCCAGAGTGGCCCACAAGTTGCTGGTGTGGAGGCTGGGTGCATCCTGTGGAGACAGGGGAGCTGAAGGAGGAGCTTTCTAGGTCATTCCACAAGGCTGGCATGGATGGTTCAGGGTCCTACCTCCCAGGAGTCCTGAAGACGCTTGTAAGACACCTCAAACTGTAAGTCCTCTTGTGACAGCCAGGGGACCCAGGCATCCCCAAGGGGCATACTCCACTTCAGCAGGAAGTGGTCCCCCGAGGGGCTGATGTTGATGTCCTTGGGAGGTGGTGGCTGCACTACAGAGGAGGGAGCAGAAGGGTTGTGAGGGTTGCATGTTGGGGGACCTGTGGCTTTCTGGGCACCACTAGGGCCCAGGTGCAGTGCTGACCCCATCAGCTGATGACCAAGAAAAAGACCTCAGGGCCCTGCCTCTGCAGCATCCCACATGGAACCTGACAACCTGGGTACCACATTTGACAGCAGTTCGGCCTGACAGGGCCTGAACATTCCAATTCCATTCAAGGGGGCCTCCTCCTGCTCTGATTGCACTGTGGCCTTCCTTCCAGCAGAGGGCGCAGGGAGCCAGCCACGCCTGCTCCACTCCTGCTGCCTACTCTCTCCAACCTCAGGTGCCTGGTGTTGGTCACTGCCCAGAAGAAGTGGCATCTCTCCTGGTGACTCTCTTGGACTCCTGTCCCCAGACAGAACCCCATGTCCCTCTTCTTACTTCACCACAGCTCATTGTAACTCCCATCCCTGCCTTGTCACTGCTGGGGAAGTTTACAGTTTTCTGTCCCCCTTCCCTAAGTGAAGGTTTGACATGAGGCTGCCTGTATCTCATGTTCTCCCTGGCATTGTCCATTCTTTTGCACTTGATGTTTCTTATGGGCAGTGAACGTGTCCGGGTTTCCAGCATGTCACATTCTCTCCCCCCCTGCCCGCCCCCCACCTGTCAGCCTTTGCACTTGTGGTTTCCTGGCCTTGAAGGAAGGACTCAGCAGGAAAACTCCTCCATGAATCCTGGGAAGCCCTTCCTGATTGCCAGAGCCCTCTGCCTTCTGTCCCTTCATGTGGTAGCTGGCTCCTGTGTGTCTCCCAACCCTTCATCGTGAAGCTCTGAGGCCGCCAGGAGGAAGGACTGTCTCAGACACCAGAGGCATTCATTTGACAAAAGCTCTCAACCTAGCATTGTTGGAGGACAAACAGGACCCGTGGTGTCCCCCTAAGAGCCTGACACATGCTTGGGCTTAGAGCTTCCTCTTTGCCTGTAATGCTGGAGACAGGACTTCATTGTCCCTAAGCAATCCTCACAGATGATCATTGGCTCCACCTAAGGCCATGCTGTAGCAATGGGCCTCATGGACATGCTGCACACCCCCGGGGTTCAGGGAGATAGTGACAAGCCTGGATCTGAATCAGAAGTGTTGAAAGTGCATGGCAATGTGACCTTTCATGGCCCTCCCTGCTCCACAGTGATCCTTTGGCACTACTGTGTATTTTTTAGCCTCCACCATAGGGTAAGGTGGTTCAGCCTTGAGACAAGACAAGGACCAGAGTTCTGTCACCTGAAAAATCCTACCGGAGTCACAGGCTTGGCTCCTCCTAGAGGAGACTTGGGGCTTGGGGGTTGGCAGAAACATCTAGGACAGGAGGAACCTGGGGCAGAGGCCTCACATCACATCATATCTGAACAGGACAGGATCCCTAAATCTGGGAGAAAGTCACTCTAGGCCATCTCTAGTAGCCCACCCACTCTTGCACATTCTGTATAGGCGGGACCCCTGCTCCTCACCATGCTGTGCCAATGGAACCGCGAGCTTGATGCCCACGTCCCGATCTGGCCGGAATGAGTAGAAGTCTTCATCTGCAATGCTGAACCTTGTGTAGGGGATGACACACCTTCTGGGCACACAATGGTGGGGGGACGGACACTCTGACCACAGGAGATCTTCACTGAGGCTGCAGGACACTGCATAGTTCCTGCCAGTGAACATTTCATTAGCTCCTACTACATGCCTGCTTTATCCAAGGTCAGCACAGGCAGTGACAGCACACACACACACACACACACACACACACACACACACACACACACACAAATTCACATATATACACAGAAACAGAGACACAAATACACACAGGGAAACATATACCCACAGACAAACATATACCCACATATACATATGTACACAACACACATACTCTGAGACATACAGAACATAAACAGTACAAACACAGAGAGATGTATATACACTCAAAGACATCCACACAGAGACACATGTACACATACACAATAGAGATACACAGACACACACACACATACATAGCAGGGACACACAGACACAAACATGCACACATATCTTTACAAGCAGGAAGCACCCTGATGATAACAGGCACACAGGAAACCACTCATTAACATAAGTCTTATGAGAACAGGTTGAATAGGATCAACCTATATAGGATGAGGAGCCTATTTGGCTGTGAGAACAGTTGGACTCACTGCATGTGTAATATGGGCAGAATCTCCAAGGACTTGGGAAAAAGGAGGCAGTTTCTGCAGCTGGCTGAATGCAGCAAATGCAGAGTCCCTGGGGCTGCCATCAAGCCTGTAACCAGAATATAGAGTGGAGTGTGTGTGCAGCTAGGGTCCAGTTATTCAGCAGGCTCAAAGTGCTCACGAGAAATATGAGTGCAACCCAGAAGGAGCCTAAAAAGCCTCTGGCTTTAAGGGCTTTTAGGTGACTGTGAAAATGGCTGAATTGGCAGTCACAGCACAGAGCACTATGTACATCTTGGTATTCCACGAGCTTTGCTGTAGATAGGACCTCTGATCAAGGCCATAAAAAAGGTCAAGATCAATGTCTAACTGAAGTTATTCTGCTCTCTCCCCCTCTCTGTATCTCCAGCTGCAAGGTTAACTATCCTTGAGAAAGTAAACTAAAGAGACAGGGCCATAAAACCCCAGGAGAAAACTTGCAGAGTAGTAGCAAGAAATCTAGCAGAGTGACTGTATTGAGGGTAAACATTTGAAAGAAGTAGTTGTTTTCTAGAAATGCTTAGATCTTGAAGAAACCATTGTAGAAGAAAACAGTGATTGTTTTCTATTAGCTCTGTTTTCTATATTTCAGAAGGAGCCTTATAGTCTGGCTTTATCAAAAGAAATTCCTGGAACACCTGGAACATTATTGAGGACTGCTAAAAGTGCACAGTGAGAACTGAGATTGCGAGGGTATGATGTTTCCCTTCCCCAGACTTAGATTAGATCAGGGGTAGGTTATGAGGAGTTTATTTTAAGAAAGAATTTTGTGTTCCAAATATGCTTCTGCATTGCTGGTAGGGGTTCAGTCCATCAGAGACAGTTCATCCCTTCTGCCTCAGAGCCTGATTACACACACACACACACACACACACACACACACACACACACACACACACACAGAGAGAGAGAGAGAGAGAGAGAGAGAGAGAGAGAGAGAGAGAGAGAGAGAGAGAGAGAGAGAGAGAACCTTACAGATTAATACTATCTCTCTAGATGTGCAGCACACAGGACAGCCAATGACCCAATGACCATATCATTGCAGCATGTGTGTCTGAAACCCAGATCACACTGAAACTTATGACTGCTTGGTAGCTGCCTCAAACCCACCTGAGACCAAAAGAACCTTCTCCCCAAGACGCTACAGAAGGCATACACTTGTGACTCCAATGCAGGGTGGTGTCTGGCTACTCTTTCCCTGGAAACTTGTTTAGATTGTATACTTGTCTGTCAGTCCTTTCCCTGACCCTAACAACTTGTCCCCGAGTGTTGGATTTCATGCTGCAAGCCAAACAGTCTTGAGCCCTGCTACAAGGATTGTAGGTTCTGTTGTGTGTTTGTCAATAGCGAGCATGCAGGGAATTGTGACTGAGGGAAGGGACACTTGTTTCAGTGCAGGATTCGTCAGATTTCACTGAGTAAGTGAAAGACTTAGGGTGGACAGACTTAGAGTGATGGAACAGGGACATGGCACCACCCTGGTGATTGTAAATCGTCTGGATGGTGGTGGTGTCCATGTTGGTCAGACCTGCACCTCACTGGGAGACAAACTTAGCAGTGTCACTGAGAAGCAGGAATTTTAGAGCAGCCATCTCAGTCATTAATCAACTACCATTTCCTCCCAGGTAATGAAGCCAGGGATGGAGATGGAGACAAGAGCAGAATTTGGCTCATGGCATTGGACTAGACATGGTCATTCTCACCCGAGAGTCTATGCCCATGACCTGGGGTGGGTTCTCCAAAGACTGCATATAGATAAGAGGCCAGGGTCGCATTTAGAAACCTCCCACTCTACAGTGCACAGAGGAGAAAGGGGGAGCCAAGAGAACAGCAGTTACTAGAGACAACAAGTGAGTATGGTGGCTGGGAGTCAAGTGAAGGAGATCAACAAGAGTTGGTGGATGAATGTCCAGGCTTGGCCATTTGACTTGGGGTATTTCTGAGCAGCAGGTGTCGTTTGGTTCCTTTGGAGACAGCCAAAATCTGGGGGGAGTGGCAGTGTGTTTTAAGCCAAGAAATATTGGAAAGACATTGGGGACTGTGGGTTCCTTAGAGGGGGGCTGTGATAAGGAGCTGACAAGAGACAGGGCAGGATGCTCAGGGCAGGAGAGCCCTGGTGGGGCAGCCACTGCAGGTGTTGGGGATAGTGGTGGCACATCCTTGGTGATGCCGGGGGTGGAGAGCTGTTGGTGGCAGCAAGGTCCTTGTGCTGCTGTACCAATGGACTCAGTGGTACTCACTTTTCTAGCTTGCGGTAGAGAGTCATGTTAATGAGTCTCTGGGCATCTTCTGTGTCAGCCCAGCTGCAGATGATGCGTTCAGTGTAGTCATTGTAGCACTGCAGAGTCTGCAGAGGGACAGTTTCTGAAGAAGAGAAGCAGGAGAGTCACCACCTTCCCTCCAGGTGTCCCCAGTCCATCAACTCTGGGTTTTATTTCTGTGGTTTTGTTTTGTCTTTCTGAGACAAGGATTTACTGTGTGACCCTGCTGGCCATAAACTTGCTATATAGAGCAGGCTGGCCTGCATCTCCCAGAGATTCTCCTGCTTGTGTCTTCTGATTGCTGGGATTAAAGGCATGCACCATGAAGCCCTGGTTCCTACAGCTCTTTTAATCAGCCACACCTCCAGCTTCCTGCTGATAGCCATCAACCAGGTGACCAAATAGTTGGAGGGCCTTAACCTGGAGGGGCTGTGTTGGGGCCACTTCTCTTCTGTCAGGAACATGAGACTCCAGTGGATTCTCAGCTGTGACTGTTACCTGTGCTGCACACACCCTCACTGTCTAAGAGCATTGCTGGGACCTCTCATATTGTCAGAGGTGTCACTTGGCAGGATAGACTTTCATGGCCTGGACTCAGCTGCCATCTCCCCATCCAGGGTCCTGATACACTGAGCCTTGACCTCTGAACCTGGAAGTGGTCAAGAGCACGTGGCTCCCACATTGTCATGGAAGAAGTCTAAAGTGCACTAGGACACTCTTCCAGCTTCAGAGGCCTCTAATTTGTCCAAAGGGCCTGCGAGGAGGAAGCAGAGAAAAAACTGGCTCATTGGAGGTTGGGGCTTTGAGAGCTACATTGAGCAATATGTGCAAAGGGACACCAATGGGCTAGATAATCCAGGAACAGGCAAGGATGAGGAGGAAGATGGAGAACAGGGAAGACAGGGACCCAGGGGAGCCCTGAGGGAGGGAAAGGTGGATGCAGTAGACAAAGGAGGGCAGAGATGGATACAGCAGCTAATAAGGCTGGTGGTCTGAGAGTTTCTGGGAATTTGGTGGGTGTGGCTCCTGCCTGACTCAATTAAAAGATGGATGAAAAGGAAGGGGCCTTCAGACTTACCTTGTGCCTCTGTCACACCAGGTCTCCAGCAGAGAGCCACCAGGGCCATGTAGAGCAGCCCCCAGGTCAGTGCCATCTGCGGATCCATTTTGGGACTTCAGGTGGCTGTCCAGGTGGGCAGTAGCTAGGAGCAGTGTGGTGTCCTCATTGTTCCGGGGTTCTGTGTTGCTGCCTGGCTGGAGATTGGACCACACTGGTGTTACAGATCTTATGAGTCTTTACTCATGGCCTGCACCCTCTGAGACTGTAGAAGCATGTGTAGACTGAGAGCTGCCCAGAACTCTGCTGATGCTGAGTGGCCAGAGACAAGCAAGAGGCCCTGATGTGTGGTGTCCCATGACTGTTCTGTTCCCTTTAGCCACATTGGCCTAAAGCATGACTATGGGATAGATGGGACTGATGGCCTCAAAGGCATCAGGTCCTCTTAATACCATGGGGCAGTGCCAGAGTTCAAAGTGCTTAACTTGAACCTGGCCACACAGAGGAGCTGAGACCAACACCTTTGATGGACTCAGGTGTGATCACTGTCTTAACTTTGTCTACACACACACACACACACACACACACACACACACACACACACACACACCCTTGTTCTCTAGCCATGCATGGTCTGCTGCTCTCCACCACCTCTGCTCTATTTAGCATTAGTTCTCCCACAGGCCCCTCTGCTTCCCAGTTCCCCTTTCTCTGAAGCCTGGGGATTTCCTCCTTTTCACTAAGTTCACCTGGGAAGTACCAGAGGAGCAGAGCATTTGCTGTGGTCTCTACTCCTACAAGGTTATTTGAAATGTTAGTCAACATACACAGCACTCACACCTCTGTCCATCTATAGTCTGTCAATATATCTGCCTACCTTTGTATCTATAAATTATTCATCTATCTACCCCTCCTTCCATCTATGTTTGTACACATGTGTCCATTTTCCTATCCATCCATGTGTATGTGTCTTATATCTATGTCTGTCTACCATTCATGTTATTATCTGTCTACTTTTCTATCTATAGAATTATCTTTCTATCTATTGATTTGCCTATCTATCTATACACATGTCTCTCTCTCCACAGATCTGTCTGTATTTCCATCTATAGATCTATCTCTTACCTATTTGCCTATCTCTTACCTAGATACTCAGTGAGCACCTTGACTGGAACAAGTGTTATTTGACCCCAGAATGCTCTGTATAAATGGAAGAGGAAACAGTAACGAATGTAAAATGATGGAATATTCCATTTGAAAGTGAGAAGATGACTGACACATAAAAACAACACACAAATCTGGAACCTCTATCTCACACCTGAGGTTAATTAAGAAGTTTCATACTAATGGTGCAATCACATCAAACCATTGCCACCAGCACCCATGAGCTGTTTAAGTTTAGAAGTAATCAAAAGATTCTGAGACAAAGAGTGATGAAAGTGTTTTGTACTCCAACCACTTGCCTTAAAAAAGGCTCCAGAGCTTTTTTTAGACCAAGCAAAGGACAACATGGCAAAATAAAAATTAACCATTGTCTTAATCTTGGAGGACTACTGTCATAGAACTCCACTGAAGGGGCAGTTCATAAAAACCACAGACCATTGTTTCCTGTGTTCTGGTCAATGGCAAAGCCAAGGTCAAGGCACAAGCAGGTTTGATGTCTGACAGACCTCTTCCTCACAGACTCCTCACTGCTACCAGCTTAGTGGAGACATCAAGATAGCTTCCTGGGATATCTAATATATGGGCACCAATCTCCTCAAAAGGGTTCTGCTCCTGAGACCCCATCAGCTCCCAAAGGCCCCATCTCAGGTACCCTCCCATTACAGAAGTAGTTTCAACATGACAGTTGTGAAGGACATGGGTATTCAGTACCTAACACTTTGAATCATGGAGAAAGAGTTACCTTCGTTGACTTTAAATGACAACAGAGCTGTGTCATCAAAGACCAAGGGCAGAGCATTTAAACAAGCACAGAGAATTCATGCCAGCACCAGACTAAGGTTTAATGCCCATCATTAGCTAGGAAGTGTGCAGAGAGCTTTCCAAAAATTGATATGTCTTGGTGAACGCAGCTGTTAGAACCCTTCCAGACAGGAGACCCTATAGGATGAGTGACAGGTCCATGATGCCACAGCTGTGAGAGAAGCTGGGACTGGAATCAGGTGTTCTTAGGACTCTTCCTCTCTAACCATGCTTCCCTGAGAGGCTGAATTTCCTGATTGGCGGTGGTGGACATGCCTTGTGTCTGCTGCAATGCAGACATCTCTTCCATACTATTATTGACCACACAGAGCCCAAGGACAGAAAAAGTGGAAGCTCTGTGCCTGCGCCCTTGGGTACTGTAGAGCCAAGAGCCATTCAGACACAGACTGCTGTGGTCAAAATGGTATGTCTGAATCTAGATACCTGAGGTTCTGGAAAACTCAATGCAATGGTGGATCAAATCACAGAACGGATGCCACAGACAAACATCTGACTGAGGTGGGTGTGCAAAGACAGGACACAATCAAGGCAGGGAACACTGGTCAGGACATCATGCAAGCTCTGAAAAACAAACCAAGCAGAGGCAGAGAAGTAGGGACCCATGTGTCCTCCCAGTGCCAGCTGCCTAGTTGTCCCTGGCCTTCTAGGCTCATTTTGCACAGAATAAAATGTACTTCTCACTCTCTCCTGTCACTAGGCATGGTCACAAACTAAATGCTGTCCAAGGAGATGTGAGTGGAAGCTCCACTGGATCTTTCCCAAATGCCACTGAAAAGGCAGGGACTTGCCTGGGTGGTCTGATTTTTTCCTTCTTTTCTTTCTTTCTCTGACTTACATCTCAGAAGTGATGGTTGGAGCTCCAGCAGCCATTTTGGATGCTTAGGTAGGGATGGGAGCCACATGCAAGGAAGGTGCACTAGGAAGACAATCAGGCTTCCTTTGTCACTCTGGAGTAACTAGCACAGCCCAGAACCACTTCTGTGAGTCTCTTTATGTAAGGGGAAACTAAATTGCTGTGGAGTTATACACTATTTGTGAGAGTTTCTAAATGAAACTAAAATGCACCGGGAAACACCCTCTGGATTTAAAGGCGATGGCTGTTCACCAACCAAGAAAGAGGGGAAAATCGTGATTCAGCAGGGGGCTGCTGAGTAAGGGGCAGAAACCAAGTACAAATCTCCAAGTCCCCCATGAAAACATGGTATTCACTCAGGCGCTAATGTGAACATTCCATGGTTCAAGAACAATGGGTAAACCTAGCGAAGCTTCCAGAAGGAAATGAACAGCAGGCGACTTCCAACAGGATAAAGGTCATATTAGCAACCAGTTTCTCAGGAGGGACTCTGGTTCCTAACCACACACTGAGTAAACAGGGAGATGTAGCAGATAACATTTTGCACAAAACCAGTGATGTGAGTTCCAGTCCTGGATTCCACAGTGGAGAGAAATGAGACCAGAAATATGTCCTCTGTCCTCACACATGCTGTCGTTCCTGTGTTCCCAGACTTATAGAAACAAAGGTAAATAAATAAATAAATAAAATAAATCAAATCAAAAAGACCAAGTTTTTCTTGCTGTTAATGGGTAAGCCAAAGTGTTTGGTTACAGAAGGCACAGAAGAATTGTGAGAAAATTCCCGAAAAAAGTTATTCCAGCCATTTTTAAAGGAGAGACAGTTTTCAAGCAAGACAGCATGCCATACTGGAACAGAGAAACCAGTTAAGTAGGGAAATCGCCACTGTGTGAAGCAAAAGTAACTGAGCACACAGCTGTGATGAGGGCAAGGCTAAAGCTCACATGACTAAGGTGGATGGTGGCTCTGAGGTAGGCATGGAGGAGAACTGAAAACTGGCTTGATGAGGGCACACCATGCTAGGGAGCCCAAGGGCTGGCATAGAATATAAATTAGGATGGGTCATTGACATGTCACTATTGAGTCAGGCCTTGGTGGTGCTTTCAATCCCAGCTACTAGGGGGGCTGAGGCAGGATTATTGCAGACTAGGAGTTTGGGACTAGCCTGGGCAACACAGTGAGAATCTGTCTTAAACAAAACAAAACAAAATAAGTAAGGTTTAAAAGTCACTGAGATGAAGGTGAAGATACAGGAGAATGAGGAGAAAAGAGAAAGTGTTTCAAATGCCCTAATTCCTGAGCTTATGGAGAAATAGAAAGTTTGGGGCAGGTGGAGCAAACAGAAATTTACCCCAGACAAAAGCAATTTCACAAGCCCATAGGATACAGATTTATTAAAGGAGCACACATGGTGGCCGCATATGGAGCATTTGACAAGGGAGGGAGAGCCAAGAAGAAGTCTATGCACAGTGCATTGCCAGCAAGAGGCAAAAGCACCAGGTTACTTGACAGGGCTTGGAAATGGTTAACCTGCCAGTCATTCTGGTGATCTGAGCTTGTCAGCCTGAAGCTCAGGGCAGTGCCAGAGCCAGATGGACTTGTAGGTTTCCTCTCCTAGCCAAGGCAGACATTCCAGAAAGTCCCATCTCTGTCTCGAGGAGTCAATCATGCTGACAGAAATGAAAGATCTAGAAGGATGTTTAATGCCCTGGATGGGCTGATTCTGTATTCCAAGAAATGAGAGAGGAAAGGCACGCTACATTTGCAAAGAAAAAAAAAAACAGTGTAGATAAAGCAAAAACTAAAGGTATAAGTGCATCAGATCGTAGAAAGCTCGAGTCCAGTCTCCAGCCACAGAGAGGGAGAGGGGCTGCACACTTGTGACTGGTGGCTTATAGCCAATGAGGGGACCATGCTTTCAAGTCACATTGTTCCCTTATACCTTACCCTCCATTCCAAATCCAGTGTGGATTACAGATCTGAAACTAATGCACTGAGAGCATTAAAAATACATCTTTAATCACAGGGGTAAAATACAACATTGAGCCAGAAACCAGAAAGCAAAACAACACCCAAACCAGCAAACAAGGCTGGAGAGGTGGCTAGGTGGGTACAGGGCCTGCTTTGCAAAGATATGGACCTGAGTTCCATGTCTGGAATTCACATGAAGAAAAGCTAAATGTGGCAGCATTTGATTTTGAACCCAGCATTCGGGAGGAAGAGATAGGCAAATGTCAGGGGGTGTTCTGAACAGCCAGCCTAGTGTACTCACTAAGTTCCGGGCCAGTGAGAGACTCTGTCTCTGAAATGAGGTGGACTGTACCTAAGGAAGGACACCCAAGGCTTTTGGCTGGCCTTCACATGCACACACACATAGGTGCTCCCATGCATCCATGAACATACACACAGAGCAAACAACACAGTGAATGATGACGGAAGCATTTTTTTTATGACACAAGACATCTTAAACCTGACCAAGGAAAAGAGAAAGATAGCCCAGGGACTACACTTCACCACATGTAAGTAAATTCGGGGTGCATGGACTAACTGGTTTGGCCCTCAAACCGGCAGATGAAATTTATGAAGCAGTACAAAGGGAAACTTCCTCCTGTACATTGAGACTTTTGGGGGTGTTGACTTCTGATGCTTTTTCAGTGGGATGACTCCACACTACCTCTTAATATTTTAGGCACACCTCTGGAATATGACTAAAACTAGGGACACTGAAAGACCACAACCCAGAGGATGGAAGTTGTTCCAATCTGCCAGGGAAAGAAAATAGTTTTGGAGGATCATGTGACAAAAACAAGACAAAGACAGAGGGTGGAAACCTGGAGAAATCCTGGTGGGAAAGTTTGCAGTGTGTGCATCAAAAGGGAACCGGGTTTGGAGTAGCTGAGACTGAGAGATGCTCAGGAACCTGGGGAAGGCAGCCTTTCTGGAGGGAGGGGACATCTTTGAATCTCAGAGCTGAGAAGAGAACAGGGCACCCAGAGAGGGATGCTTCACTCAACAGGATGACAGCAGACAAAAAAGGACTAGATGAGCCAGGAGGCTCTGCAGAGGCCCCCAAGCCCAACAATGGCTTGCACAGCAGTGAGAGCCGACATCCATGATGGAAAGACTAGAAGTGAGTGTGCTGCTGACCAACAGGCAAGCCAGAAGAGTCCTCTACATCCTGTCATTCTTTATGAAAGGAGGTGAACTTGTCACCATGTCTGGGACCTGCAGCTCAACACCTGCTTTGGTTTAACTTATGCATTTAATTATATGTTATAATATATATTATATATGTGTGTATGGAAACTTGGTTTTGAATTATGAGTGTGGAAAAAATAATTATTCAACTGGGAGCCAATATTGTTACATTTCCTGTGAGAGTCACATTAGGAAAACTGTTGGGATTTTCTGTTGATTATTTTCTGGTTTCTTTTGTACCAACGGTATGGTATGGTTACTTTGGTGTTGGTTTTTCATGTCTCTAAATGCTGGGCACATTTTCCCTGAGACATTCATTAGAACTGACTTACCTGGCATGCCAAAGGGCCACTCTGGGGTTTTGCTTTGTTTGTTTGTGGTGTGCACACACACAGCACTTCTATAAGCAGTGGTTGCTTTGTTTATAAACAGTCACTAACTCAAAGGCATGGGTGATAAACCCATGTTTCTGATATCCTCCCATTCCAAGCGACCTCAAAGAATAGGTTCAGTTTAAGTGGGATGTGCTGAGCCAGAGCCTTTCAAATCCAGCAGAGAACACAGAGCTTCCACATGCAGGTCGGACTGGATAACTTAAAAGCAGTCACTTCCCAATACCTATTTATAGTCACACAAATGCAGTGACGTGTTGTTACATCCATGACTCTGAATTATCCTCGTCCTTAGTAAATGGAGTGTGTGTGTCTTTGATGTTAATCACTCCTACAGCACTGGGGCATGAGTAGCTTACTTAGCACAATAAAAGTAAAACTTTTGATTGGTGGGTGCAATTGTCAGGAGTGGGTGCAAAGTTTACTCACTATGAAACTACTAAGAAGAGAGATATGATTTAATAAAGTTAGAATCTGAATATGTAATCATGTTCTGGCAGGGCCTCTGAGGATGGAAAGCCCTACAGCCAGGCTCAGAAGCCTGTAATTGAGGCAACACGCAAATCCCCCTGAGTGGACAGAAACACACACACACACACACACACACACACACACACACACACACACACGCACGCGCGCGCGCGCGCGCGCACACGCATTGACACATATGTACCTTCCTCCACCCAGGCACTCACCCCTCACCCTCTGTCATGAGGAAAGCACAAAGCATTGGAAGGAAACCATCAGGTCATATTTTCTGGGAGAGTTTCAATAAGAGCAGTTGCAATGGACAGAGACACCTTGGGCAAATTCTTACAGAAAAGGAGAGAATTGTGGGTCCCAGGGGTGGATGGGATCCTTTTATAGTGTGGATGTTTCCTAGACTGACCGAGGGTCAGTTATGGAGAAAGAAGGATGCCCAAGGGCTACAGGCCACTTGCTTTACACTGTGTGATGTAATCCAGGAAAATCAGAGGAGCTGTCTCCGAGGCTACTTTGCTGTGGTCTGTGTTACTAAAGAAATCAGGATTTGAGGTTTAACATCTTCCCCGGGGTGAAGTGTGTAGAGGTCTTGCAGAAGCAGCCGAGAGACCAGTCCTGAGGCAAGTGAGAGTAAGTGAGGCCTTCCCACAATCCAGTCAAGAGGGTCTAGAGCAGTAGCTGTCAACCTTTGGAATGCTTCGACCCTTAACACAGTTCCTCATGTTGTGTGACCTCGATCATAAAATTATTTCCATTGTTACTTCACAACTGTAATTCTGTTACTGTTATGAATCATAACCTAAATATCTGTGTTTTCGATGGTCTTAGGTGACCCCAGTTAAAGGGCCATAAACCCAAAAGAGATTGTGACCTCTCAGCTAAGAAAGACTGATTTAGGGAAAAGGCAGCAAGGGATACACCTTACTGATGGGTGGCCAGGGAGGCTGAGAGCAGGTGTCTCTATATCAGCAGGTCTGGGTGATGGAACAGACCCAAGCCCCTGTGGCCCCTGTGATGTAACACTAAGATTCCCAGCACAGACAGACAGAAGATCCTGGAGACCCAAGGGTTTCAGCAGAGAAGGATGTAGGGTTGGGGTTAGATGCAGAAAGAGCAGCAGCAAGGAGGGGATGAGATCACTGGGCAATGTCACTGACACCCTAGGATCCATTACTGGATCTTAGGTTCTAACAAAAGAATTGTTAGAGCCAAGCCGACTGCACGGTAGAGTCTGAAGTGACATTTCAGCTCATCCAGACAGAGAAGGAATCTTCTTTTAAAGCCCTTTAGAAAGAGGTTCAGAAGGGTGGTAATGCACCACAGAGAAGTAGGTGAGCATCCCTTTTCATTGCCAAATTAGGTTAAAGGCACTGTGAGGTGGGTTTGAGCTGAGGCAGGGAGCTCAAGCAATTTCTTGGGTTCACAAGTCACAAGATTCTCTCCAGCAATGGTTAATGTGTGGCCTGTGGGACACGGCCTGCAGCACGTATGAGACAGTTAGTTTGTGAGCTCTGAGATGTGACAGTGGTCAGGGTGCCTCTGACTCCAGTCAGCAGGGGGCTGAGTGCATCATCGTTCAGAAGGAACAGATCCCCTGCTATGGGATGAGACATCTCCCAAACAGCACCTGAGGTGTAGAACACATACATCTGGGCCCCAACCCAAATCACCTGTGGTGATTCAGAGCTCTGTGTGATGGGAGAGAGAGAGAGGCAGAGACAGAGACAGAGAGACAGAGAAAGACAGAGAGAGAGGGAGAGAGAAAGAGAGAGAGAGAGAGAGAGAGAGAGAGAGAGAGAGAGAGAGAGAGAGAGACAAGAATGAGGGACAGAGAGGCAGAGAGAGACGAATGAGAGACAGAGAGAGACAGACATAGAGAGAGAATATTTATCAATAGGACCAAGGATAATAAGTGCTGGAGACAGAGGGGAGATGGATAACCTCCTATGTTACTGGATGAAACTTGGCCATCTCACTTTGGAAGGCACCAGACACATACCAGATTATTCTGCTATGTCTCTGTCCCTGTTTCTGTCTCTGTCTCTGTCTCTTTCTCTGTCTGTGTGTGTCTCTCTCTCCTTCCTTCATCCATTTCTAATGGAGAACATAGGAGGTTATGTCTCCAACTCACCCTGTCCCACAGATGTGTGGCTGGAAGCCTAGGGCAAGAATAGAACTAACACATGGGTCTTAAAGTAAGATGAACAGTGTGCTTACCCCCAGTCAGAGCTTTCAAGGGAGTCCTCCCTGCCACCAGAACTCCAGTGATGAATCTGGCTCCTCAGAGAGTCACAGAGCAACCCTAATTCTAACCCTTCCAGAGCTGGCTACTCCTGGGTCCACTCTGCCCTACAAACTGCCTTGAGATCAGGGACCTATCTTCCCAGGGAGGCCCAGTCTTACTCCTTAGGTCCCTGGAGCAAGCTGCCACCCCAGGTCCTTCTCCTGTTTCTTTCTTTCCTGTAGACCCCCACCACTCCTACACTGAGCCCATCTTCAGCTCTGTAGCAGGAAGCCTTACCTCTGCATTGTGTCCAGGCAGCCTCCTTCGGGAGCCTCCAAGCAGCAGTGAGCCTTAGGGGCTTCCTATTTATTTGTGCCACGTCGGGAGGAAACAGAGAGCAGAATGAGGAAGCACCAGTGCCCTTTCACAAGCAGCTTTGCCTGCTTCTCAGAAATGCGGACATGAGTCTCTGATAGTACGCACGCCATTTATTTCTGCCAGGGAAACTTGTACCCCTCTGCCTTCTGGTCAGCTCACATACACTTCAAGTCTCAGCCCACGGATGGCCTCCTCCATGCCACCTTCCCTGACCCCTCTGGAGGAAGCAGACACAGTGGGCAATAGCCACCTCCCTGCTGGATGTGAGCCCAGAGCCAGGCAGAACTAGGGTGGATCCCAAGGACAATACTTCTCAGCATGTGGCCTCATGCAAATCAGCTACAGGTGTCCTCTTCAAGCCTTGGGACCCCTTGTGGCCTTTTTCTAGAAGCACTTCCGAACCAGAAGGGTTTTGAGGGAAAGCCATCCATGTGGAAAACCTAAGTCCACAACCCTCAGTAAGCAGCAGAAACATTCTGGATCCCTGGGGGGTCTGCTTCACTTTCTGGACCCTGCCTTGGAGTCCACTGTGACCTCCCCCCAGCTTGGTCCTAGGGCAAGTGAGGGTCTGCCTCCATTTCCCTCCCAGCATCCAGCCATGGCTCACAACTCATGGCTGGTGTGAAGGGAATAAATGAAAGAACCAAAGAATGAATATATCTGAGGCTGGTGGGTTTTGATGAGGTTGGTGAGCCTCTCCTTCAGAACAAAACTTAAAGGAGCACCAAAAAAATATAGAAATGAGAGAAATAATTTTGATACAATACTGTAAAACACGAAACAAATGAGTGTAAAAATACACTGGATGAAGTGTCAGCCTATTTTTAGAAAAAGGCGCCATGACTGACACACTGGTCGTTTCCCTTCTCCCAGTACAGAAGTATAGAAGTGGAGGCCGGACAGCCAGGAGAGGGACCCCTGGCAGCAAGAGTCGTCAGCTCAGGATGAGCAGAGTGGGCCAGGTGTAGACTCAAAACCACCTGCCAACCTTATCATTATTTTCCTGGAGATCAGATTTACAGACACCAGCAAGTTTTGTTTTGCTTTACATTTTCTTTTATCCAAAAGAAAATGAAAGTTAAGAAAAATGACAGGCTGACTGGGAGTGACCAGTACTATGGACCAGTGCAGTCCATAGCATGGACAGTAGATAAATGGCCCACTTCTGGTCCACTGGGCAGACAGCGGGTAGATGGAACTCCTTGGTGTTTAGTTAAGTGCTGAGTAAATCCTTTTGCCTGTGTAATAGCTATGCCAGAGTAACTGTACCAAATGGCCCTGGGTAGGAATGGTGTGGAACCCATGAGAGTGAGTCTTTCACTGTACACACGGGATAACCACACAAGGCTGGTGGCCTCTATCAGATCACAGTATATACTCTCCCATTTCATCTTAAAATTCAGAGAAATGAGTATCTTTTCATACATTGCATAAGTGTTTCTCCAAATATCTCCGTGTTTGAGAAAATTAACACATCATTTGGATGCCTCATAGACTCAGTGCACGGCGCGTAAGTGAAATGGTCACTTCTATTTTCCCTCCCCACCCAGGCCACTCCAGACATGCTAAGTTGACAAGAAATCCCTTTACTCTTTGCTTATATATTAGTGACAACATGTCTTTCTTGGCAACCCTCTAGTTTTGCGAATAATATCCGAATTCGTCCTAGTTGAGTCCTTGGTGTTTTTGTACCATAGGGGCTGTCACCAATCTCCTGCCACCTGTTTGAGGCACCCATCCAATTCTTGGCATGGAATGAATTTTAAATCTTGACTCAAAGTGAAAATGAATGCAGGTGGCTAGTGGCTGAAAGAGGCCTCTTCGAAGACCTTCCCTAACTAAGGTATGAAATGTCTAAGCCATCCAATATGTGGGCAGGTCACATTATTAAATTGAAAGTCCCTAGTATATTTATGCAGTGTATCCTACAGTTTTCAGGTTAAAGCCTTGGAAACAGTTCCTCACAGCAAAAAAGACTCGGAATAATCTACCATAGTTTTTAGGTGAAGTGTTTTTAAATATGTCTTCATCTATTCACATCCACCCCAGTCAGCTTTTAACTGGCAACTCAACCACCCTAGAGTCATCTGAGAACAGTCTCATATGAGGACTTGTCAGATTTACCTGTGGGCAAGTCTCAGCTGGGATTGTCCTGACTGTTTCTGTGCTGGTGACAGAATCTCACTATGCAGCCTGGCTGGCCTCAAACTCACAGAGAACTGCTTGACGTTGCCTCCAAAAGTCATGAGCAAGCACAATAGTTGTCTTGATTGTTAATTGATGTAGCAGGGCCCAGCCCACTGTGGGTGGTACCATTCCCTGAACAGATGGTCTTGAACTGTGTAAGAAAGTTAGATGAGCATGAGCCTAGGAGCCAGCCAGCACACAGTGGTTTTCCACTTCTTATGCTTCACACTTCTGCTTGAGTTCCTGCCCTGACTCCCCACCCCCTCCCCCCATGATGGACTGTGAGCTGAAGTAAGCCCTTTCCTCCCCCAGGTTGCTTTGGTTATGGTACTTGTCGCAGCATGTAAAATCAGGGCAACACATACACCTGCCCACCTGCTCATGTTTTTGCAGAATCAGACACACAAATGCTGCAGCTGTTCACTGGCTCTCGTACCTCAACATCAAGGATACCAGCTTTTAAAGTGTAAGGTCTGAAACAAAGCTCACTACTGAGGACAATGGACTGGCTTGATGTTCCTTCTCTTGTGAGAAAGCAAGCTTGGTGCAGCACAGAGTTAGCCCCCAGGACCAAGCTCATTCCATTCGCCACAGGTCTAAACACACACAGAGCCACAGGTGCCATCCTCAGCCCATGCTTACATGGGAAAGGACAGCTGCATGGCACAGCTGTGGCTCCTAGTGGCTTTGATGTTCCTAGCAGTCCTAGGTCTGGCCAGCACACTTCTCTCTGTAGGTCTATTAGACAGTGGTCCAGTCTACTGTTGAGTGGCAGGTCTGAATCCCCTAATACTTGAGCTCTGAGTTTGGAGCATCACACTTTCACTGTTCCTTGGCACAACTTGGACACTGGTATCCTCTGGGAACTGTTGCAGAGTTCCCTGTACTCCACCTTTGTAAAATTGTCCATGAAGTTTTCATGTCTGCCAATTAGGTCTTCACATTTATGCCTACTGTAAATGAAATGACAATAACAACATCAACAACAACAAAATCCAAACAGCCACCATGAAAACAAAACCCACAATTCACACAGCTTGCCCTCGAGGAGAAGAGCATCCAGGAAGTCACCATCCCAGGACGTTTCCAAACCTTGCCCCGCTCCTCACTTTCAGGTGGATGAAGTTGTGGTGTGGTGGGTGGCAGAGGGTGGTGCTGCCCAAACTGTTCTGTGGCATCTGGAGGCAGACTGGGGCTGCCACTCAGGACTGGCACTGTGGACTTGGCCCATGAGCACCCAAAAGGTTGAGGCAGATGTGGAGAAGCCCCTTAAAAATGGTACCAGTTTGTCCTCTGACAATTAAGGACTACATCAAAAATGCTGTTGATGGTGCCTCCGAACACCGTGTGAAGACAGGTAACATGACACCCTTCTCTATAGGGACTTTAGCTGCTGACAGACTGCTTGCTTCTGGGGATGTTGTGTGTTGCCTTTCATGTCAGCACAGAGTTGAGAGAGGGGCAAATTGCCAAATTCACTCACTTTAAAGTCCTCTGGGGGGCACTCATGGGAGGCCCTGTACACAAGAGCTCCCTGCCTCTGTCACAGCTAACAGGTTGGGCACTCCTTACATATCACAGCATAGCTGCATGCCTAGCAGTTAGCTGGGAGAGATGAGGATATGTTGATATGCTGTCAGGAACACCCCTGGGAAAAAGAGCTCCCTAAAAGGAAGGCCAATGGCTCTCTTCTGATGCTCTGAGTTTTCAGTACATCACAGCGGAGGAACATGGCAGAGAAAAGACATTAAACCCATGGTAGCCAGGAAGGGTGTGTGTGTGTGTGTGTGTGTGTGTGTGTGTGTGTGTGTGAGTTTTCCTTGCCAGGAAAGCCAGGCTATCCAGGCTTGGCTAGCAGCACTCCACTCTGGTAGGGAAATCACAGGCTGGAGTGACCATAGAGAAGCCTCAGATCCTAAGTTGCTTTGGGAACTTCTGCCCAGTGTGATGCCTCGTTCTGCTTTAGCACCGTCAGGAGGGAACTACCTGGGGTTTAAAAAATGTCCCTCTGGGCTTCCTATTCTGAGCTCTCCTCTTGTGTTTGGCAGGAGCTTGGAATTTAGGAAGGGGCTACAGTCCAGCTCTGGCTACTAGGTGCCCATGTGGGGAAGAGTTCCTAATGGGTCCTTCTATGGACTTAGGGCTTGAAGAGACCTGCAGGGCTCAGAGCTTTCCAGCCTGGCTAGGATTTTTGTCACCAGGGAGCTTGGAAGCTTCATTTACTGCCCCAGGAAAAGCCTAACCCTATTCGCCACCAAGAGACTCACCCTGGTGAGGAGCTGGCTAGTGGTTAAAACCTGTGCCTTTTCCAGCCCTCTGTACTTTCCAATGTTTGCCTGGTAGGTCTCGTTCAGGAAGACTGACTTCCACCCCAGATGGGGGCACACAGTGCCCTGAGTTTTCTGAGGGACACTGAAGTTAAGGAATGGCTACCCTGAGCTGTCATGCTCTTCCATATCTTTGTATTCCTAGCCAATTGCTCTATGCCTGGATCTCTCACTGACACCCAGGGCTGAGATTTCAAGGTGCACCTCAGGTTAAGTTACCCCTAAGGAGAAGGAGAAAAGCCTTGAAGACATTTGTCTCCTCTCCAATTCTAACCCATGTCTTCCTTCTTCCTTTCCAGAACCTCCCCAGACTGCCAGAACTTTTGTTCTGGGCTCTCTCAACAATGAAGCAAGTCACATATGTGCTAACGCACCTGACACTCTGTCCACCCTTCCACAGGGGAAACAATAAAGAAATGGCTGTATCCTCTGATTTTGGCCCCTTGTCTCCACCACCCAGCAAGCCACCAGAGGCTTGGAATCTTTGTTCCTTGATGCTTCCATTAGTCATCCTAATCCCTGGCAGCTCAGCTAAGTTCCTGATAACTGGAACCCCCTTTCATTGGGTATACAAAAGATGTACCTCAACCTTGGGGCTTCCTGTGGGACCACCCAGGCCACACCCAGCAAGTGGCATAAAAGCCAGTATCATCGCAACTTAACAATAGTCAACTTATAGAAATAGAATTGTGGCTGGTACAGAACCAGGCAATTGTGACAGCCAAAGTAGAGCAGGACAGGAACAGCTTCCTTCTGCTCTCACAGGGACCTTAGATGTGTCCCAGATGGATTTCTTTTGTCTGTTCAGATAAACCTTGCAAGTGGGCAAGTCTCCTTTGTGCTTTCAGTCCTGAGCTCTTGAAAGCAAGTGGCTTATGGGCTAGGCTTGCAGCTGTATGTTTTTCTTTTAAATTCTTTAATTACTACTCATATTTACATATTCGTCCCCCCCATTGCCTTGCCCTCCCTTCCTCCCATGTTCCCCACCAATCCGACCAACCCATCCCCCAACTCCTCCCCAGGGATAGTGAGGCCCTCCACGGGGGACCTTCGAAGTCCATCATATCATTTGGGGGAGGGCCTAGGCCCTCCTTGTATCTGGGCTGCAATAGTTTCCCTCCATAGTGAATGGGCTCCCAAAGTCCATTTGTGTTCTAGGGATAAAGACTGGCTCCACTGTTAGAGGTCCCATAGACTGTCTTGGCCTCCTAGCTGGCACCCACATTCTGAGGGCTTGGTTTGGTGCAATGCTGTTTCCCAAAGCTTTATGACTAGGGTCTCCATGTTATCGATAGGTGAGGTCCACTGTTTCTTCAGGTTTCTCCAGCCCTGTCTTGGCTCCTTTGCTCCTCCCTCCTCCCTCTCCACAACTGGATTTCAGTAGTATAGTGCAGTGCTTAGCTGTGGGTGCCTGTTTCTGCTTCAAACAGCTACTGGATGAAGGCTCTAGGAATGGTAACCAAGGTAGACACCAATCTCATTATAGGGGAAGGGCATCAAAGGCATTCTCTCCACCACTGCCTGGCTTCTTAGTTGGGGTCATCCCTGTGAATCCCCTAACATTTCCCCTGTGCCAGACCTCTCTCCAAACCTGTACTGTCTCCCTCTATCAAGGCATCTCCTTTCTTGCCCTCCTCTATTCCTCCCCTGTCTCAGTCCTCTTGTTCTCCTCCCCCCTCCTCTTTTTCCCTTCCCACCTCCTTCCCCTTCCCCGGCCCTGGGCTTCTACTTTGTTCAGGGGTTCTTGTCCCCATCCTCTTCTTTGAGGGACTATGCAATCTTCTCTTGGGGTCCTCCTTGTTTCCTAGCTCCTCTGGAAGTGTGGATTGTAGACTGATAATCCTTTGATCCATGTCTAAAAATAAAAAGTGAGTGAATACATACCATGTTTATCTTTTTTGTGATTGGGTTACCTCACTCAGGATGGTTGTTTCTTCTAGTTCCATCCATTTTCCTGCGAATTTCAAGATTCCATTGTTTTTTTCTGCTGAGTAGTACTCCATTGTGTAAATGTACCACATTTTCTCTATCCATCCTTCAGTTGAGGGGCATCTAGGTGGCTTCCAGGTTCTGGCTATTACAAATAATGCTGCTATGAACATAGTTGAATATATGTCCTTATTGTATGAGTGTGCATTCTTTGGGTGTATGCCCAAGAAAGGAATTGCTGGATCTTGAGGTAGACTGATTCCCACTTTCCTGATAAACTGCCATATTGATTTCCAAAGTGGTGGTACAAGTTTGCACTCCCACCAGCAATGGAGGAGACTTTCTCTTTCTCCACATCCTCTCCAGCATACAGTAGTTGTATGTTTTGAGAACAAGCAGACTACAGCTCCAGACTCTTAAAGGCAGAAAGCTGTGGCTCTAGGCCCAGATTGGAGCAAGCTTTAAGCCTTCATAAATTAGAGGGACAATGGCTCTGGGCCCCGAGAACTAGAAATTTACCAGGCACTTGTGGGTTTTCAAGTCGGCTGCTTATTGCTTTGAGACTTGAAGAGCAGAAGGCCTGAACTCAGAAGCCAATGCCCATCACAGGGTCTCCAAAAGTCAATATGAGTTTCCTGGAGTTATCATGACTGAAGCAAAGCTGCCAGAGGCAGCAGTCATGACTTCCATAGCAGCCTTGCTTGTTGTGGCCATGCAAGTGTTTCCTTTAAGTGATCACTGAGTGTTAAAACAGAATTAGTTCCCCCTCCGTCTTGTGATCAAATAAGGGAAGAAGGGTTTCTCTTGACTTATGTCAGGGTGGGAAGCCATAGCACCAGGAGTGTGAGGCAGTCTGTAGTCAGGAAGCAGAGAGCCTCAAACACTGGTGCTCAGCTAGCTTTGTCCCTTTTATAAAGTCTGAGATCCTAGCCCATGGCATAGCTCCATGCACACTTTGCCTGGGTTTCCCCACCAACCTCCTCTAGAAACTCCTTCAGGACACAATGGAAGTTGTGTTTCCACAGTAATTCTAAATCCAGTCAAGTTGATAGGATGACAGTCATCACACAGCTGCACTGCCCGAAGGGACTGTTGAAGGGACTGCTTGGCTTATAGCTCTGTGATCAAAGTAGCTGGGCACTGAGTGGAACCACCGGACTAGACTGCTTTTTGTGTAGAAAGAGAGGTTTATTGTGGATCAAACTGCCAAGACTATCTCTCAGGAGGCAGAGAGGAGCAACATGGGGGATGGGAGAAAGCTGTTGAGATGGGCTGCTCAGATTGACTTGGAACTAGATGTCCTTGTCCAAAGTAGTTGACCTCTGGGGCTAATAAAGGGAAGTTTCTTATAAACAGAAACCTCCTTATGATATCTACTTTTCCAGTAAAAAGATACCTGCCTTTAGGCTTGTTTATCCTATCCTTCCTTCTGATTACCCGGCCAAAGTCCTCTTGTTTAGGACAATGTCACCAGCAGTGCCATTTGGGGATGCTACTTGGACCTAACAGGCACAAAGAGAGGTGTCTGTCAATTTTTATTTAAGCACTGAGCGTCTCACTCCTGACAAAAGTGTGTGTACTTGGAAGGCATAGTAAATTAGCATTCCTAAGACTATTTAACATGGCTTAGTCCCAACCACGTGCCTTCGCCTTGGCCTTCAAGAGGGTTATGTGTCTCTGATCCATTTCAGGAATGGTTGTGGGGTCCCACATGGAGGCCCTGACAGATGTCGCCCACAGCATAGTCTGACAAAGGCTGGGCAAAGACATAGAGCCATCTCGTTCTTCAGACCTTGTTTCAAATGTCAGGAAACTCGGCTCCTCTATGCCTGGGACTTAAGTTTTTCTTCAGGGAACTGAAAAAGCTCTCTACTGTATTTACATTAAAGAACTTTAAATTACACACACTCACATCAAGTGTAGAGCAAATATTTATAAATCTACAAAACCAGATACCCACCATCAGATTAGGAAGTAGAACATCCTAGTTCAAGGTAGATTCTTGGGTCCTTGCATAGTCACTGTCTCTGATGGTGGCTATTGTTCCGTCTCTTGCTGTTCATCAACTGCACCTGCTTTTGAAAAGATCGTGATAAGATATACAAAAATTAATGTTCTTGCTGCTTTCACGTGCATAGTCGGTGTCTTATGTACAGCTAGGTGACCTAGCATCAGTCACCGCTGCTCACCTCCAGAACTTTCCCCTCTCTCCTTGCCGAAACCTCACAGCAGCATGGCATTCCTCCTCTCTTGGTTCCCAGAAACTACCATTCTACCTTCTAGCTCTGTAAATTAAACTAACTAGGACCTCATCTAAGTGGCATCGTACCGTGTCTGTCCTTTTGTGCCTGGCTTATCTCTCTTAGTATAATTTCCTCAAGATTAATCCAGTTGTAGCCTAGTAATCATGTTCTTCCTTTGTGTCTCCATTAGCGTTTCTATTGCTGTGAAGAGACACCATGACCACTGCAGTTCTTATAAAGGAAAACATTTAATTGGAGTGGCTTGTTCACAGTTTCAGAGCCTTAGTCAATTATCATCATGGCGGGGCCTGGCAGCATGCAGGCAGATGTGGTGCTGGAGAAGGAGCTGAGAGTTCTCCGTCTTCATCTACTGGCAACAGAAATGAACTGTATTAGTAGGTGTAGCTTAAGCATAGGAGACCACGAAAGCCCACTCCTACAGTGACACACTTCCTCCAACAAGGCCACACCTCTTAATAGTACCACTCTCTTTGTGGGCCATTTTCTGTCAAATCTCCCCACTTTGTAAGTCTGAATTAATACAGTGATGACAGTAACTATGACAACGATGATGATGGTGGTGGTTGTTAGATCCAAAGGAAACTCTAGTCCTCCAAACTCCAAAAGGCAATCCAAATATCCAGAAATGAGCACAACCTGAACTACAGGAGGATTTCTGGTGGTTACATAAAAGCCAACATTCCTCAGGAGCCAAATCCTCTCTACCAAAAGGAGACATTTCCCTTACCTCTGTCAGAAGGGACACATGCCTGCCTGTGGCATTAGGCTCTTTAGGGATCACAAGTACCTGTGACACATTTCAAGTCCATGCTAGCATCTTAGCCCATCTCACTTCCTCCCCTACCCTGAACTCCCTCAGCTTATGGGCTTCCCTCCTCCCAGCTCCTCATTCTCCTTATAACCCTGCTATCCTTGATATGCTCTCCCCACTTGCTCTCTTGCTCTTTCCCTTTCTTTTGCTCTCATTCTCTGCTATGCTCCTGTTTTTTTTTTTTTTTTTCTGTTCTCTATCCTCTGCTATTTCCCCCTCTCGCAGAGAAAGCCCTGCTTGCCATGTTCAGTCTAATTCTTCCTCTCTCGGCTCTGGACTCTTTTAGGTGCTCTTGCTGTTCTCTATTTCCTATCTGCAATAACAACCTTCCCCTTAACCTACCATGGTGTGGTCATGTCATTGGTTTATACATCTGGTACTGAACACCCGGAGGGGCACAAATGGACCCATTTCCAAGGTGCTTGGGCTCTCCTAACCAAATCAAGTGGCTGATTTGACTCCCATAAGGTATGGATCATTTATTTGTTTCTGCTGAATCTTTTCAGGCTCTTCTGTCCTCCATCCAGGCTCTTTTCCTGGCACATGGGTGTCACCTTAGAGTCACTTGCTCTGCCTCTGTCAACTCCTGGAGCTTACTACTGCTACGAAAGTCATACTAGTGGTGTGTCAGGCAGCTTCTTTCGCCATACTGGGCACCCATCAGTCAAAAGGAATGCCTCTCCTCTGTGATTTCAGACATTTCTGTCTGGCAGGTCTCTCAGTCTGTTTGACGACGTCCTGGATTGAAAATTCTTGTCACCAGGACACTTACTTGTCTTTCTCCCATCCTTTCTGTCCCTCCCAGAGCGTTCTCAAATCACACCTGGAGCTTACTCCATCTCCAACCACGACTAACCGCTTGTCTCTCCTCACCTCCCCTGTGCTGTCTTTGTCCCTCTCTTTGGCTCACTGGAGCCTGCTGTTTAAGTCCCACAGGTACATCAGACAGTGTCTCTATGTCCTCCTAGGCATCTGAGACATTGGATCCTCTCTCCAGTGGAGTTTCTGCTTGAGGCGCTTTACCCAAGCCTCTCCCACCAGCTCTCCCATCTCCTTCTAAAGGGCTTCTTTGCTTCTTGGTCTCTCAGTTCACTCCTGTCTCTATCCATAGGCTCTTCCCATGCAGGCTCTCCTTGTCCACTTGGTTAGTGTCCTCTCGGTCTCTCTGGCTCCTGGAGCCTGCTATGCCCTTCTGGGTCTCTGTCACATGGAAATGCTCTTCCTGGACACCCATCAGGTGGAAATGCTCTGCACACTTCTCCACTGTGGTCCAGGACAACTCTCTGCTACGTCCTCTCCCTCTGTTGGAATCCTCTCTCTGATGGAGTTCCTTTTGTGACCCTTTCCTCTCAGCCTCACCCACATCTTCATTCTGCTTCTCTTTCCTGCTTGCTCTGTCTCTCCACTCACTTCTGTCTCCAACCATGGGCTCGTCCCACTCAGACTCCTTACCTGCCTCTCTAATGTCTTTCCCTCCTCAGGCTCAGAGGTTCCATGAGGCCCCACTGTCTTACTGAGAATGGCTTGGCCTCAGTATAGCTCAATGGCCAATGATGGCACACGCGAGTTCCAAATTCTCCCAGATTTTAACAACTTCTGCCACTACACAAACAAATGATCCCCAAATCTCTTATCTCTAACCTTTCTCTGTTTCACTTTCCATCTCTGATCCCTGAGCCTTCTCTGCTTTTGACCTAATCTTTCCATCTGGATTCAATCTTACGGAGACTCAAATGTCTTTGGGGTATGGATAATATTTTTAAATTGTTTTATTCTGCTCTACTCTATTAAAAAAAGATGTCTCTGGAATTGGGTTATGGCCCTCCGTCTCCATACCCAATATTGTTGTTTAAAAATCTCCTACAAAGTCTCTGTGCTGGGTCAGGTGGGCCATCTAATTTTGTGGTGGGGAGAAGGAAAGCAAGACAAAGCCACCCAGGAAAATATGCTAAGAACTTTTAAAACAACCACAATGTAAACTATTCCTACTAGGAATTCTTGATGGTCATCTCACACTCCTTTTCTTGGTCTTATTTAACTCTCTAAATACTCCCCTCTCATATATACATACATATATATATATATATATATATATATATATATTGTGTGTGTGTGTGTGTGTGTGTGTATGTATGTATATATATATAATCTTTTGCTAAAGTAGAAACTTTATTTCAAAACTTATAAGACTATTGTGTAAACTCTGTTTAACTCAGGATTTTTAAATTCATCAGTCTAAAGAACTTCATAAAATCTGTAACAAAGTTAACTTAAAACGTGTAACAAAAAGTTGATAGTTAAAAACTCTATATATAGGTAATCTTCGTTTGCTACAACATACTTGTATGTAACTTGGATTCAACTCTTGTTTTAAAAATAGATCTGGGCAGTGGTGGTGCACACCTTTAATCCCAGCACTCAAGAGCCAGAGGCAGATGGATCTCTGTGAGTTCGAGGACAGTCTGGTCTACAGAGCTAGTTCTAGGACAGCCAAGACTGTTACACAGAGAAACCCTATTTCAAACAAACAAACAAACAAACAAAGATCTGAAACAACATACCTTATATGTAACTTGTTTCAATTATTGTTTATGATGAAAAATAGAATTTAGTAACCATAAATGTTTGATTAAGGTTTATACATTTATAAGGTTATAAAGGTCTATTCTGGCTAACAAAAAACTGACTTCAAAGTCAGGCCTTGGTGGCACATGCCTTTAATTCCAGCAGTCGGGAGGCAGAGGCAGGTGGATCTCTGTGAGTTGGAGGCCAGCCTGGTCTCCAGAGCGAGTGCCAGGATAGGTTCCAAAGCTACACAGAGAAACCCTGTCTCAAAAAACAAAACAAAAAAACAAAACAAAACAAAAAAACTGACTTCAAGATGTATGTTTGTCTAAGTTTCGAATTTCCTGCTTCGATGAGAAGGCCTCTAGGCCAAAGATGGATGCTCTAGCATTACAGAGGAACTTTGGGTGACTGTCTAGGCAGTGAGATGTTTCTGTCAATTCCAGAGTTTATATATTGTCTTCTGAGGTCTTTGATGGAGTTGAAGACAGATAGTTATGGTTATGGTTTTCCTTAGTTATAATAAAAGATAAATTACACATAAAAAAAGATGTATGTCTAGTCACTTATGTCTTTGCTAACTGTGTTCAACACCAAGTTTCCAGAAAATTTCACATAAGAAACAAAATATGTCTTATGAATAAGGTATGTTTGATAAATCAGGCTGATAAATTCCTAAGGTCTTTTTAGTCTGACAGAAACTGACTTGAAGATGTGTGTCTAGCCTCTTGTCTTTGCTGACTTTGTTAATCTTTAGCTATTTGGATAAACTGAGTCATACAAGAAACTATCATATTCTGTAAAGCTACACTGTCAAAGGATCAAAATGTAAGGGTTGCAGTCTCTCCCCAAACTGTAATTATGGTTTAAAGTTTTGTTTTGATGCTAAATTATCTTCAATTCAATTTTTTATGGCTTATCAACAGGGATAAAACTGTAAAATTCTAATCTTATAAAAGCTACTAAGTGGTTGTAAACTGTTAAAGATAATTAAGACGTGTGAGTTAATGGTCAGTCACTTAAAAATCATCAAATTCTTTAATGTGCCCAGAACTATACTTGTAGTCATACTAAGTACAAATGTAATTCATTTATAGGAACAGGTTTTAGCCTTCTGTATATGCTGTCAACGTTAAGCCTGAAGCAAGTAATTAAAAACAAGTTTAAAATCAGGTATACTTAATAGATTAAACAATGGGTCTCGAATTCCTCTGAGAGATCTGCTGAATATAGCACTTAAAATGTTTAATGAAAAAGGCTTCTGCTGACAGACAAGAATACCAGCTTCAGGTAGCAGCAGCCGAGGCTGTCTCCAAAGAAGATGGGTAGCAATGGACGCTACATAGAACTTACTTCAATTGTGGTAATGCCAACCACTGGGTAGAGAACCACCCAGGCCTCCCCTGCAGCCAGGACCCTGCCCAAACTGTTCACACTGTTGGGTGGACTGCTCTACTCTACCTCACCAAGATAGGCCAGTTTTCCCAAGTTCGTCCTCCACAGAAAAATCTCTCAGACCGTTTAGGTCTGGAGGCCAAAGGCTGATGCTGCCCTGTGTGAAAGCCAAAGATTGTCAACCTCTGGCCCAACTAAGTCAAGGAGATCCCCATAGTGGGTCCCAGGCTGGCTGTTCATCTTAACAGTTACATAGGCCTCTAATGGTGTTGCTGGCCTGCTGAAACTAGTAGCTACAAACTGATCTTCCTCAGTTCTCCCACCATGGCAGCAGCTGCTTGGTCAGTCCATTTCATATGTAAAAATAAGGCTTGCTTTTTCTAGAGCTACTAGGTCTCCAGCTGAGAAAGGCAGACTCAAAGACAGGTTTACCTTGCTGACAGGCTTCACACTGAAAAAAAAAATTCACAAAACAAGTTTCAATGTAAAAACAAGCTCAAGCTATCATGCTGCTATTAATAGCTATAATTTTACTTTTTTACTATTCCTTTATTTAAACCAACTTGCTTTTCAAATGACTGCTTTCAGTAATCAACCATCTATGTCTCATGGTAAATGATTTGGATGGGGAAAAGAAGGGTTCAAAGTTTATGTAAGTTGTTAGAATCTAAGAAATTAGGTATACAAATGCAAGTTCTAAAGGTCTGAGGAAGTGATCTAAGATATGTGAAGAATAAGACTTGAAGATAACACATAATGTTAAGACTTCAAAAGTTCAGAATTTTAACATATTAATCAATGGAGTTCCGATAAACTATTGATCCAGCCTTGAGGAAGCACTAGCTATCGTTATCATAGTCACAGGCTTGGAATTTGAATTTTCCTTTTCCTTTTAAATTTTGTTTAGTTGTTTTCTAAGTGTAGACTTGAAATGCTTCTCACTGCAGAAAATGTCTGTGTCCAATCTATACACACCCAGCCCTCTGGACAGAGGAAAGAGTGTTCATACTCTTAACCCACAACCATCTGTTGCACAACAAATAAAAGACCCAGGGACAGATATTGGGTTTCAAACTTCAAGCTGAAGGTCAGAAAAGCAAAGAAGCCAATCATTAGCTCTTACTCTGTCTTAGACTGAAAGGGGATCCTTGCTCCACCAAACCTAGCATGACTGGAGAATAATGAGACTGAATGTCTTCCTTTCCTCAATGTGACTGGAGAATGAATGCCTGATACTGACTACTGAAGACCCTGCTCCTATCTTTTATACCCATCTAGTGCTGGGATGAAAGGCATGCTTTCCTAGGTGCTGAGATCATCTTTGTGTGAGCAGTTTTTCTTTAGGACTGGGTCAATCTTGTGTAGATCTGGGTGCCCTTGGACTCACAAAGATCCCTCTCTGTCTTAACCTCTGAGGCATCTCTCCAGGGATCCCTCTCGATCTTAATCTTGAGTCCTAGGATTAAAGGTGTGTGCCACCACCTCCTAGCTTCTGGCTGCCAGGATTTTTTTTCCTGAGACAAGGATTCCCTGTGTAGCTTTGGAGCCTATCCTGGCACTCGCTCTGGAGACCAGGCTGGCCTCGAACTCACAGAGATCCGCCTGCCTCTACCTCCCGAGTGCTGGGATTAAAGGTGTGCTGCCAGGATTAAAGGTGTGTGTGTCAACACTGCCTGATCTCTATGACTTGAGGCTGACTTTGCTGTCTGAATCTTCAGGCAAGCTTTAATAAATCATAAATAATTTATCATCACAACCACCCTTTTGGGTCCTTGAGCTTTTTATAGCTCAAAGGTGTGAGTCTGCTCCAGCTGTTTGCAGACATTGTGAACTGCTCTCACTACAACTAGGGTTTCGGTGCAGATTACAAACAGGTGCAATGCTAATTTAGCAGAAACTTTCATCTCATTTTGTTAACTTTAAAAAATTCGTGTGAGGGGCAGTATGGAAGGAACACAGAGGAAGAGATGGAGGGAGAAATGATGAAATTCTGTTTTAATTTTTTAAAAGTTACAAAAATTAATTTGAATTAGAAAAAACAATTAAAAAGAAATTACAGGCATGAATCATTATGCTTATCTTGAATTTTATATCAAAATCTGTTTTCTCTTTGTTGTACTATAATAATAACAAATATTAAAATCCTGGGATCTATGTGGCCCTATTTAATCAGACTCGTATAAAAGGATTTGTTTATGTTTTATGGATGCTCATTGTTGCATCAGCGTCACATACCCATATCCCTGCTGCCTTATTTGGAAGGACTGACTGACTGTTCTTGGCACATCCCCAGCCTTCATCATTATCCTTATTCTAGAATATTCTACAGTGTTTGTTTTATCATTGTTGTTATTATTACTTAAGCATTCCTTTGATTTTTCATTGTAATTTCACAAGGTCAATACACGGGCAGGCTAAAAGTGGGATTTATTTACATTTTAATTCTTAAAATCTACTCATTGTAATAAAAATGGAAAGAATAATAAAACAAACAAATGAAAAAAATTTCATGTGAGCTTCAGAGAGTTGCGACTGGGATCCACCTGTCACAGGTCAAACTGACTCAGTTGTAAGTACTCCTGTCAGTCAATAGCCTAAGCTTTCCTGCCAACTGCCTATTCCCAAGGGTAGAGTCTCTTTTCCCTGGTCTTGGGATTCCTTACCACCCTACCAGCTACCACCAGGACTACAGGCTCAGAAGTTTTAAGTGCACACTGAAGAACAAATTTTCCCCTAAACTCTTTTACCTTCTCCCCTTGGTCTCTATCCCAGCAGATTCCCACTCAGCTGACAGACCGGCCCTTCATGGAGAAGTTGGCCAACCCCGTGCTAGTGCAGACATTTGAACTGCATCTTGTGAAGTATAAGACAAAGATATCTCCCCCTGGGGGTGGAGGAGAGACGAGGCACCCAAGGGCAGGGTTGAGCTCTGAGTTGTGAAGAGGGATCTAAAATGCTGACATGCATTAGTTTATTCGTCTACCTAGCAAGCATTGACCTCCGGCCATGTTTCTGTCATGGGATATGAAAATGATACGGAATTTACAATTCAGACTTGACTGTACACAAACCTGTCTGTTATATTTTCCAGGAGGACCTCACCCCACAGCAGAAGCCTGTGGCAGCCAGTGAGTACACTCCTGGAAAATCCAAGCATAAGACACAAAGTAGGTGCCCCAGGAATTAGGTGGGCCTCAGGGATGATGGCAATCCTTGCCAGGTGGGAACACCTGTGTTCTTGGAATTTGGCCTGAGGACTCAGAATTCCTGGTATCCATTCACTCTCCTGGAGAGTTAAGGAGGATACAGCTTTGTCAGGAAGACCTGGACAAGGAGAGACCAGCCCTGTTTCCCTCTCACACTTAGCAGGTGATCCCCCAAGCCCACAAGTAGTGGCTGAGTTGAGGCCATATTCTTTTCATGGCCTTTCATGGACTCCCAGGAGCAAACATGGAGTCCTGGGATTTCTGTCCCTTTCCCCTGTTAGCTGTGCTCCTGGAACTTTTGGGAGCATCATGGCCATGACGAGGGAAGCCAAACTTGGCCTCATGTCCATGGAAAACTTCACGGATAGGATCCTTGCCCCCTCCCTCCTCTACAAAGCCCCTTTAACCATTTTCCATCCTCTGGGGCAGATGCTCATACTCTGTCCCCGTGACTAGCCTAAGAAGCCATCGGGAGCAGGGATGTATTGCTATTTCTGATTCCCAGTGTTAAGGAGCAGGAAACACCAGATACATGCCTGCCTGATGAGCTAGGAAGCACAGGAGAGGCAGCATGGGACCCATCAAGCGGCAATGGCACACACACCTAGACAGGATTCTAATAGGACATGGATGGCCTCCCTCCGTGGATCTCAGAAGTCACAGGCTCTTCCAAATGTCCTCTGTGGCAAACACTGGCTCCCTTGGCAGATCTTATCTAGGAATTGATAGCTCCTTTTGCATTTTTCAATTTTATGGTATCTGAGTAGATTTCCCTTTTCTCTCTTGAGTAACTGTGACTACTAAACCTCAATTCTTTATCTCCTGAGTCCAGCAGCCCTCAGCCTGCAGATGCTCCCACAAAACAACCAGCACCAGGGCCCTTGGCCTGCTTTTCCTTGCCTCTGTGATAAACGTGCCTGGTGCCAGAAGGCTGGTGCCCTTGTGGAATGTCTGAGGGCTTGAGTACATGCTTCGAGTACTATCTTGAGGATTAAAGGAAATGTTTGATATCAGCTCTATACATGATAATAGATGTCTTCTGCTATTACCCCCACTTTTGGAAAGCTGTTTAAGAGGATGCTTGAATAAACCATGGTCTCCAGCATGGACTGAGAGCCCTCCTGAAATGACAAGATCTCTCTGTCTCGTCCTTAACGCCGTTGGGTAGTTAGGAGTTTCCCGATCCACACTCCTCCACTCAGGGATGGACCGGGGCTGTTCAGCTGGTTCCGATCGCAGCCCCAAAGACATCAGTCCAGAATAGATGGCCTCTGTAGAGTGGGACTAATACAGGCTGGACCCCGGCAGGGGACAGGTAACTGTGATGGAACAGGCCCAGGATCAGGAAGCAGTTAGACCTCTTTGAGAATGCTGTTCCGTGGGATGGAAGGCTATTCTCCAAGCCAGGATGCATGGGCTCTAGGAGGGATTCTGGGGAATGTCCCCGACATACAGATTCCTGAAGCTGTCTTGGACAGTGCACGCAGGGTCGAGGTGCTAATGAGAGCTGGAAGAGGTGGGTGTGCAGAGATGACTGGAGAGGGCAGTCTGGCCCAGGTCTCTACTGCATGAGTGGCTTGAGACAGGTCTCTAGTTGGCTGAGTGCCTAACAGAGGGAAGATCTGGAGGCCCCCACCCCCTGGTACCCTCCTAGGAATCCCGGGTCAGCCACCATTGGCAGGGAAATGTTCAGGACACGCATGGTGCCCAAACTCTCTCCCTAGTTTCATACACCTTCCCCCACGGAGACCTGCTTCCTCTGGGTCAGGAAGTGACTTGGGCCAGAGCTCTACTAGCTCTGTTGCATAATTTGATTCCTTCAAATTGATAGTCACCCAAGCACAACACAGGAAGTGGTGAGAGTGTGTCCTGGGATGATTAGTGTGTGGGTGGGAGAGCTGGGGACACATGACCATGCTTACCGGATGGATGTAGGGACAGTTAACATCTTTGAGGAGTAAAATGAGGAGGGTGGAATGAATCCAGGGTGTGTGGGTTCACATCCATGGGTTCAAAGCCCACTGGGGTAGCTTCCATCTAGGGCTCCCCAGGGACTTGACCCCAGCTCCATGAATGGCAGCCTGCTCTATTCAGTTCTATTCAGTCTGTCCTCTGGAAGCTCCATGGTCCTTTGGGTCACCCTCTCTATTCTAGGGGTCCCCTCTGCTGTCGTCTCCAGGGTTCTTGTCCCACAGATGAGGAAGTGTGACTCAAGCACCTTCTACATAATTGGTTTTGTTTTTCCTACTGAGCACACAAGACTGACAGACCTGGCTGGCTGCAGCAGGCACCAGGGTTCCGGGAAACATGGTGTGACTTGCCCTGACTCTGCACAGAGAAGCCAGGCATGCTGGTGATGCCAGCTGCTCCCCCGACTTTAAAGGAGGCCATATGCTTTTATTGGGGTACCACCCAAGAGATGTACCACCTACAGAGTTTGTCTGATGCCCATCTCCATTGTCAACTTGATTTAGATTCAGCATCCCCTGGGGAAATGCCTCTGGATGTATCTGTGAGAGTGTGGCCATGAGGGTGTTTCAGACAGGTAAACTGAGGTGGGAGATCCACTATGAATATGAGCAGCACTGTCCCATAAGTTTGGGGCCTAGACTGAATAACAGGGGGAGAGGGAGCAAGTATTTATATCTGCCTTCTGATTAGGGATACAGTGTGACCAGATTCCTCACAATCCCTCCACGTTGTCTTCCTATCACAATCGGTGGCCTGTACTTTCAAACTATGGAGTGGAATATATCGTTCTCTCTCAAGTGGCTTCTTGTCATACATTTGGGCATAGCAATGAAATAAGTAACTTTATATCTTCAGTCTCCAGTTGACACCAAACCATCAAGAGCACGAGAGATCAGCTGCCTTGCAGCCCTGGCGCGGCTGGAGTGAGCCACTTTCTCCACAAGAGACTTCAAGGCCACCCCATGGTATGCCTCAGATCCAGGGTTTCATGTAAGAGTTTACACACACATTGAACCCCAGTGTCCTCTAATCCCTTCCCACCTGTCCCTGCCCCCTCTTTAGAAATGGCTCCTTCTGTCTCCGCACTGCCTGCGCACTTGGTCCCTGTTACAGCTTAGATTCCTGGAGTCCCCAGTGCTCTGATATGGCCTTGCTTCGAAGCTGGGTCTTTACAAGGGAATGGAGGTGAGTGAGGCCTTCGACTGGACTCAGAGCCCACAGAGCTGGTATCCTTATAGAAAGATGAGACATGGATTGGAGACACAATGTAAGTTTAGAACTCAGCACCCATGTAAATGCTGGGCATGGTTGCATGAACCTATAACCCCAGAACTGTGGCGGACACAGCACCAGCCCAGATCCTCCAGGCTCATTGACAGAACTTGTCTCAAGGGAGTAAGGTTGAGAGGGAAATATCTGGACATCCTTCTCTGACCTCCCCATTCTCACACACACACACACACACACACACACACACACACACACACACATACACACACACACACACACACACACACACAGAGTAAATACACTGCAAACATAGACCCACTACATTCTCTTTATTTTTATTTTATTTTATTTTTTTAATTTTTGAGACAGGGTCTCACTGTGTAACACTGGCTGTTCTGAAACTCACTGTGGAAACCAGGCTGGCCACAAACTCACAGAGCTCTGCCTGCCTCTGCCTCCTGAATACTGATACTAAAGGTGTGCACCACCATATCCTGGCATATCATGCTCTCATACTGAAGGGACCAGCTTCACTTTCGGCAGCCATAACAGCCGAACACATGCTTGCCATAAACCTGCCTTGGTCACTTAGAGGTCAGATGCCTGTCTCGTGACAAGGAACCAATCGGAAGTTAGCTGGTGGCGCTATGATTTACGACCCTGGGTGTGCTTTACGGACAAGCGCACAGCAATGACGTAGAGAGCATAGCAACCACCCTGGGAGGGCCTATGGGCCATAACAACCAGTTGACCAATCAACACAGGGCAAGCCCTCCAAGCCTGGAGGCACACCAATTGTGAGCCTGTGCGTACCCCTAGACACTCCCCTTACGCTGCCCTATAAGATCTTTCGGGAGCCCCTAGGAGCCGTCTTTTCTAGCCGTCCGCCATGGCGGGTGGGTGAAAGACCCGAGCTAACATGGGGTTAGCTCGTTAAATTACAATAAAGCCTCGTGCAGTTTGCAGCAAGTTCTCGAATCCGCCTGGTGATTGGGGTGACCTCGAATGTGGCCTGGGACCCCCGGATACTTGAGTTTTCGGGGGTCTAACAATACATACATATATATGTACACATCAATGTCAGAAGCCAGCCTTGGTGACCCCCCATGCCTAGCTAGCCACCAGCTAGCCTAGCATCCCACCCCTCAGGTTCCGGGACCTGGCCTGAGAAGCAACTAACACCTATTCCTTCCCCCACTTCCTTAACACAGGAGATTCAGGATACCTGCCTGAGAGCAATTAACATTCTTTCCTCCCCCCACCTCCTTTTTCTCTGCTTCCTCCTTTCTCTTTAAAAAGTCCCTTGGTTTCAATAAAGTGAGTGGGCCTTGACAAAACCTGCTTGGTCTCGCTCTTTCTTTCCCGCCCATTATTTTCAGGCGTGATCCACCTCAGACTCACGAATTACCGGAGCCCCGCAGGCCGGGGCACATCAAACACTCCTACACACACACACACACACACACACACACACACACACACACACACACACACACGAACAAGAATTGTCCATTAAAGGGCTGGAAAAATGGCTCTTCAAGATGACCCGAGACAGTTCCCAGCACGCATTTCAGGGGACCCACAACTGCCTGTTACTCCAATTCTAGGGGGCCTGATGCCAACTCTGGCCTCTGTGGACAACTGCATTCGTGTGTACATGCTCCTCCCCATAATGAAAACTGAAGCAAATCTTAAAAAAAAAAATTAAATATAAAGTTGTTAGCTAAATTGCTGGGTGGGCAGGGAGATGAGGAGGAAAGTTTCTAAGAAGGGAGGCAGAGTGGGAGAAGTCTAGGCATCCTGCGGAGGGTGGGGGAGCAAGGGCAAAGGGTGGCAATTATACAAACTCAGCCCCAGCTCTGAGGAGTCTGCCGTCTGCCTTTCTAGTGCTGGGGCCTTGAGCCGAGGGAACAGCATCACTTGGTATAGCCAGTCCTGCCAGGGTTTGGGAAGCTCTGAGATGTTTTCACAAGGCTGAGGTGAAGTGTCATATCTCCAGGTCCCTGCCCACTTCCCCCTACAGAGGTAGCAAGTAGCCAGCTGATAGTGGTCAGTGGGGCTGGGGAATCCCAGGCCCAAGACATGCAAAACACTGGGCAGAAGCAGAGGTTTGGAGTTAAGCAGCAGTCCAAGGCCAGTGACACAGGGACAAAGGAAGGAAATAAGGAAATGGGCAGGTGGTGGCTTGAGAAGGGCTTGGGTTCCTGTGGCCAGACAAGAGAAACCCCAGGGCCCTTACAGGCTCTAAGCAAGTTAAGAGTCAACAAGTGACACATACACAGTTAATACAATGTAACCAGAAAGTGCAGTGGTAGCTGCAGCATGAGGGCAGAGATTTGCAAATTGATCCAGAGTTGGGAACTGAACTCAGGTCGTCTTGACCAGCAGCATGTGACCTGTCTCTCCAGGCTCTTCGTGTGTGTGTGTGTGTGTGTGTGTGTGTGTGTGTGTGTGTGTGTGTGTGTGTGTGTGTGTGTGTGTATGTATGCGCGCGCACACGCAAGTACAGGGCTGGAGATGTGGCTCCGTTGGTAGTGTGCTTGCCTGGCAGGCACAAAGCCCCAGGCTTTGTGGACCTTATCCTGGGCACTCACAAGTGGCCCCAGTCTAATGGGGCTCTCCCACTGGTAACCACAGCTCTGGTTTCCAGTTGCCAATGGGCACATCACACTTTGAGGACAGTGCCCTCATCTTTCCATCGATTTTGTTGTTTTTGCATTTTCGGCCCCAACCTCCTCTCCCAACACATATGTACACAAATGTACACACATGCTTACACTGATATCTCAGAGGCTCAGTGACAGTTCCCACCTCATTCCCCTCAGCCCAGCATGGAAAACTGTAAGACCCCCTGCTGGCCCAGACAAACCCATCAAATGTCCCACTGTAGTTACAGAGTTCCTGAGTCCATTATCTTGCCCTGTAGGATCCCTGAGGGTGGGGTTCTTGTGACAGCTTGTCAAAGTCTACTTAGCAGCTAGACCCATGTCACCACACTCCTGTGTGACTTCATGTTGCTGAGACACTTTCTCTGCTTGACTGCATAGTCACAAGACCCATATGGCAGGAGGAGGGTGATAGCGCTGACCTCTGTGTCCTTGTCCCCTCTGAGCCATGTTGTCTTCTCAAATTGCTTAAATTTTATGTCAGAGTTCAGGTGACTTCTGAGTGTCTGCCACTGTTAAATGTGGGTTTTCTACGTGGGTTTCATGTACTAGGGCATGTTACAAGGAAAACAAGGAAAGAGCTGTTACTTCTAGTCCATTTTACAGATGAAGAAGCCGAGTCTCTCCTGTGAGTGATCCAACTAGGCAGAAATGGCAATAGACTTAGATCCCCCTCTTTTTTTTTAGATCCCCCTCTTGATCTCCCTTGCTTCCCTTCTCTCCATAGCAACCACTGAATAGGCAGCTCTCTGCTTTCCTTTCTTATCACAAACACTCTTTGAATGCCCCCTCTATGTCCAGCTAATTGTGCTTTAAGACAATCCTCCAAACCATAGCCCTGTAGGTGCTTCTTGTTGCAGGGAAATGGGATATTAGCCAAAATTGTGTAAGTGGAAAGTCCCTAAGTTTTCAGCCTGGGAAATGAGATTCAAGTCCCTCAGGCCAACAGCGCCAGGCTTGGGCTTCTGCATGGACCATTCTTCTCCAAGGCCAGGCTCAGCACCGCACCACCCAGTCCTGCCTTACTGGGAAACCCCTCACATCTAGCAAACAGAGAGAGTGCACAGAGGTCATAGTCACAAACTGCCTGCTGCAGCCTTGGCCTCTACAGAGCAAGAAGCCACACCCTCTCAGGATTATGAACACTGGAGAGGGGAAAATGGCTTCAATTACTCCTACCACATCCCTTGACAGCAGAGAGGGCTGAGCAGTGTTGCTCAAGGCCCCAGACTGCAAAGTGCCATAGATGGAACCAGAGGGCAACACACCAAGTGCAATAAACTACACATGTGGGGCAAATATCACCTGCTCTCTCTTTTCTGTGAAAAATGGGAGAAGCATCAACCTGGGGTGGAGAGTGGACCCTGCTCTTGCAGAGGAACAAAGTTTGGCTCCCAGCACTTACATTGGGCAGCTCACAAATGCTTGTAATTTTATCTCCAGAGGATCCGGCACCCTATTCCAGCCTCCTCTGGCACCTGGACTCAAGTGTACCTACCTACCTACCTACCTATCTACAGCCCCCCCCCCCCCACACACACACACTTTTGAATCTTTTGCTGGGTAGTGGTGGTATGTACCTTTAATCCCAGCACTTGGGAGGCAGAGGCAGGCAGATCTCTATGAGTTCAATGCCAGCCTGATCTACAGAGAGAGAGAGTTTCAGGATAGCCAGGGCTACAGAGATAAACTCTGTATCAAAAAAACAAACAAACAAAAAAACCTTTTTAAAAAAAGTTGACTGAAATATAGAATAATAATTACGGTAAGAAGTCTTAAACTTAAGACTTCTTAAGTAACAAACTTAACCAAGTTTGTTTATAGTTATTTATAGTTACTTGTTTTGTTTTATATGAACAAACTGATAGTATTTTGTACATCTTTTCAAAGGATGTGGTGGCTCCAATCCAATTCCAATTCCTTGGAACTGAGCAATTCCAAAACACAATTCCTGGTCTGTACTCTTCCTTCCCACACTGATGTGCAAACACTGTGGGTGAATCTTCTCAACGTGTCTCTGGGCTCAGCTCTGGCCCATTAGTAACTTAATTTCTGTGCACCTGGCTGTTTCCATCTCACTTAATTTTTGAGTTTAGTTGATTTCTCTAAGTTGTGCCGTTTTCACTAGAAACTTGATATCTCTAGCTCTTTGGTGTTTTGTGTGCATTTTTGTATATACTTAGAAGATTATAAACACACACAAAATACCTATAGGAATGTGTCTTAGTGCCAAAGAACAACCAGTGCAATTGACACCTTGTCAAGTTCACACACACACACACACACACACACACACACACACACACACACCACTATTAAACCACAATCTCCCTTTTATTGTTTATCCCCAAGACCTCAGGCTAATATCACATTATAAAACAAAGTATAACTTTAAAGGTACCACAGTCTTAAAAAATAAAAACACTTCAAAAGGCCTAGTCTCTTTTAAAAAGTCAAAGTCTCTTAATTGTGGGTTCTTGGGGGAAAAAGTTGCTCCAAAATGGAATAACCAAGGCATAAAGACAGTCACACTTAAGCAAAAGCAAAGTTCATCAGCATAGCTTCAAATCTTGTGTCTCATTGCCTGATATCTGGGACTCTGATCTTCTGATCTTCAAAGGGCTGGAAGCTCCACTCCAGCCTCTCTGGCTCTGTCATCTTCTGTCTACACAGCTCATCTAATAGTCTCAGACTGGCTCCTCTCTACTCATATCTTGGCATCTTCAGTACACTGGGGTCTCCACTGAATCTGATGCTATACCTTCACCAATGGCCTCTCTTGGGTAACTCTGATCCTGACACATGGTGCTGAGCCCCAGCTTCTCTCCATGACTCCCTTAATCTGAGGCTATGCCTTCACCAATAACCTCTCACAGTGCTAGCCTCATCTGCTCTCACCACAGGACACCTTCAGTCTTGCAGCTTTCATGTTTCCAAAAGCAGAATCATGAAAGGGACTCTTACACATTACCAAGCCTGGCTTCTAGCTTGAGATGCAGCCTTGGCCTCCTCTGGACCACAGTTTTTGTGTGCTGACTCTGAAGAAATACTTCCCAGAAGATTCTACCTCATGGTGCTGATTCTTCAGGCCCAGAGGAAAGGCTCAAGTTCCGCAGATTCTTAATTCAAACCGTTCTATAAATGGCCCGGATAGGCACCCATCGTCTGCATCACACTCAGCATTATCTTCCGTGCACTTACAACAACTCCTTAGGTTTTGAATACTCAATGACTTTTCCAGCCCAAAGATCCATAACTTTCTACATTCCCTCCACAAAACATTCCAAGGCATAAAGGCCACATGGTCATGTCCACCACAGCATAACCCCACTCCTGATACCAGTTTCTGCCTTGATTTGCTTCTCTGTTGCTGTGATAAAACACCGAACAACAACTTAGTGGGAAAAGAAGAGTTAGTTTCATTTTACAACTTTCAGGTGACATTTCATCACTGTTTAAAGTCAGGGCTGGAGCTTCAACAGGAACCTAAAAGTACAAACTAAAGCAAAGGACATGGAGTGATGTTGCAACCACAATCTATGAATCAGTTGGGGGTACTGATGTCATAGATACTGGCTTCCTGTTCATGGACATGGGCTTTCTTTCCCCTAGTGTCAATTTCTCTGATTCTTTTTTGAGGGGCAGGGTGTGTGTTTGAGACAGGGTTTCTCTGTGGCTTTGGAGTCTGTCCTGGAACTAGCTCGTGTAGACCGGGCTGGTGTTGAATTCACAGCGATCCACCTGCCTCTGCCTCCTGAGTGCTGGGATTAAAGGCGTGCGCCACCACTGCCCAGCAATTTCTCTGATTCTTACTTGTTTATTGTTTTTTTTCTTGAGGCAGAGTGCTGTGTAGCCAAAACAGTCCTCAAACTCACTGTGTAACTGAGGTTGACCTTGAATTCGTGATCTTCCTGCCTCTGCTTGTCAAATGCTGTGATTACAAGTATGTGGCATCTTTCCCTTCTTCTGGTGTGTGTGTGTGTGTGTGTGTGTGTGTGTGTGTGTGTGTGTGTGTGTGTGTGTGTGTGTAAAACAGAGAGAGAGAGAGAGAGAGAGAGAGAGAGAGAATGTGTGTGTATCTTGAACATCATTAATAAATTATCCCTAAGTCTCTTAAACATATTATTATTGTTATTATTGCAAATGACATATCTTTTAAAAATTATTTTTCAGAGTATTTACTGCTGTCATATGGAAAGACAATCATTGGTTAGGATTTATATAAGCAGTTATCCAGTAAAACTCCATGGTGTCATGAAATAATTTGCTTATATATTCTGTTGGGTTTTGATATGGACAATTGTGTCAAGGTGAGTAATGACAGTCACACTTCCATCAACCAATCCTCATGGTTCATTTCTTCCGAAAGCCCTGCTAGACTGGCTGGAGCCTCTAATGTTGAATGTCTGAGTGACAGTGGGTGTTTTTGCCTTTCCCTGACTTGTGAAGGCATTGATGTCATTATAACATTTTATCATTATGAGTGATGATTGTTGGGATGCAGGGATGACTCAACAGTTAAAAGCACTACTGTTCTTTCAGAGGATCTAGATTTTGTTCTCAGCACCCGTATCAGGCAGCTTATAACAACAGGTAACTCCAGTTCCAGGGGATTTGACACCCTCTTCTGCCCTCCACGGGCATCTGTACACACATGGTACACATAAACTCATGCAACTACGCACATAATACACACAAATAAAAATAAATAATGGCTTTCTCATGACTCTTCCAGGGTCACATGCCATTATTTAAGGCCCACTTAAGGGGCTGAGGAGATGGCTCAGAGGGTGAGAGTCCTTGCTGCATAATCACGAGGACCTGAGTTCAAGTCCCCAATACCCACATCTGAAACCATGGAGCCTTACAAATCCTCCTGGAAACAGGAGGATTGCTAGGACTTACTTATGTTTGACCACCAGCATAGCTCTAGATTGAGAGAGAGAGACTCAAAAGACATTAAGTAAAAGTGATAAAGCAGGCATCCAAACAGGTATATATATATATATATATATATATATATATATGTGTGTGTGTGTGTGTGTGTGTGTGTGTGTGTGTGTGTGTGTGTGTGTGTGTGTGTGTCTGTGTGTGTGTGTGTGTGTGTGTGTGTGTGTACCTGTACATACATGAGCACATATACCACACACACATACACACACTCACTCACAAAAGAAGGAGATGGAAAGGAAAAGAAAGAAACAATTAAGTTCCTATCTAAGAGTTCTGTTTCTTTCTCTTTTGTTTTTCTTCATTTTTATTATTTCTTTGAGAATATCTAACAATGTATTTGATCAGATCCACCCTCTTTCTCTCTGCTCCAGGATCCACCCCCCACCAATTTCCTACCAGCCCAACTTTGTGTCCTTTTTTAAAAATTCAAGTACAATTTTTGTTGCCAATATGCTCTTGGATGTGCAGCTGTCACTGAAGGGTAGTCTACCCACCAGGGGCCACATCCATAAAGAAAACTGTCCTTCTCCTAGAAGCCACCAACTACCAATAGCTCCTTAGCTAGGGGTAGGACTTCATGCCCACCCCCATTCTCTGTTCTGGGATTTTGTCTGTCCTGACCCTGTAGAGGTGTTGTGTGTGCTGTCTCGGCCACTATGGATTCATATATACAATTTCCCTGCTGTACCCAGAAAACTGTTTTCTTGTAGACACTACCCCTCTTCTGCAATAATCGCTGAGCCTTGAGTACATAAATTCAATTTAGGGCTGAGAATTCAGTTGCCTCGGATTGTTTGCATCTTTATCAGTTGTGGTGAGGGTTGACCATGCACTAATCTAGGGATATAAGGATGAGTATGAGAGTCCATTTAGAAGAGTAATAGTAGTAGGTTCTCCCCTGGGGCCTATGACCTGCCTAGCCACAGGATCTTGGCACCAATAATGGTGCCAGATATGGGTTTCAACTTATGGAGTGGCCTTAAAGCCAGTCAGAAAATGGTTGTATACACCCATAACATTCATGCCACTATTGCAATAGTGGGTATGTCTTTCCAGGTCAGCCATTGTTTTAGCTCACAGAGTTCATAGATGGATAAGATTGGTGATTTCTTTCTTCCATCAGTAGTGTACACATTACTCTCCAGCACTATGAATGATAGCTAATAAAGCAGAAACTTCCAGGTGAGCAGAAGCTGATTTCTCCATGTTCTATAACTCAAATATGTGGTGTCTTCTCCAATAGGGTCTCACTCTCAAGTTCTGGAGCACTAAAAGCACTGAAAATAGCCTGTAATGTTGAGGGGTGGTCTATAAGACCTCATCTGCAACAACTCCAAAGGAATTAGCTCATTGCTGGCTATATGTCTGTCAGCTGATGAATAGGTAATAAAAATGTGGTGCGGTTACACAATGAGCTATTATTCAGATGATAAGAAATATGAAATTCAAGGTAAATGTATGGTGCTGGAAACAACCATTCTGAGTGAGGGGACCCAGAAAGACAAATGATGTATAATACCTCTCATTTGAAGATACTAGCCTTGAATCTTCAGATATATGTGTTCCATTTGGAATACCCATAGAGGTCAGGAAATTAACAATGGGGGATTTCAAGAAGAAGATAGAATGAAATAGTATAAAAGGTTAAAGGTGAAGAATGGTACAGGGAGGGTTTAATGGGGAGGAGGATGGGAGGGCAAGATAGAGGAGGGAATGTGAAGAGGAATAAACAATACTAAAAAAAATACTTTGAAAAAATGGAAACCTACTACTATAGAAGCTTCCAAAAATGTACGCATATACATATATAAAGAGTTTAAATAGTGTTACCTTATAATGGGACAACAATGCCCTTTGCTAAACACTACAGGATAACAAATTAAGAGAGGCCCATTTCTTTTGGCGGGGGGTTGTTCAAGACAGGGTTTCTTTGTGTAGCCTTGGCTGTCCTGAAACTACCCTTGTATCCCAGACTGGCTTCGAACTCATTATCCTTCTGCCTTCACCTCCTTCAGAAAATCCTACCAGTGTGTGCCACTCAACTGTTAGAGGCCCATTTTCAATGAGAGAATCTGCCATGGTTCACTGGTCATCACTCATTACAAATGGCTCAAGGCCAGTAACTAACAAATACTCATATCATGGCATTATAACCTCTGTGTGGCTATCATCTCACCCTCCACTTTTATCTGTCCCCACCAGACATTTCCCCATCAAGAAGAGAGCAACCAACAGATGAGTCACAGTCAACCTGGCTGTCCACATCAGCTATGCTCTCTCGCACACGCACTCTTGGGCTTATCACTGTGTCCTGTGAGGATGAAGTTTGAAGTCACCCTCTCATTAGTCACAAGACATTCTCCATACCCCAGTAGGCACATTTGTCTACAAACATCTTTACTCATGGAATCTGGGTCAAGCAGTCAATTTTGATTCATCAGCATAATGCCCCCTCCCATCCCCCCAAACCCTGCCATTGTGTGAATGACCCCAAGGGAATTGTGGAATCTTAGGCTTTGTGACTGTAGCATGTTTATAGTCTGAAAAAAAAGTGTTCACTCCTCCTCCAAAATTCCCTTTACAGAGGCCACACAGCACGCACACTCTAGGGAGAAATAAAAACCGAACCATACTTTTCACATGAAGTCTAGGAAGGGGCTGTCAGGCAGGCAGTTCCCAGGCATGGTAACACTCTTGGTTCTTCACAGTTCACAGTGCCACCACTGGGAATGTACCACAGGTTTGAAGGGACAAGGGACCCTTACTGAGTCAGAACATGTTTTTCCAGAGCTGGAGAGATGGCTCAGTCAGTAAAGACTTGCTGTTGAAGTGCAATCACCTGAGTGTAATGCCCCAAACTCCCACAGAAGCCAAGTATGGTGGGTCATGCTTGCAGTCTCAGCCGTGGTGAGATAGAAGCAGAGACAGATGGATCCCTGGAAGCTGTCTGGCAGCTGGCCTTGATGAAGTTCAAAGCCAATGAGAGACCCTACCTCAAAACAAAAGGGTAAGGTGCCTGAAGAATGACACTCAAGGTTGTCCAACTTCCACACGTGCACACACACACACACCCACCCACACACACACATACACCAGTTTCAATTGAATAATAACAGATGATAAATTGGATACTCTGTTCAAAGATGGTAGATGGTAGCTTTTCTCAGTTGCTCCTGAATGTCTGGTTGTTGTAACAGTAGTACTTGGACATCAGGTGTAGTCATTTCAAAAACAAGGGGTGATTAGTTGGGGTCCTCAACTGCTTATCGCAGAGCAATTTTCTCCCACTGATGATTGACACAGTTGTCATCAGATAGCTTAGTAAGTTTATTGGTGCCCTTATCTGTATCTTCGCCATCAGCCAACACTCACTTCCAATTTGGACATTTTTCTCTAGATAGACATAAAGCCTCAAAGGAGACATCAAAACAAGAGATAACAGAGGCCACTGTGACCGCTAAATGCAACTGTTTTGTTTAGAGATGAGGATTGCACCAAGTAAGATTTGCTTCTTAGAAGAAGTTTGGTAATTCACTAAGTTCAGTTAGTGTTGCCCATTTGTGCATGGGCGTGGTGGCCTTCCACTAGAACAAGGGAAACCTACCAGTAGCCACATCCTCAAAAGAGAATGACTTTCCCCTCACAGCAACAACCCACTACTAACAGCTCCCCTGTAAGGGATAGGTCCTCCAAGGCATCCTCATCTATGCTGGGATCTTGGCTGGCTTGATCTTGTGCAGGTTGCCACAGGTGCTGCGAAGGTGTGACCCCAACAGCCCCATCTCTTTGGCTCCATCTCTCAGTGTGCTTATTCTTAGCCCATTCAAATCTAGCACTGATACCATGGATTTCTCACTTCAGCTATTTTACTTTTTTAACTCTAGCAGCACAATATAGCTCTTGTTCTCAAGCTCATTCAGGTGTGCAAGTCTATCGGAGTGCTCATAGCTTCTATACTGTCTTCTAATTCGTTGAGTATGGGTTGAGCCTACTTACACCAAAGCTTTGAGGTCCTTGCTTGCTAAGTTCAACATCTGGCCCACACTCAAAGGCAGTTCTGTGACCTACCCCCTTACTCCTCTGGGAACTGACTATGCTTTTTCCTTCGAATTTCTCATGATTATTTTTGCCAAGAGCTGAATATTTTAAATAATAAATTATAGCAACTGTATATACTGACATTCTCATTTCCCCCCTTAAAGCTTAATGTTGTTATTGTTTGTTTGGTCATGAGTTCATATTTAGTGTTTGGGGTGAACTAATTCTTTCAAGTCCATTGTACCTACTATGTGCATTTCTAACGTGCCTGCCAAGATTTTTACTCCTTGGTCTTTTTAGGCTCTCTCCTAGGATTCAGTTTGCATGAACTGTTTATTGGTAAACAGTTGTGTTTAGGCCTTGGGCCAGTTAGACCCTCACCCTTCAGTGTGGGCCAGGCATGTGAGTGAGAGACTGCCTGTGTTTGGTTAGGAGTCCATTCCTGGGCTCATCATTATGCTTCTGGCCTTTCATTTCCTGGAGCTGACAATTTATTCTGCATTGCCACTCACTGCAACTTCCTTTATTTGAAATCCTTTATGTGTGTGTATGCCAGGGTCTATGTATGGAGGTCATAGGACAATCTTGGGTGTCCTCTCCTTCCACATTGTTTGAGACAGGTCCTTTTATTGTCAGCTCAGTGCATGCCTGACTAGCTGGCCCATGAGTTTCTGGGTATCTCTTGTCTCCATCTCACATCTTGCTTTAGGCTTGCCAAGATAACAGAGGAGTTCCGTAAGGCCACCAGCTTTACGTGGGTTCTAGAGATTTGAAACCACTATGTGACAAGTGCTCTTCCTATTGGTCTATCTCTCCATCCCAGTGTCCCTCATTTTTGGTGACTTCTCCAGCTTTCTTTTCAAGAAAAAATTAGTCAATGGGATTCAGCATCCTTAAATCCTGTCTTTCTCCATGGCCAGAGCCTATGAGCCAGAGCTGGGTGATGTGGGTGAAGTCAGTCTGCCTGTCCTGGAGTCTCTTCCGAGTCTCTTCTACAGGTGAGCCCCAGAGGCCTGCTGTCTCTTGACTTCTCAGGTTTTCTCTATTGCTCATCAATGAGGCTTTATTACCACCTCCTTGCCCTTCTGCTCTGCAGCAGACCCCCTGTTGTTTTAGTGGGAACAGCATGAGGGTTATAGGTTGAACTGATATGTTCAAGTTGAAAATGCCATTGTAGAAGTTCCCACTTAAAGTACAGAACATGGCAGTTTTGGGAAATGGGGTTTTTATAGAGGTGACCAAATTAAAATGGGACCGTGATTACAGGCCCTAATTCAGTCTGATAGGTATCCCAGTATAAAGGGTTAACTGGACACAGGGACAGGTACACACAGAGAGAAGACATACAAGAGGGAGTTCATGTGGTACTTTGTCACAGCAGCTCTAGGGCTCAGATTATTCATCACAACTGCCTGCCATTGTGTCTCCACAGGCCAGCCCAGGGCTGGGAAGGGCAGGGAATTCAGGCAGTCTGTTCCCTGTGGGGGAGATCAGGGTTCGCCATGCTCCCCATAACATCACCTGGAAGAGCAACAGGCCTTAGTCAATGGCCCTCTGATTCTCTCCACTCCATTTCCCAAGTCTTGTCCTTCTAAACAAAATGGTTTATTTAACTCAGAGGTGCCAAATTTTAGTAGAATCCTGGTCCAACGGGCACACCAGCCACTGACCTAGGAGGTTTGCACCTCATCCCAGCCTCCCTGAGGTGCTCATGTTCATAGAGAGTATAGGCCTTTTGCTGAGCACCCCCTCCTTGCCACAGGGACCCCAATGACTCAGGGCACCGTGTTGTAGACACTGTAGTTGTCCTTCTGAGTGACATGTAGCTTCCACGTGAAGAGGCGCTTCTGGGAGGGGAGGCCTCGCACCTGCCTCACCATGAGTTCCACATCCTCATCTGACAGTAGCCGAACCAGGTCCCCCTCAGCATCCTGGTAATTGAGAGCAATGTCCTCTCTCTGGAACTCACGCCTGGGGGAAACACATCAGGGTTAGTCTGAGTCTCCCAAGGAGAAGCCAGGGTCTTGGGACCACAGAGTGTGGTACTGGCCCTCATCATCCAAACAACTGTACTCCTATTCTTCAGATGAGCAAACTGAGGCGTGAAAGGAAGAGGGAGCTTTGTAATCCATTAGTGGTGCAGCCTGAAGCATTCTGCATCTGAGTGGGTAGAAGGCTTGAGTTTCCTAAGAAAAGTAGGCAAGGCAGCTCAGGGAGGCCTATGGGAGCCAGCAGACAGCCGTGGGGGATGACCCATGCTTCAACATGACTGGTGGGAGCAAGATCTGAGTTGGTTTCCCATGTTTGACCCAACAGGACTAATCTAATCATCTTGCAGAACTTCTGTCCCATGACTAAACTTCTTGAAAATTATTCCCAGGAAAGGACAATGTCCTTTGTTGACAGTGACAACCAAGAGGGAACTAGGCATGGCCAGGAGGACATTGTGAGTGTGTGTGTTCATTTGTTCATGTTTCTGTGTATGCGTGTTTTGTATGTTTGTATGTGTGTATCTTTGTGTTGTGGTGTTTATGTATATTTGTGTTTCCTTGTGTTTGTGAACGACTGCTTTGTGTTGTGTATATTGTGTATGTCTGAGCATACTGCGTTTGTGCTTGTTATATGTTGCGGGTGTGTATTGTTTTGTGTGTCTGTGTGTGGCTTTTTGTGTGAGTGTTTGTATGTGTGTGTTTATACATGTGTGTGCATGCACTGTAGAGATCTGAGCACACAGCAGATGACAGGAGGGGTGAACCTTGGTTACAGACACTGCCTTCTTCTTACCAGCTGCATTGCTTTTACCATAAGAGATGGGACAACACTTTATGGTTCTATGAAATAACAGTTCAGCAGTGGCCTGGACCACAGGGAAGTGGTTATTTCCCCAGCTGGGGGTTGTGCCTAACTTCAAGGCTTTCAACTAGAGACATGTTCTAACAGCCGACCCATAGTCACACTTTGACCTCAGCTGAGCCCTGGCCTTCTGCAGCCTGCGTGGCTCTTCTCTAAAGGCATTGTGGACTGCAGGAGCTGTGGGCATGGGCTGCAGGGGCTGGACGGACTGGAGCTGTCACAGGTGGTAGCCTTCCCCCTCCACCCCATTCTTCTCTCCAGGCACCTAACCTCTCACCTCATGAGCGCTAGCAGGTCTTTGAACAGAGGGGTGCTGTTGAGGTCTTCCTCCACTGCAATGTCCCTAAGGGGGACAGTGAAAAAGACGAAGCATCAGGGTGGGGGTCATGCTGGGGGGCCACAGCATCAGGCCAGGGAGGGTATGGGGACACAACCCCAGAGTGTAGATTGGGAGAGAGTAGTGTGACAGAGGTGGCAAGGAAGGTGAGTTGCCCTGTTCTCCCAGAAGGCCACCAACTTGATGGTTTTGATTGTATCTTCATAGTAGTAGCAGCGCAACCAGTTGGTGGTGTCATCTTCTTCAGGGAAGTCCTTGAGGATCTTCACGAAGGAGCCTGGGAAGATGCCAGTGGCTCCCTGGGCTGTGCCCTATAGGGAAAAAGAAACTTCCTCAACTGGAAGAGAGGCCTGGGGCATGTCTCAGAGCCCTGCACTCTTTATAATAACAAGGTCCTCTAGATTGTCCTCCAAAGTCCATGTGTCAAAGGCATGGACCCCAGGGTAGCTCTGCAGGAGGGTTGTGGGAGCTTGGAGAAACAAGTCCTAGTGGAAGTGCTTTCTGTCACGAGGGAGAGGGTTTCTTTAACAGGGCAGTGGGGACCTAGATCTTTCTTCTTTCTGATTTTTTTTATTTAACTTTTTATTTATTTACTTTTTTATTTTTCTTCCTGACCACAATGCAAGAATTTTGCACTCTCACATACTTCTGTCATGATGAGTGGCCTCAGCACGGAGTCACTTGGTAAGGAACTGGAGATCCCGAATAGTGAGCCATAGACAACCTTTTCTTTTCATAAGCTAGCTGCCTTGAGTGTTTTGTTATAGCGACCAAAGCCAACTAACACAGAGAGAAAAGGTGAGGAGATTCCCCAAGCTGCCCAACCCAGAAGACCAGCACTTCAGTTAAAGAAAAACTCTGAATTCACCTGGAAGGCTGTATGCGTCTCCCTCTCCTCTCTCTCCTCTCCCCTTCCCCTCTTCCCCTTCCTCATGCTTTGCTTCAGCCAAGAGTTTTGAGTACTGTTGTGCCATAGCTCTGAGCTCTGGAGTTACATAAATACTGTTCCTTCATGCAACACTTTTGGCAGCACAGAATGGTAGGGGACATGTGAACACACAGGCCCTCTGTGGCAGATAGCCACATGTGTGGAAATCAGGGCAGGGGAGACCCTGGGGGTACAGAGAAGCCTGAAAGTGATTCACACTCCTTCTCATCTCCTGGGTGTCCCCCAGAAGCAGGACCAGGACCCCTACCTTGTCTCTGTATTGCTCATGTGATCACTTAATCTTTGTGACCATGAGACAGAAGATGCATTTTTCTGTGTGCATGTATGTGTGCATGTGTGTGTATATGTGCATGTATATTTATAAGTGTGTGCATGTGTGTGTATGCATGTGTGTGTTATGTGTGTGTATATGTGCACATGTATTTATGTGTGTGCATATGTGCATACGTGCATATGAATGCGTGTATATGTGCATATGTATTTATGTGTGTGCATATTCATGTGTGTACATGTACATGAGTACATATACAGGCTAGAAGACAACTTCAGATGTCATTTCTCAGACTCTCTATATTTTTTTCTTTTTGCAACGGGGTCTCTTAGAAGCCCAGGACTCATCTGTACTGGTTAGTTTTTGCCAACTTTACACAGATAGGGTCATCTGGGAAGAGGGAACCTCAGCTGAGAAAATGCCTCCATCAAATTGGCCTGTGGGCAAATTTGTGAAGCATTTTCTTCATTAATGGTTGATGTGGGTGGGTCCAGCACACTGTGTGTGGGGCCATCCCTGGGCTGGTGGTTCTGTGTTGTATAAGAAAGCAGGCTGAGCAAGCCATAGGGATCAAGCCAGTAAGCAGTGCCTCTCCAGGGCCTCTACATCTGCTCCTATCTCCAGGTTCCTTTATTTCCCTCAGGGATGGAGTGTGACCTGGAATGTCCTCCCCAAGTTGCCTTTGGTCATGGTGTTTATCACAGCATAGAAAGCAGACTAGAACATGGCCATTTTGTGGCTGGTCTGACTGGCCAGCTAGCCCCAGGGATCCACCTGTCTCTGCCTCCCCAGAACTGGATAAGCATAGCACTGTATCTGATTTTTGGATGTGGGTCCTAGGGATGAGCACAGGTCATTTTGCTGCCTGAGTTCACATCCTTCTGTGCCATCACACAGACCTATAAACTGATGTCCCAATTCCTGCAGCCCAAAATCTGATGGTGGCCACAATCCAGCCTGTAAGACTTTCTAGAAAACTGGACTGGGTCTTATGACAGGGTCACCACAGCAGCCTCTTGGGTGAACAAGGCTGCTACCCAGCTTCTAAGACCTAGTGCACAAAGAGGCAGAAGTTCAAACAGCCCAGTCTCTACACCTGCCACGCTCACTCCTCTCCAGCCCCGGGACACCAGGGATCCTGCCTCAGCCTGACCCAGAGCTTCCTTTAGACACCGAGGTGCAGAGAGTGTCCAATAGTGACAATCTCATCTGATTGAGAAGGCCAGGCCCAGGTCAGGGACCTGGCACACAGCCACTTCCCTGTCACTGTGGAGCAAAGTAACTCCCAGGGCTCCCAGCTTCAGGGTCTCATCCGCAGTACCCTCACATGCACCAGGAACAAGGCACCCAGACTTTCTGGCGACAAGGCCTGGACTGTATCCGCCTCTCCCTTATCCCTGCCAGGAACTGATGAAGAAACAGTGTTTTCGTCATTTACAGGAAAGGAAACCATAGGGTTGAGCAACCTCCTGAGGTCCAAGAGGCCAGCTAAAAAGAGCGAACAGTCCAGACAAGCTGGTCAAGTACTCTGTCCTGTTGTTGTTTTGCAGTTTGGTGGGTGGGACCCAGGGTCTTGCACACTAGGCAAGTGCTCCTGCACTTAGTGGCCTCAGGCATGGACACCTGCTCTTAATTACAGTCACATTATCACATATGAGCCCCACATCTCTCATTGGGGAAAAGTGTGACCCACAAAGCAAACATGGGGAGACCTATGTGGTTGTTGTGACTGGGTACACTGCCAGCATCTAGCAGGGAGAACAGGATGCTGCGAACACCCTGCACTGTACAGAATAGCCCACCCTCCCCAAAGCTAAGAGTATCAGTTCCTAGAAGCCCTGTTAGTGATCAAAAGGACTAAAATAGGGAGGCCGTGAAGTGGCTCAGGGGGTGGAGAGGCTACCTGCTAAGCCTGACAAACTGAATTCCACCACTGGGACCAGCCTGGTGGAGTGGGTGGGTGGGGGCAACTCCTGAAAGCTGTTCTCTGACTTCAACATGCGCTGCCGGTGAATGCTCTGCTTCATCAACACACTCGACTCTGCCTCACCCCATCATCACCTCACCCTCACCTCATCCTCACCCCATCCTCACCTCACCTTCACCTCACCTCACCTCATCCTCACCTCATCCTCACCCCATCCTCACCTCATCATCACCTCATCATCACCTCATCCTCACCCCATCCTCACCTCATCCTCACCTCATCCTCACCTCACCCTCACCCCATCCTCACCCCATCCTCACCTCACCCTCACCTCACCCTCACCTCATCCTCACCTCACCCTCACCTCATCCTCACCTCACCCTCACCTCATCCTCACCTCATCCTCACCTCATCCTCACCCCATCCTCACCTCATCATCACCTCATCCTCACCCCATCCTCACCTCATCCTCACCTCATCCTCACCTCACCCTCACCCCATCCTCACCCCATCCTCACCCCATCCTCACCTCACCCTCACCTCACCCTCACCTCATCCTCACCTCACCCTCACCTCATCCTCACCTCACCCTCACCCCATCCTCACCCCATCCTCACCTCATCCTCACCTCATCATCACCTCATCCTCACCCCATCCTCACCTCATCCTCACCTCATCCTCACCTCACCCTCACCCCATCCTCACCCCATCCTCACCCCATCCTCACCTCATCCTCACCTCATCCTCACCTCATCCTCACCTCACCCTCACCCCATCCTCACCCCATCCTCACCCCATCCTCACCCCATCCTCACCTCATCCTCACCTCATCCTCACCTCACCCTCACCCCATCCTCACCCCATCATCACCTCATCCTCACCCCATCCTCACCTCACCCTCACCTCATCCTCACCTCACCCTCACCCCATCCTCACCCCATCCTCACCTCACCCTCACCCCATCCTCACCTCATCCTCACCTCACCCTCACCTCACCCTCACCTCATCCTCACCTCCTCCTAATGTATAACTTTACACTCATCCTCTCTCTACCTTCATCTCTACTGTCACCTCCACTCTTCCTCTCATCTCGTCTCCATCTAATCTCCACCCTTACCTCTAACTTCACGTTCATCCTCGCGTCCACTGCCTTTTCTGTTGACTCTCTCTAATATCACCTCCATCTCACCTCCAGCCAGTCTTTGTTGATCCTGCTGAGAAGGAAGATCACATCTCCAGCTTTGAAGCTAAGCTCCAGTTTGCTGTTCCCGGTGAAGTCAAACAGGGCCTGAGGAAAAGGACACCATGCTGAGAGGGAGAAAATGCTTGTTGAGCCCTTGAAGGCCTATAACTACTTTGGCAGCCCTTTTTACAGGTGTGGAAACCGAGGGTTTGGAAGGGTGCTGATACAGCCCCTCTGTTTGTGGGGGACCTCGGGTTGGAGCCCTAGTCTCCCCAGCTGCAGGGCAGGTGGTCCTTTCAGAGCTGGTAGGGTGCACATCCAGGGGAGGGCCCAAACCTGAGCTGGGCCTGCCCTGCTCCCCCACCTCCCTGGCCTCGCTGTAGGCTAAAGTTCTCCTGTACCCTGCAGCTCTCTACCAGGGCACTACCCACACTGGTTTTGAAATGACATTTGTGTGTTTCTGAGGAGCTACTGTTCCAGAGGTACAGTGTGTGTCTAGAGGACAAGGCTGTGTCTGAGGCTTTGGTCCACAAGGCAAATCTGGCCCAAGAATCCCAGCAAACTCTCCGGATGAGCTGATGAATGGCCAGCTACTCCCCTGCTTCTGTGTGCTGGGCACTTCCCTGCCCTCAGCTAGGCAGGGGTGCTCAGAATCCAAGGCTGACGCTTTGGACCCTCTTCCTGTCCGGTACCCAGCACCATGCAAATACACAGTGGTGCACAGCAGGCGGGCTCCATAGCTGCCATGGGTGAGGTCTAGCTTGTGGATACCTCTGCTCTTGGAGCTTCCATGCGGTCCATGCTGGCGCCTTGTGGAGACACACCCTTGCTATGGAAAGAAAAAGGGTTGTCAGCCTTGTGGATCCCCCCAGGGATCACTTTCTGGGTTGGAGAGGCCAGGAAAGAAAGATGATAAGCCCAGCCGCTTCTGCAGCCAGCCCTCATACTGTATTCCCACGGCTGCCCCGGCGGCGGTTGTTCTTCCACAGAAGACCCGGGGGCTAGAGCTTGGAGAAGGCTTGGAGAGGAGGTGGCAGCTCGGAATCCTTAACTCTCCACCTGTCCTCAGCTTGGCTCTCAGAGCCAAACTCTCTCACTGTGTTACTTATTCCATTTCAGCCCAGGAAACTGAGGCTATGAGAGGTGCCTGCCTTCCTAGGTGCACAGGGAAGTGGCTGGGGGAAGAGGGAATTTGGGGGAGGTTTGAGCTCAGGAGCCCTGCCTATTTTTCCTCAGCTTTTTGAAGAAGTGACTGCTCAGAAACCTGCGCCTCTAGAGGCATTGTGGTGCCTCTAGGCTAGCCTGGTTAATTTTTCTGTGAGGGTCAGGGTTGGAAGAGAGCACAGGACCCTCTGGAATGAGGAGCAGCAGCGACCCCTGGGGGCTAGAGACGGGACTCAATTGCTGGCTCCGAGGGAGTGCCTTGATGGACACTTACATTTTGCGCGTGCGCGGTCGGAGCCGGCGGAGTGCCTGGGGCACCTGCTCTGCATCGTATGCAGACTGATAAAAGAAGATCCTGACATCGGGGTCCATCAGCACAAAGACGGGCAGGCTCAGGAGGCTCTGCGTGGAGAGGGGCAGGACAGGGTGAGCAGTCGGCACAAAGATCTAGACAGTCCTGTCGCCACACCAGCCCCCTCTACCCATCATCTACCCTAAAGCATTCTCGGAGGGCAATAAACATGGGATACTAGCCCTCAGAAGCCGAAGGAGACAATTTCCAATTGGCTTCTGGCCCAGGATAAGCAGGGGAGCGGTGCTGGCTTGATAGTTCATTTGGAATCATCTAATGGTCCCCAGAGACAGCAATTAAGGGTCCTGGTTATGCCAGGAACTTACCCTATAATAACCTGGAAGCTAGGATCAGAGAGGGAAGTGATCTGCCCAATGCCACACAGCTTAGTAAGTAACAGAGCCTGAGTCACTGGAGAGGCTTGCATAGAGTCTCATTGTAGCTGAGGCGGGCCTCAAACTTGCTGTGTAACCAAGAATGACCTGGAACTTCTGATCATCCCTCCTAAGTGCTGGGATCACAGATGTGAGCCACCACGTCCACTTTATTTGGTACAGGGACTCAAACCCAGGACTTCTCGAATGCTAAACAAGCACTCTAGTTACTGAGTCATAAAGGACAGTGCCTGGCCCAGGGTCCGGGGATCAGATCTTGAAAGTGACTGGGATGGGGGGACTTGCAGGTTGATGTCTTCTACCCCGTGCACACTCCTCTCTCTACCCTGTGTACACACACTATAACTAAGCTATGAGACATGGGGCAGGGGAGCCTGACATGGCTACCTATCTAGTCCCAGAGCGTTCAGGTAACCTGCAGAGCAGAGGCCAGTTTTGGGGAGCTACTGTTCCAGAGGTACCCAGAGTCCTGTGGAAAATCTCAGGATCACAATTAGAAGCAGGTTCACAGCTCCAAAAACATCTTCACCTCATTTCCTCAACAGACTCCAGCTTTACTCAAGGAACGTAGAGAGCTGGAGAGACCACCCATTTCACAGAGGAGAAAGTCACAGCTTCTTGAGGGAAGATGTCTTGCTTATTCCAAGGCACCCATCTCAACAAGTCTCCAAACCCAGAGCTCTCCAGCTATGAAAGGCACCTCTGGATACAGAGAAAGGCTTTCCATCAAGCCATGGCTTGGATGCTTCTACTGACTGGGTGCTCACTACCTTGCAAGGCACACTAGCCCTTCCCTGCATGGTTGCAATGGTGGGGGTGTCTTTTCCTGGCTACCCTGGCCTCTGTCTCTAACACCGTTTCTTCTGTGTTCCCATACCATAGCAAGCCGAGAGCGTGCATAGTGGGAACACATAGAACACCCAGCCGAGGCCATTGAGTGTAGCCCATGTCCAGCTGTGCCTTGGTGAAAAGAGGTATGAGCTCAAAGGGGGCCTTCTCTGACCTGAGGGAGGGGAGGGGATCTACTGTTATGTCCCCATTGTGTGGTTTTGTGGTTTACCTGCCACTGTTCCCATTGGGCAGCAGGTGTCCTAGGGGAGCAGGCACTGAGTCTTAGAGCTTGGCACACTCAAGGATTTGTCAAGCATGACTCCTCATGACCCAGATCCTGGATCCCTGAGAACATACTCTGCTTCTCTTTCCAGCCAGGCTTCTTAGGATTGAAGACGGGGCCATGGGGGCTTCAAAGAAAGCCCAGTTCTCAAATTCATGCCCCAAGGAACTACCTTCCCTGATCGCTCAAGCACCAAGGGGAGATGGCAGCAGATACCTTCATGTAGGCATTGAGAGCAGGGATCCGGGTTTCAGCAATCTCCTGTTTCACACCCATGTAGACTTTGGCTGTGGAGAGAAATGCTGCTCAGAGCCTGGACCACGTGGTGCCTGCCCTTCAACTGCCCCATAGGCAGAAAACTGTCCAGCGCCCCTCTGCCCAGCTCAAAGATCTTTCTGCCTTCAGTCATGGAACCAGGGTGTGACCAAGACATTTTCCAACTGCATCTTCTAATCACACCATCACTAGAAGATAGAGGGAATTCTCTATGTCATGCCTAGACAAAAGTGTGTATGCACATATACCCTCATGCATACACACACACACACACTCAGCACATTGCATATACTCTATACACCCACGCAAAGCTCAAACAGAGCAAGCCCATGCATGCATACTCTCACTCACACAGACACATGCATTCACACTCACATACATGCATACACACATATGCATGCAAGCGCATACATGCACTCAAATGTACACATATGAACTGACATATACACTCACATATGTGCACACACATATACATAGAAATACTGCATTCAGGAACATGTACATACATGTGTGCATGCGAATAACACATACAGTGTACCCACATGCACGTGTGTACAGACACACATATATATATGCAAATACACACATAAGGTCTATGTGTATAAACTCATCCAAGGTACACTACACATATGCACACAGATGCAACATGCTTTTACACACAAATGTATGTACACACACAACATGTTTTTAGCAGATGCACATGTATTCATGCATACACACACTCACAAGCCTTAGCTCTGAGCATGGGATCTCTGCTTGCCCTGATCACAGTGGTTTCCCATCCTCGCGTTTGGATAACAGTCTGGTCAACATCTCACTAGGTAGGGATCCACAGAACAACTACATTGCATGTTGGAGGTGGGGGCTTCCCAAGGTCCCTTTCAGTAGGCTGCCATAGTTAGAAATCATGGGCCCCAAGCCCCACTCACACATATTGACAGTTGCAGATGGATAAGTATCTGGTGGGTGGATGAAAGAGCCAAGGCCCGAATACACGGAAGAGTGTTCTAGGAAAGACGCAGCAGGTGATGTCCAACCAAGTGACAAATGTCCTCTAGGAGCACCAGGAGGCAGGAGGCAAGCACTTGGGGGAGCTGCCCCCAGAGAGCTGTACCAGAAGGCAATTCTGTGCAGCCTTGTGCCACAGGACAGGCAGGCTAGGTGCCTGTGATGCCAGAAGGGCGGTGCCTGTGATGCCAGAAGGGCAGTTTATAAAGGTTGGAACTAGGTAGAAGCCATGAACAGAAACATGACAGGCACAGGCACCAGTTGGCTTGCCAGAGTGGATGTCTGGCATGAGAAGACAAGAAAGGACAAGGATGGAGGGGAGATTGTCCTGTTTCTAGGGTAGTCGGGAGAGCAGGGTGTGCGCAAGGGTGAACAGGAATCAGGATGGCAGGAGGGAACTAGAGATAGAGGAGGCCTAGTGGAGGAAACATAAACAGGACCCTCAGCTCCAGAGAGCAGACCAGAACTGCAGGACTCTGTCCTGAGGTCAGTGTTGGTGGGGTAGGAGGAGCTGAAACCAGAGCAGAGGGAGATGCAAGGGTGAGACCCCGAGCAGCAGGAACACTTCATGATAGCTCATCAGCTGGTGGGGCAGGGAGGAGCCTACGCAGATGCCCTGTGGAGGGGCAGCAGATGCCCTGTGGAGGGGCAGTGTGTGGAGGAGACAGGCCAGAGCTATGGGGGGAATGGGAGGGTGGGGATGGAATCCGAGGAGAGAGGTGTTAGCTCGGAATGGCAGAGCCCCCTCCTCACCACTCCCAAGTGGGGAAGGGAGGGACAAGGCAGGGAGGGCCCTTGCCACTCAGCCCAGTGTCCTTGTTGGGAATGGATGAAAGGAATGTGCTCTTTCTAGAGTAGGGGACAGTGCACACATGGGAGGTGGGTTGGGAGAAGGGAAGAAAGACAGGCCTCTGAGGCTTGGGGAAGATGTAAGCGATATGACAGAGACAGCTGCGTCTCCAAGGAGTCACTTGGGCTAGCTCAGGAGCGGGTGGCACTGGAGATGTGGAACAGGGTGGGGGCATGTGAGGAGGAGGCCCAGGACGATGGGGATGGGGTTGGAGGCTATTTGTACTCAGAACTATGTAGTACCCTGCTTCTTCAAGGGACTTAGAAGGAGCCTCATAGTGGATGAGGGAGACAGGAAAGACTAACTAGAATTCAGGTGCTGTATGATCCCAATCTGGACTCCCAGGGGGTGGGCGGCCATATTAGGAGGCAAAAACTCTAGTGGTGAAGGTACCCAGAAAACAGAGGGCTGGCAGTGCGGGAGGGGTGGGGCAGGGGACGGACACACATACAGAGATGGCAGGGAGGGGACTGTTGGGGGACACTGCCAAGTACAGGATCACTGGCCAAGTAAATAGTTTGTAAAAGGAGTTGAAATAACCTTCTGCAGAGCTGGAAGGTGAGGCAGGGACCAAGGCCAGCTCTGGACTTCAGGGCAGATTACAGCCTACCTGGCAGCGTGGGCAGGCTGCAGGTAAATGGGCTGCTCTTGCTCTCTGGCCCGAACCGCTCCTCCAGTTTGCTCTGCAGGGCATAGAACTGACGATAGCGGCGGTAGATGAGGTACTTGGATCCTCCTTTCGTCTTCACCTCAATGACAAAAACCTGAGGAGGAGAGAAGCCAGGGGTGAGGAGGGTTGGGAAGTTTGGGGGAGTCTGGGAGTCTGAGGTGGTTATGAGATGAAAGCTGGGAAATGGAGGTGTCTAGAAGGTAGAGAGGGTTGGGGGGCTAGAGAAGGACTGGAGGGAGAAAGACTGGGGAGATCAGGGGACTGAAAGGTAGAGGGACTGGGTTACAAGGGAGGACAAGGGATCCCAGAGGTAGGCACGGGGCACTGGAGTAGGAAGGACACAGAGGCAGGCATAGCAACCCAGGGGTCAGGGCAGAATCTAGCAGGCACAGGGTGGGGTCAGAGGTCACAGAGAGGGAACATGCTTTCAAGTCCTGCACTGTACTGGGTGGGGTGAGCCTTCAATGGGGTGTCCTGTGTGCTTGAATGCGTTCAGAAGCACCCCACATTCTATCTAGCACATGTTGGCAATCAGCCTGTCTAGAGAAACCACAGTCAAGATGTCCCAGAGAATTGCCAGGTGTTCCAAAGAGAAAAGCTGCCTTACTGAGACAAGAGACGAAAGATGGAGGGTCAGAGGTTAGAGGGCAAAGGAAAAGGGGCTGCTGACTTACAAAGTGGCTGGTGAAGCCCCTCTTCTCCTCGATGTCAGCGATGTTGGCTGAGATGGCCACATCATCAGGAAGCTGTTCAAAGTCACTGGAGGAGGCCAGAGGAAGGGACAAGTTACTGCCTTTGCCTGTTCTGGGCAAAGCTGGTGGAGCCCTGCACTCCTCATTCTGCACCCTGTCCATGCCCAGCACCCTGTTGATGCTGGGAACCCAGAGATGTCAGGTCAAGCCCTGAGCATGAGAGACGCCGAGAGGGAGTTGGGCATCACCAGCTGGCTTCTTGTCCAACCAACCACTTGTCAACCACACTGCCCACCCAGGAGCCCGCATCCCCCTGTGGCAGCCCTGTGCTAGGCTCTGCATGAAGAATGTGCTGGGGGAGCCTGCAGGAGTTAAAGTCTTAGTCTCCAAGGTATCCCCAGGGAAGTGCTGCGAATCTCTAGGAAGGATGGGTCTCATGGAAGGTGTTTGGGTTTCTAGGGCTTTCCTTGAGGGGGACTGAAGGAATATGTTTGTCTCCAGTCCCTCTGTTTGCATCTGGTTCCAAAAGCAAGTGGTTCACTTTGCCTTGTACTCCTGCTTCAATTTGCTGCTATTGCCAGAGGCCCAAGGCAAAGGGGGTGCCCCACTTTTGACTGGGATCTATGGAACCATGAGCCCACATAGGCTTTTCTACTCTATATATTGACTGCAGTATTGTTATAGTAACACGAGGCTGACTGACAGAGTGCTCCCCCACATCCCCATGAAGAGAACTGCTGACAATGTAGGTAGGTCAACCAGAAATCACTGGAAACTAAGGAGGTCCCTCCAGGCAGTGGGGACAGCTTATGCTAAGATTCTGAGCCCCAAGGAAGAACCTGATGGGCCCTGAGGTGGATAAGTTAGTCTGAGGGTCTTAGGAGCTGGGTGGGCTTCAGGAACCCCTATGATGAGGGGGTTCATCATGGGCAGCCAGCAATGTGGATAGAAAATAAAGGGCAGAGACTGAATGAAACAGATCCATAGGAGGCCCTAAGAGTGAGAGGTCATATGGGACAGGAAAACAAAAGATAGGACCTCAGATGATGCTATTAGCATTCTGTGTGTCCCTGGTTTTTCCTGGACCGTTGCTTGCCAGCGGCGCTCAGTGTGGGACGTGCCTAGCTTGGAGAGGCAGTGTGCCATAATTGGCATACAAAACAGCAGTCCCATTCTTTCTCCCACATGCCCTTGAGGCCCAAAGCAACCATGTGACTAGCTCTGGTCAATGAGATGGGATGGGGGGGTGACATCTGGATCTGTAGCAACCACAGGGCACCCATGAGGCAAAAGCACAATGCAGCACGAGAGTCTGTAATGCCAGTGTGGCTTCCCCTGAGCTACTGAGCTAGAGCAGCTTTCCGCTGGACGTTCACTGTGAAAAAGAACCAAGACCAGACCAGTCCCTCTTTTCCCTGCAGCCTAATGCATTTCCAAAGGGACACATGACCAAGGTAAGTCAGCACAGCTGAGTGAAAGAAAAGGGCACGGCAAGAGTGGTGCTTGCTTCTCTCTCTCTCTCTCTCTCTCTCTCTCTCTCTCTCTCTCTCTCTCTCTCTCTCTCTCTCGTTTCTCTGTATAGCCCTTGTTGTCCTGGAACTCACTCTGCAGACTAGTCTGTCCTCAAATTCACAGAGAACCCCCTGCCTCTGCTTTCTGTGTGCTGGGATTAAACTTGTATGCCACAATTGCCAGCCAGGCCAAGCGTTTCTAACCAGCACAGGGAGAGGTGGGGCTTGGGGACTCAGGTCAGGTCAGGCTAATGTGAGCAGTCTCTGGACAGACATCCAGCAGGAAGCTGGTGTGCAGGTGTGCAGGTATGGGGACTAGCATAGTGGGGCTGACTTGGCATGGCTAGGGTGAGAGCCACCTGCCTATGGTTTGTGGCCACGGTTAAGACTTAAGACCCTTCAGGAGAAGAGTTGCCAGTGAATGGAAGAGGGCTGAGGAGGGCAATCAGAGATAGGCCACCAAGCACAGCCAAGGTCAGCCAGCCAGCCACTTTTACCCAGACCGGGAAGTAGGAAACAGGGGTAGCCAGGCATTGGTGGTACATTATCTGTGGTCTCAGAAATTCAGAGGTGGAGGAAAGGGATCAGCCCGGCTGCAGAGGGCGACCCTTGAGGAAGAGGGGTAAGGCGGAGGTGGAGGAGGAGGAAGATAGTACGATGACAAGAAAGATGAGATGGATGAGGAGGAGGGTGGGTAGGCCAAGAAGAATGAGGAAGCGATGAGGAGGAGGGGGAGGAGAAGGAGCAGAAGAGCAAGAGGGATGAGATGGGAAGGGGAGGGGAAATGGATGGGAAGGAAGGAGGGTGACAAGGAGGAGGAGGAGGAGTAATCGGATTCTCCTGGCAGTGCCTGAGAGACAAATGGGACGACTGTTTCATACAATGTCTCACAGCAGGTGGGACCCAGGAGCCTGCACACCCCCATCCCAGTCACTTTGCCCCTGGGACTTGGTCCATCCCTGGATGGTGCATGAGGACACTGGAGTCACCAGGCAGTGACTCAGGGAGTCAGCAGGTCAGAAGGGGTTGTCTCCCAGGCTAGGGTTCCTCTGTGGCCGCTGGTGACCTTTCCACTCACTTTTCAACATGGTGCACGAGCCCCTGGGAAGAGTGGCCCCATCTACTTCCCCCAGAGGCTTAGTGCAATACTAAATTCAGTAGTAACTTCCTGGGCACTAAGGCTGGGGTGGAGCAGGAAGGAATGAGAAAGGGAGGAATGGCTATGGGCCATTCTGGAAGGTTGGGTAACAATGATACACCTGAGAGTGCTGACAGCACACCAGCATCTAGGTAGCTGAGTCACAGAACTAGGAAACTGAGTCACAGAGCGGTTAAGGAGCTTGCCCAGGTTAGGAAGCTGGGATTTGAGACAAAGCAGCTGAGAGATGATGGATGAACCTGAGCCCTTGCCTGTTCCTACATTCTGTCACCTGGACCATAGAAGAGGTACTACCTAGCACGAAAGGACCCAGTCTCTAGTACCCCACTCTGAGGAGCGGGGAAATTGAATACTCAATGAGTAATCCTCCTGCTTCACCACGGCCAAGACCTCTCCGAGGGAGAGGTAACCCTTACTACATCCCTCAAGGCATCAGCAGTGCTGCAGAGGTTAGAACTGCCAGAGGGAAATGAAGTTCCCTACAGCCAAAGTCAGGGAAGCACAGAGGAGTTGGCAATGGCAGCAGAGAAGGCCTTTCAGGAAGGGAAGGCAGTGGAGAGTGCAAAGGCCTACTTCCTGGTCCATGTAAGAGGGACAATTTGAAGGAACCTCGGAGAGGCATGTTGGCAGAACACAGGACATGAGACAGAACAAGGACAGAGGAGGCCAGACACAGGCAGGTCCCACACAAGGGATCTTCATGCCTTGTGAAATGACCTCAACTTTTTTCTGGGGTAGAAGAACCTAGAAGTGTGCTAGGCATATCAGATTGGACCAGAAAAGACCTTGGGGGCCTCTTCCCATCCTCTGGTTCCTCCCACCTCTCTGACAATGGAGACAATCAACCATGGAGACAGTATTACATGGTCAGGAGATCCCCTCCGTGACAACCAGGATCTCTACAATATCAGAAGGGCAGGGATGCTCTCACGCTGCATCCCTAAGTGTCCAGAATGATACCAGGTCCTTAGGAAGCTCACAGGTAAATGACCTTTACCTGTGACTAGCCAGAACACAGGTAGATGCAGTGTGAGTAGCCTGGTGGCTTGCTAGGTTGGCAAGGAGGCTGAGGGGTGGGGATAGGGCAGAGGCCTGGGAACCCACTAAACCTCCAGGATAGTTGTCCCCTCAGGACCCACTTAGGTTCTGCTGGGTCGATACCAGGCTGCATGCACAGGAGAACTGCTTGTGGTAGTCAGCTTGGGGACCTGATCTGGAGAGTCTTGAAAACTGCCGGTTCATAGTACCTCAACCACAGTACGAGGGACATGTGGCTAAAGGAACTAAATTCCCAGCTGCCCTTGAAGTGGCCCTATTTAGCTCTGGACATCTGTCCACAAGTTTCTAGAAAGGGATGCTGTATATACTGTCTCCTTGTCTGCATCTGATGGCCTTAGGACCTGGACTCATGACCCCATGAGGGGCAGAGGAGGGGAGCTGCCCCTCTGAGGGCAGAGCACAACTGTGAAAAAGACAGAGTGGGTGGAGGAAACACTCAGCCCTGCTGGCCATCACAGGTGTCATCTGAACCCTGCACTATGGGGGGCTATTCTGACCCCTGCCCCAGCACTAACTCCTATTGCCACACAGACAAGCCCCCTCTGACCTTTGATCTGCAGAAGTCCCATCATTTTTGCCAGATTTCACGGCCCTGTGCTCCCACCTGGGCCTCAACAGCCAGACCCAACTCTGGTATCTCCTGGGTGATTCAGAGGGAGGCTTGCTCCCTAATGTTGCTTTCTGTGTGATTCAGGGGACATACTCCAAACTCTGTCATTTGGGTCCTCGAATGCAGATGGCAGCACAGACCTGGCTCCAGAAGAGACACAGAGCAAGGGTTGACTGAAGAGGCAGCCAGGACCAGGGCCACGAGGCCTGGCTGTTGCTGTCTATACAATGCCAGTTTTGTCTGAGATAGATCTAGGTCATTGTTGAGCTCTAGCAGATTTATTGATCATCTAGTGTGTACTAGGGCTACTCTGCCTCCCAAAGACACAGCTGTGATCCAAAAGACCCAAAACACCCTCAGGCAGGCAGGGCAGAGGAAAATTAGTAATCGTGACCCCCACACACACATTGTGTTAGACATCTAAAGGCCATTCAGGAAAAGGAAGTTGAGTCCGTTAGCACAGCCAGGGCTTTCTGAACCTAGCCCTGAGCAAAGACAGGAAACACAGAGGCTGACTTCTGCCCCAACAGCTGATGGAAAGCAACCTCTGGCTGCCAAGTACCAGGAACCCAAGCCTAGCCCCCAGGACACCTGTGCTCTCAGGCTCTGCCACCCACTCATTCTGTGACCATTGGCCACATCCAAGCCACTCCCCACTCTGAGCCTTAGAATTCTCACTGCTGACCTACAAAGTCAAGGTTCCAGAAACAGTTGTGGGAGCCTGCATCTGGTATGGATGCACTGATATCAGGCAACAGAAGGGATGACCTCTTAACACCCCCAGCCTCCTCACAGGCCTGCTGGGATCAGTGAGAAAGCCTGGGAGGAACGTGGGCACACTCTCACCTCTCTGAACGCAGCTGCTGGGCCAAGGCCATGGCTGTGGGTGGGCAGGAGAGCAGGTGGATGAGGGCCTTGCCCTCTCACTTCCTCTTGTCTGTATCTGGGAGCCACCCGAGGCTTGGAGGTCTCGAGGAGCAACCTTTGAGGACGCCTTTCCCTCCCCAGCGTCTCTGGACCCTCCTTGAAGTACCTCCTTCAGGCTCTGAGCTGCTTCATCCCACACTTCTCCTCACCCACTTCCTGACTGCATAGCAGTTGAGGAAGTGCTACCCTGGGGTTCTGGGCTTGCATGAGGCCACTGGCTTTGGGGACTTCCCCAGGGCCTATCTCTGGTGCTAAGCCCCACCCACAAAAGAAGCACTTTCAGCTCCGTCTAGTCCATTAGGAAACCCCATGGCCCTAGGAACTCATTGTCACTATCATTTCCTGAGCCCCTTGCCCAAGCTTCCAAGGCCTGCCACCCCTAAGGTCTGCTGGAGACACTACTGCCAGGAAGCTCTCCTGCTTCTTCTTCCTCTATTATACTAGGGTGTGAAGGTTGACTTATGCCCCATCTTGTCCTCACCCTGGTGCTCTGGACTTTGAGAGTCCATGTTCAGCTCTCCTGGACCTGCCAAGTACACTGAAGCTCTCCTTACAAACTGCCTCCACCTCTCCTGCTGGCCTTAGAATCCCCAAGGCTGCCTCCTCTCCCCAGTTCTCCCTTCCCTCACCTCCTGCCTCTGGTAAGTCTCATCTAGGAAGTTAGCCTTTGAGTGACAGGCCAGTCCTGACCACGCCTTCCTTTCACTCTCAGGGTTTTTCCTGCAGACAGTCCCTCCCAGCTGGAGTCCCTATTCCTGTGTGTTCCACTTGTGTTTGTGTGCCAGGCTGCTTCTTCCAGGCCAGCACCATCCTGAAGACACCCAGACTATGTGAGCAGAAAAAGGAAGCTCTTTGTCAGTTCTTTCTAGTGCACAGGGACCTTCAATTCTGCAGGGAGCTCAGCAGAAAGAAGTCTACAATGAGTTTGGACCCAGAAGCCCAGACAATGTCCATCCCTCCTTGCTCACATCTCCTGACAGCTTCCCTCACTGGTGTATGCAGAGGGAGACAGCAGCCTGCCATGGTGTCCCTGACCATCACTAAATAAGTGAGCCTGAATCCTGTAGCCTTCTGGAAGAACCAGTATTGTATCTCCCCACTGGGGAGTCTGGAGCTACCCACATTTCTCACCTTAAATAGGGCTTGGTTGAAACCAGTCTCAGACTCCCCAGGCTCTGGCTCCAAGAATACAGAATTGCTGGCAGCCAAGACCCTTATTTTGAATTGTCCTCCTCCATCCTGCCACCACAAGGGAACTTCTGGTCCTGATTCAGCCCAGAGTGGATGGATCCAGCACCCCAGGATAGAGCCTGCCCAGTGAGAACTATCCTCCATATGGCCCTGCAGGGCATGGGCTCCTGAGGAGATGGAAACAAAGTTGGAGAAAGTCACGGAAGGGGACAGAAAACAAAAGGAGAGAGTGACACTCCACCAGTGAACACACAGTGGCTGTGTGTTCAGGCATTTGTGCTGCACAGATAGATCAAGCACATAAAAATGCTGCTGCTCATGTGTTTAGGTCTTATAAGTATATTTACAAGATCCCTGTTCAAGATCTTCAGGTTCTAAGATGGGTAGGGATTACACCTATGACTTAAGCTAGAGACTGGATCACCAGGCCTTGGGAACAGCAGTGACTTCTGGAGCTGGATATCACAGCAAACAATGAAAAGGATTTCTCAGCTGTTGGCCTGGGTGCTTGTGGGAGCCTAGAAACTCTTCCAGGCATGGTTGGACATAGGGAGTGAAAGCCTTGGGTCAGAGCCTGAAGCCTGAAGCCCCCATTGCTGTGAAATCCAGAGAACAGTTGGCTCCAAATTGTGCTGCAGAAGCAGTTTGGAGTCAGCACAACACAAAACTGCAAACCAGGCACCTTGGGCTTCAGAAGAATTCACACCTGAAGAGCTAGACAGACACGGAGACTCTGGCTCAGGCCTCAGGGCCCAGGCATCCTGGTTTTAGGGAAGGCTGGGAAACTGAGAGGGGTGCAGTAATGAAGGGTTTCTGTGAGCACCGAGGTACAAGCTTGGCCCAGGGGGAGGAGAATGTTGGTCAACAGGTGGTCAGGAAACAGGAAATGATGACATCGCTTCCACAAGAGAATGTCACATAGCACTAGTGAAAGATTATGTCATAGCCTAAGTGTCCTGGCTTTAAAATATGTTTGCTTGGGCCTGGGACATAGAGACTTGCCCAGCATGAGTGAAGCCCTGGGTTCAATCCCACTACCCAGAGGTGGAGGCAGGATGGTCAGAAGTTCATGACCTCCTTGTCTACATACCAAGTCCAAGGCCATTTTGGGCAGACTTGTGTGCAACTGTGTGTGGGCAAGTATGAGAGTTTCTTCAGGGTCTCTAAAAGACCTTCTAACTCGAAGAGTGGTGACATCACAAGCAGGAGAGAGTACTCTTCTCTAATAGAGTCCTGGTTGTGGCCCATATAGACAGACAGACAGACACTCAGACAGACAGACAGACAGACAGACAGACAGACAGACACACACACACACACACACACACACACACACACACACACACACACACAACATTGGCAGTGCATCCTCCCACAATCCAACACACACTCTCTAAACCATTTCTCATTTATTTTCTTTTTGACTGTGTGTGTGGGGGAGTGGGGGGGGCACTGTGTGGGGGAGTGGGGGGGAGCACTCTAGGCCACCTGTTCGGGTGAGCACTCTAGGCCACCTGTTCGGGTTTCCTGAGTTCTCGCCTTCCCACTCTCAGTCCTCCCTCCCCACAAGGGATCCTCCTGTGTTCCTGACTCAGCCTGGGAGCCACCTGGGCAGCAGAGGCCAGGGGTGTTATAGGAGTGGCCTGGAACCCGTGCCATGATGGGACAGCCCTGTCCTTTCTCCCTCTGTCTTCTGCCCCTGCCTGGGGTTCTGCTGAATGCAGCTATTTCTCTGGCTCCTTTTAGGGGAGAATGCTGCTGCTAATTTTATGCGCAGCTCTGAGGCAGTGTAATTGGAAGCTAGACACCCTGTCAGCAGTGGGCTCCTGTCCTGAGCTGCTGTGCTTCCTGCACTCCTCCCTGTCCCTGCTCCTCCTTCCATGCTGCCACCTGTCCCAGGGAGAGAAGATTCATCCAGGTTCCTTGTAAGTCCCTTAAGAACTAAGCCTCCACTGCTCTGCACACTTACAAAGAAACCCCTGGGGCAATCCAACTCCAGCCTGAGGGCTGAAGGCCTCTACCCTCAATTGCCTGACAGTAAACAAACACGCAAAAGCGACAGGAATCTTGGAGTGGAGGCCAGCCTAGGCTACATAGCAAACCTTTGTCCCAAACAAACAAAAATCCATCTTATCTGGAGCCCAAAGGCCACATGAAGACTGGCATGTTTCATTCATGGAAGAAAGTTCCCAACCCCTTACTTCCTGCCAGTTTCCTTCCAGACATTCCCAAACTAATAATTTAGTGACCAGATTAGAGACTTGAGATGAGCAAGTCAGGAGGAGGAGAGAAATGCCAGAGGAAGTCAGGGGTGCAGAGGATTTAAATGGAAGACTAGCAATGACCAAGAAGCTGAAGTATTAAAAAACACACCACAAACTCAAAAGCAGGTGTCAAGGGCCATTCAGAAAGGAGCATCTCCATAAGACCCACACTTTCTGACACCCCCCAGGAGGCCAAGCATGCTTAGAAAAATAGCTGGGGGTCCCCAGAGTCTGAATAGAGAGAGAATGTACAGGTCACAAAATGCCCAGCACTGTTCAAGCCCTGCTCATGTGAGCACAGGGCACATGAAACAGCAGACAGCCCCATTTAGGGAGATGAGGCAGACAGCTGCCAGCAGTAAGGGCTAGGAGCCCCAACAGCAGGACCTGAGAGGACCCTGGAAGCCCTTGCAAGGCTGGCAGTTCTGGTGTCTGCATCAGCTGCTCTCTTGGGAACAGAAGGAAACTCCGTGATTAGAGAGAGCAAGATTCCAGGGGTTCCCTCATGCACTGAGTTCCCCCATCCTGACCCACATGTGTCTATCTCCATAATTTATGAGGAGAGCTTCACTGGACGTCTCCCCGAGCCATAAATAGCCATTCTGGGCAGATCCCAGGCAGAGCTGAGCACCCCGAGGCTTAGGGGTGGCCACCAAGAAAGCAAATGCCCTGAAGGAGGGCTCCGCCCCCTCCGGAAGCAGAGCCAGTGTGAGCTCATAAGCATCTCATGGCCTTGCACTGCCACCTTCTTGGGGTGTAGAGGACTTAAATGGAAGACTAGCAATGACCAAGAAGCTGAAGTGTTAAAAAACACACCACAAACTCAAAAGCAGGTGCCACCTCCTTGGCCATGAGTTTGATATCCAGTTTTCTGAATTGAGATAATATCTGTCTCATAGAAGTGTGTTAGCCATCTGGGCCGGTAAGTGAGTAAAGATGTTTTCTATCAAGCCTGCCCCCCTGAGTTTGATCCCCAGGACCCACACCATGGAAGGAGAGAATCAACTCCCACACATTGTCCTCTGACCTCCACATGCAGGGGTTGGTGCATGAGCACCCACACAATAAACAAAAATGCAATAGAAACTTTAAAAAGAAGTATAGCCGCCATCTAGTCATACGGTAATGAACACCTACTGTGTGTGTAGCTCTAAACGCACCTTTCGTGACACTTGTGTTAACCAAGGAAATGATTAGTCCAACATCAAATACATAATAGGTAATGAGGGAATTATAGATGTTAACATTGTCAGTGATGATTTTCTTAGCATGACTTGACCCTTCCCCCGGCCTCTGTATGTGCGTGTGTGGGTGCGTGTGTGCATGTGTGTGTGTGTGTGTGTGTGTGTGTGTGTGTGTGTGTGTGTTTGTCTAGCCCCCCATTTGTCTTGTTCCTCTCTATGATACAATTTGTCATATTGAAATTTAATTTTCCCCTCCATATCCATCATCCACTCTCACTATCCAGCTCCTGACTTACTAAATTTTGATGGAAATGAACACCAGGGGGCACTATGACTCAGTAGTCAGGCTTCCTCTCTGCAGTACCACCTAGAGGAGGACATAAGCATCTGTCCACTGGATCTAATAGACTCATAAAGTTAAGGTCTGAGCACCTGGACCAAGGATACTGGTGTCCCTCTCCACCAACCATAAGTATGGAAGCAGCCAGAATGCACCGAGAAGTGTTTGTGTTGGCACACAGTCCATGAATGGGGGGAGGAGCTGTGCGGCAGTCCTTAGGACAGAGCCATGGGCCAGCTTGGAATGGAGTGGTTTTGATTACTGTTACTCCATATGCACCCTCGTGTGCGTAGGATGGGTAATATTCTCATACCTGTTCTAGAGAAGAGAACACTGAGGCGCTATTAGATTAGGAGACTAAAATGATTTGGTGAGTGGCAGAGTGATATGTGGAGCTGTTACTAACTGCCCCTCATCCATCCATCCATCCATCCATCCATCCATCCATCTTTCCACCCATCCATCCATCCATCCATCCATCCGTTATCCATCCATCTTTCCACCCATCCATCCATCCATCCATCCATCCATTCGCTTGCTCACTACACAAGCATTCAGTTGGCCTCCACTCTGAAGCAAATAACATAGTAGATAGAAACAAATCCAGAACATTATTTCTGAGCATCTCTAAACACTGTTAAGGTACACAAATCAACCCTGTGTACAACACACATGGGCAAATGCATGGGTAAATTCACATGTTCTTCCTCAAGCACACACACATGCACTCATACACAGGCATATATATATATATATATATATATATAATATATATATATATATATATATGCAATGGAGCTATAAACATATACAATGCCACATACATTGTTGCACACATGCACAGAGAGGGAGAGACTAGGAGACCCATGTTTAGCATCTCGCTTCTCTGGCCCCATTTCCAGCGCAATCCCTTTCACAGGGGAGTGTCAAGTAGCCTTGTCATTTCCGACAGAGTCTGGCAAAGATGAGGGCTCAAGAAGACAGGCTAGCGTCTGGCCCTTGATGTTTTCACCTTCAGGCACTGAGCTCCCAGGAGCCCATGGATTCCCAATTTGAACCTGGCTCCAAGTTGTCCCTCTCAGAAAGGAGATGGCTGCTCCCAGGCAGCAGGTCTCATTGGCTCAGTGATCCGGCTACTGCTCTGCAGAGATGGGGAGCAAGTGTCTCAAGGGTCAAAGCTCCAGGCTGGTGGTAAAACTGTTTCCTCTCAGCTCTAACCCCACCTCGTCTCTTGTTCTCTGCATTTCTTGTCTGTAAAGGGCACTTGGCTAGAACCTCAGAGAACTGAGGGCTCCATCAGTATTGTGAGGAGAGCAGTGGAGGAAGCAGGGATTTCTTTTTCTTTTTTTGGTTTTTTGAGACAGGGTTTCTCTGTGTAGCTTTGGAGCCTATCCTGACACCCGCTCTGGAGACCAGGCTGGCCTCAAACTCACAGAGATCTGCCTGCCTCTGCCTCCCGAGTGCCGGGATTAATGATGTGCACCACCAATGCCCGGCGGGATTTCTTTTCTGTTGCTGATGTTAGCACAATTTGAGTATTTTACAAAGGGCACCTGAGTTCTTGACTAATATAGCAGAGAACGCTGCTCTCCCACCCCCACACACACTCTACAATCCACTCTCTCCCATCTCCTTTACTCAAAAAAGCTGGGAGCAGCAAGTGGACTCATGGCCATCCAGCTAAAAGTAATATTTTCAGTTGAGTTAGTTTCTGGTTTCCCTACTGTAATGAAATACCAGAGGCTGGTGAGTTGATGAAGAAAAGGAGCTTATTTAGCTTTTGGTCTGGGGAGCTGAAAATCCAAATAGTGTAATGCTGCCTTTATTGAGGCACTGCCTGGCTGCATCACACCAGCGGATGCCACCACAGGGTGCACATGACAAAGGTGCTCACACAGAGAGACAGGAAACTAGAGCTGGACTCGGGTCAAGATCCAGTTATAAGAACTGAAAGCTATCTTTGGGTGGGTCCCATTAGAACCACTTTAAACCCTTCCTAGAGTATGGTCTTCAGAGAAGTAAAGATCACCCACTTGAGCACAGCTTCTTAAACTGTGGGTTGTGGCCCCATGTGACTCCCTTACTCCCCAAATGGGGTCACATAACTAAGTGTGGAAATCACACACATACACAAATATCCCCAGTAAAAAGTTTCTGAACCACACTTGACCACAGATTAACTAAAAAATCGAATGTGTAATGAGCCTGGTGTTTCTGGTAGTTTTAATATGTGACATCATTGCAGCTTCAGTTCTGAACACAAATGCTCACTCTATACAGGACAGGGCATCACATCTCACAACACTGGCAAGCACTGCCTGAAACACATAGGCTCAGATTCTAGGTGATTGCACACTGTGACTACAGGGTTTTCACTGTACGGGATTTCCTTCTCTCATAGAAACATAGCAGGAGAACTGTAATATTTCTTCCATTATTCTTCAATTTATAAGCATCAGATTGGGGTATCTTTGGGTTGGATTGTGTTAAAATGTTTGATTGTTAAAAATTGCTTTCTGAGTTGCTGGCTTGAGTTTTGTTTTTTTAAGGACCATTTGATGGATTTTGGCTAGTGCAGAATCTCCAACCATTTCTGAAATGGCTCTAAACACACCCACTTTGTACTGTTTATGGAGGTCTCACCATTGATGATCATAAAATCAAACTATCTACCAACTCTGTAAAACACTGAAGACATTCGACATTCTGCAAGATCATATCTTTACCCAAAATTTAATCATTTATTTAAAAATATCAAACATGCCCCTCTCATTAATATGCTAACTTGTTTTCATCTTTAATAAATTATAAACTTACATGTACACCAAGGAAATGTTTTAAAATAAAATTTTATTGTCAGCAAATATTTAATTTGTGTATGTTTATGAATCTATATACCCAGGACCTGTATAAACTTATTAGGTGTGAAGAGGTTGTGAGCGAGTAATTTCAGAGGCACTGTACTAGGTCACCTAGAAAAGACTCTGCCACCATCTTTCATGTTCCAACACAGGAATCCCAGGAATCTCTGGGTGACAAACTACATCCAAAGCATGTCTCCAACCTGCTTCAAAGCTACATGGGAACAGGGTGCTATATGCTGGCCAGTGCCCTAGAAAGGGAAGCCAGGAGTGCATATTTGTTAAAGAACATAGCACCTCCTCAGTCTCCCTTCTCTCCTCCCACCGCCTGGAAAGTGGCTGAGTGACAGCGAACTCCAGTTTATGACCCTGCTCCATTCAGATTGTCAGTGAGGAAGAGAAAATTGTCACAGTGCTCTGCTCAGTGACAGCACGGGGCTGGCAGCCACTTTCAGGAAAGGCTAGATAGTAAACACTCCAGACTTTGTGGGGTGCTGTTCTGTCGTGATTGCTGGATTCTGTTGTCATGGCATGAAAACAGCCATGAACAGTAAATCCCTGACAGCCCTCCAGCAGCCCGGGTGCAGCCTTTGCTCTGTATTCACGGAAACTACTCCAGAGTCAAGAGGGAAGAGCCAGGACTTCTGGGTGAGGAAAGCTGAGGAGAGCTAGGAAGAATTTGTCCTTAGTGGGAGGAGGCAGAATGCTGCCCCAGGGACACCTCTTGCCTGGGTGTGATCAAGGCTGTATCCTGCCACCATGTCATTGCCTCCATACCCTAACACTGCAACCCAGCGATGCCCTTCCCTCCTGGGAACAGAGATGCAGGACAGCATGTTTAGGGCAAGTCATGTGTCACACTGATCTTTAAATATTTAGTGTCCAAACAGGGTCCACAGTGTGTGCAGAAGAAAGAAAGAGGAGAGAGAAGGGAGACAGAGGGAAGACAAGTGGACAGCCAGACAAATGGCTGCTGTGCTTCTGACCCCAAAAGTGCCTCTTGAAGGAACTGAGGTCATTTCTACCTCTTGATGGGTTCCACTCTGGGTCATCAGAGAAAAGCTGTCTCTTATCAGGCCCACACTGTAACTGCTGGACCACCATGCCTCTCCCTATCCCCCACCCCACGCCCACCTCCTGGAACTGTGTTCCCAGTTTACAACTGACCTTCCAATCACAAGGGCTAGACTTTTCTTTACTGGCCTTCCAGCCCCTTGCCTGAGGGTAAGCTACTTTCACCAGTGACCTGTTAACCCTAAAGCCGCTGTTCCAACTAGCTCTCTGCTGGGGACACAGCATTGGCCCTGCCTAAGCCCCTTCCTTCTACCTCCTTGCCCCAAGTCTGGAGCTCCTTTCCAGGGCCCTCTATAGCCCTTTCTTCGTTGGCTGCCTTCTTGCCACTCGCTCTCCCTAGGGGTGTGTGTGTGATCTCCCATGGGTCTGCAGTCTCTCCCTGAGCCAGATTCATGTGCCACTGTCCCTCACTTGTCCCAGTTGCCCCCCCCCCATTCTCTCTCTAAATAACACCTCCCCTTCACGAATTCCCTGCTGGCCAGGCATCACCTTGGCTCCTCCCTTCCCCTCCTGCAAAATCTGTTAGGAGTGCACCTGGCCTCCTTTAGGGCCCTCCAGCCCTGTCCCAGATCACACTGCTGTCCTCCATCTGTGTTTTATGTCAAGGGCTTCCCTTCAGGGTCTTGCTGTCCCAGGTCTCCCATCCACACTGGCCCCAAAATCCTACTGCCCCTTTTGCTTCCATCCCTCCAGTCTCTCCATGAGTGGGAAGAATCATGCTCTAGCTGAGCCAGGCTCTGGTCTCAACTGGGCTTTCCTCCCTTCCCCTCCCAGAGCAAGCCCCGAGTGCCTCCATGCTGTGCATGGAAAATCACCAACTCTGCCCTAAGGAAATAAGCTAATAATTTATTCTCAGTCAAAGATGAGTGACTGTGGCAGGGGAGCATAGACCCTGAATGACATGTTCTGAGTGGAAAAGGTCACATGGGCTTTGATAGTCACAGGAAAGAAATTCATAAATCAATGTTTATGAAAGGCAGAGGTTGGGACATCAGATAGGCAGCTGCAGCAGGGCAGGGCAGGGGTCTGCGGGATTTAAATCATAGCCTCAGCTTTAGTGTTGGTGGAATCTAGAGGTATGTCCCGCTGTATCTACTTTCTGGGTTGTACAAAAAAACTCTGCCAGGCTTACCTGTAACCTCAGGCCTCAGGAAGTAGAGGCAGGAGGATCAGGAATTCAGTGTCAACCTCAGCTACATAGTGAGTTGCAGGCCAGCAAGGCTACATGAGACTCTGTCTCAAAAAAAAAAGTTGTTAAGTCAGATGCAGAGGTAGAGGTAGATAGGCAATCACTACTAAAAGCAGCTACAGAAAGGACTGGTGAGATGGCTAAGTGGGCAAAGATGCCTGCTTCAAGGCCCGATGACCTGAGTTGGATTTGCAGGACCCAGGACCCGTATGGTGGTAAGAAAGAACCGACTCCCTCAATTTGTCCTCTGACCTCAGCATCTTCATTGAAGAGTCTCCCTGTGTTGCTTGAGCTAGCCTTGAGCTGCTGGGCTCAAATAGTCCCCGTGCCTCAGCCTCCAAAGCATCCATGACCACGGGTACACACTGAAGTATTTTCACTGTTACTAGACTGCTGTCTCAAAGGCAGGCCCAGTTTGCAAGCTGATTTGGAAGTATCTGGTGGAGTCACCGTCTGCAAGCCCCTCTTCTGTCCTTTCTTGCTGTTGTTCGGATTTTGGAGTTTTGCCTGTTTGTGTGTTGATTACCATACTAGAGATTCAGCTGGACCCTTCACATGTTGGGTGAGCTTTCTGCCTCGGAATTACAGCTACAACCTTCTTTTTGAGCTTTTATTTTGTTAAGATAAGGTCTCTGTCTTTTTATCACAAGCAGGCCCTGGGTTATAATCTTCCTGCCTCAGTCTCTCCATGATTCCAGTCCTGCACCCTCAGTCCTTGCCTTGACCTTTGTTTAGGTTCCAAGCGACCCCATTCTAAGGGCTAGGGTCATGAGATCAAAAGATCTTTAGGCAAAAGCATGGGGCCAGATGGGTGTTCACAATGCCATGTGGTGAGGGAAGCTTTCCAAGCCCTGTGGACAAACTGGGGGGGGGGATGTGCGGGGAGAAACGGGTCACACATTTTCTGAGCCCTGCAAAAGTTTCAAATTAAAAGCCTCCAAAAGACTAAAATGGGCTAGAGATGGAGGTGACCTGCACAGGGGCAGGGCGGGGCATAGGAACGTAGATAGGGAGGAGGCTGGGGCCTGGGATGAGAGGGGACTTTGGGGGGAGGAAGGCAAGGCTGTGCTGGTTGGTTAAAAGTACTCTCACCTCTGGGTGATATACTGACACAGACTTCTCCCAGCCGCCCAGGGTCCTCTCCAGCACTTTGATGGTTAATGTCTGGCACATCAGCAGTCCCCCAGACACCTTGCTGATCACACAGTTGTTCTTAGGGATTTTGAATGTGACTCATAGAAAGAGCTGTGACATTAGCAGACATGGACACTAGTGTGGCTCTGAGTATTCGCTTCCTTCCGTACATGGTGTCACTGATGCACACCTGCCCAAGCTCTACAGAGCCTGGTGTGTGCTTCACACTGAGGTAGGTAGGCCCTGGGTCAGTGGTGGGTCAAACACAAAGTTGTCACAGCTCAAAGTCAGGGCCTAAGAGATGTTGTACATACAGCCTTGAAAAGAAAACAAGAGAGGAGAAATAGGAGAGTCTGAGAGGGTACCAGGTTACTTAGAGCAGGTTCCGGAAGGCCTTCTAAGTCACACTGGGGAGTCTGAGCTTTATATGGGAGGCCAAGAGAAGCGCCGGTTGTGGCATTTGTGTAATGCTATGGCCTTGTGATCTTGTTTCTATGTTGTAAAAATGGTAGAGGGTAGTAAGAGATGGGAGACAATTCAGTAAGTAAAGTGCTTGCTGTATAACCCTGAGGACCTGGGTTCAGGACCCTAATAACTATGTAAAAGCCAGGTGTGATTGTACTGGGCAGGAAGCAGAGACAGGTAGATCCCCTGGGGGTCTCACTGGCCAGCCTGTGATGGCAAAGAGGAGCTATCTTGAAAAAACAAAAAACAAAACAAAACAAAACAAAACAGAACAAGCAAACAAAACAAAACCACATAAAACAAAAAATGAAGCAAAAACTAAAAACCATGAAAAAGAAAATGTGTGGGGGTATAATTTGAATGTCAGGGCAACTGACCAAAATAATGAATTCAAATGAAATAGAAAAGCCTTGAGGTACCTTGTAATACAGCTCTGTCACTTTTTCTGTGATGAATTTGTGTCTCTCAAGGTATCCCAGGCCGCCTCGGGCCTCTAAGCACAGGGATTTCAGGACCATCACACCATGTCTGGGTTTTCCCTGTTTCAAAAGAGGAATGTCTTACGTGGGGAGTGATGTAGTCTTTCGCTGGTGGAAAGGGGAAGTGTTCAATTTATTTGTGCCGCTACCATGGTATTCTCGGTGTTGAGTGTGGAGGCACACACTTGCCATCCTGGGACTCCCGAGGATCATTACTTCAGGGTCATTCTCAGCTATATGGTGAGCTCAAGGCCAGCGTAAGCCACACAGTAAGATCCTGTCCCAAAATAAGAAAAAGAAAGAAAAAAAGGAAGGATATTCTTTAGTCGTCTTTAGGTCAAAGGGCATGTGCATTCGAATCAGATACAAGTGACCAAACTTTGCTCCTTAAGCAATGTCCTCTCCTCTCTATCACTTCCAATCATCACTTAAGATTTTTTAAAATCTGGCAAGTTCAGGTCCTGACTTGGTTTTTGTGCTTCTTTGGAAGGAGATGAGGCTGAGCAGAGTCTAAAGCACTCTCTGCCTGGTCCCCTCTCCTGCCACCTTCCTGTCTGTGGCCTGGGACCCTTTCCTGCCTTCTTTTTCCAGCTCACCCATCCCCACCTCTGTGAGCTCAGTGTGAAGCTGGTTAGTTCTCCATGGCACGTGGTGACAGCCTTTATTTCCATTCTCTTGATTGCCTGCGATAGTCATCCTTATTTTCCACCCCTGCAGAACTTTCTCATTTTCCCAGAGTAGCTGGGAATGTATTTCTGGTTTCTAGGCAGCCTGGTGGCTGAGGACTCCTGGTCAGCAGGTTAGAGGCAGGTGCTCGCTCAGCCACTGGCAGTGCCCCGCACCCTGCGCCACCCCCATGCTGCCCCTCAGAAGACTCAGCAGACCTGCTCTTTGGCCTGCCGACTCTACCAAGAGGGATACTGCCTTGCCTTTCACGGCCAACCCCAGGGTGCTCCAGCTTTGGTTCTCCCTGGACACCCAGTTCCTTTTAAGGAGCTATGCATCTTATATGTTCCTTAATCCCCCGACTAAATTTATCAGCTGTCTCTTGCAGCCAAGACATTGGCTAAATTAAACTCCACAGTGGTGGACACAGTGTATCAGATGCGGCTCTGTGAGCTGTGGCGGGGGCAGCCACCCCCTGCCTGTCCTGAGGCCTGGAGGTCAAAGAGTCTAAGGGGGCCTCTCTTCCCTCCAAAGCACTGTGTAGCACTAGCTACCAGGACATTGCTCCTTTTTTCCTTTTTAAATACAACATTTTTACTAATTCTTTCATACAATAAATTTTGATTACATTCATCCCCCCAAAACACTAATTGCTGCTCCCAGATCCACACTGCCACCTCCCACTCCCTCCCAATTTTACATTCTCTCTCTCTCTCTTAAATGGTCCAGTCATGTTTGTGCTGCCCATAAACTCATGTGTGTGTGTTGGGGCATCCACTTGAGCATGGCTAACTACAAGAGGCCACATTCTTAAAGAAAACTGACCCGCACAACACACACACACACACACACACACACACACACACACACACACACACACAAGAAGCTTTTACCTGTCATTAACTCAACTAGGGGTAGGGGTTCAAGATCCCTCACTCACTCCATGTGGAATGTTGACTGGCTTGATTCTGTGTGGGCAACCACAGCTAGTGTGAGCTCATTCATGCAGTAGACCTGTAATGTCCAGATAACACCCTTTCAGGCTGAACCTCCCTGCCCTCTGACTCTTACACTCTTTCTAACTCTCTGAGTCATGCAGGTCACAATTTCTACTGAGAGACTCCCTTTATGGCAAAGGCTCATCCACTTAACCAAAATATTTCTTAACTTATTGTTCTTAAGATTTATTTATTTTTATAAATAAATGAGTGCCTACATGTCTGTCTGTGTAGCAGATGTGTGCCTGGTGCCCAAAGAGACCAGTAGAAGGTGTTGGATCCCCTCAGATTGGAGTTGATTGTAAGCCACATGAAATGGGTTGCTGGGAACTGAACCCTGGTCTTCTGTTTCTGAACGAGCAGCAAGTGCTCTTAACTATTGAGCCATCTTTCAACTCACATCCAATAACTTTTTATGGGTGCTCCCTATTTTCCAGGCAGCTTCCTGGGGGTGCAAGAACACCCGTGATCTCATTTCAGTGACGCACAAGTGAGTGGGAATCCCATACTTTATAGCAGGAGAGCCTTAAGCAGAGAAGAGGAAGGAGGGAACTGTAGAGGCCACATTCCATTGATGTGGCTGGAGATGCCTCTCTGATAAAGTGACTTGTGTGCCATGGGTGTCTGGAAAAAGATTCCAGGTGGAGAAAGTAGTGGGTTATGTGTCACAGGCCAGTAGGACCTCCCCCAACTGCTCTATGGTGTGAGCCAGCTGGTGCCCAGAGAAGTTGGGATTCTCTTCCACAAACTCTCCACCAAAGGGTGGAGAGCTGAGAGCTGAGGCACCTCATTTTCATGGTAAGTGACTTCCCTGTGTACTGACCTCAGCAGCAACCAGATACAGAAAAGTCAGCCATGAACTCGAGGAATAAGAAGAACAGTGAGCTGTTTCAGGTTCTGGGCTCAGCTCCTGGCAATTGTCTGAGTTAGCAGAGCCACATGCATGTTGCCACTGTCACCCTTTAGAGGGATGTCAGAGCACTGCCTGCTTTGGGTCCAGTGACACCTTGCAGTAAGTTCTCTCATCTGAAGGGAAGGAGCCCCTCTGTCACATCTAGACACACAGTCTCAGTAAACTCTTTGCAGCACCCACTTGTGATGCAGTGTCCCGGTGCTGGGCCACAGTAGCCTGGCCTGGCTTCTAAAGACCAGCCCATGCAGATGCCACACACCAGGTCTAGTTCTCCCCAGCAAGGCTCCAGAGTGGAGCTGCCCACTCTCCCAGAACTGAACCAACCGAGTAGCCCAGCCTCTGTCCCGGCCAGTTAGGCAGTGCATACAGAATGATAAGTGCTACCCCAAAACACCCTCTCCTCTGCTAGCCCAAGAAATTAGAGGCACACAGGATGTGAATCAGAAAGTTGGCCTTGGGATGTCAATTGCTAAAGCTTGGGGGTGGGGACATTTGTGATGGTCACATGTACCAGTAAATCCATGGTCCAGTGGAAAATAAAGGCTGCCACTGCTTTTGCTCACAGAGCTGCAGATAGCTTCTGCTAAACCCAAATGCACTTCCAGAGAGAGCAGAGCATCCCCGTGTCGCTTGCTCAGCAACTTCATTGTGTTCATTTCTAGGAAGAGAGGACAAGAGAGCACAGCCTGCAGCAGACAGCTTGCAGGTGCTGAGCTGTGGGCTTCTGAACACATCAAAGGGGGACAGAAGGATGGATGGGATGAGGGGAGGGATGTGGAACATCCCCGGGCAGACGAGCCTGGCTGCTGGGGAGTAGACATCAGGTTAAGCACACAGAAGTCCTCTGGTATAAGATATTCTTTCTGATCACACACACACACACACACACACACACACTTCTAGGGAGTAACACTTGCAAACTGTAGAACTGGTACAGGAGAGGAGCAGAGTGACAGGTGAGCTTTGATGGCAACAAAGAGAAAAGATGACCATTGCAGGGTTCATCTGTGCCCTTTTCTCTTGTCCTTTGAAAGATAACTCCCTCACCCCCTAATTTCCATCTGAGAACTTTGAGTCTCTCACATTGTAGTCTGAACTAGGCTTTTTGGCCAGACATCCAGAGAAACCCAGGGAAGAAAGAGAAGAAAAGTAAAGATGAAGGGAAGAAGGGGGCCTCTCAAGCACTGTTGAGAAGTATAGCTGGCATGGAAAACAGTGCTGAGACCTCTAAAAAATTTAAAACTGGAACTACCATAAGAGGAGGCCATCCACTAGTGAGAACATAGCAAAGGAAGCAATCAGCGTGTTGAGGGGATGCTCACATTCTCACACCCATGTCTGCATTAACCACGAGTGCCAGGATACAGCACCAACCCGAGTCTGTGGATGGATGAAGGACACGTGGTCCAGACATACAGAGGGTGTCAGCCTGTTGAGACTAGCAAGGAGAGTGGTTACTAGGAGTTGGGTGGGCTAGCAGGATGAAAGTGGTCACTAGGTACAAAGTGACAAAGGAAAGTCCTCTGGTGTGTATCTCACAGCAGGCTAGCTGTGGTTAGACCACTGTGGTGCAGCTTTCAAATTAGAAGAGAGGACTTTTAATTTTTATCCCAAAGAGATGAGTGTAGGGGGGTGTAGTGCTTGCTTTTCTGTTTACTTGCTTTTCTACTGCTGCGATGAAATGCCATGACCAACACAACTTCTATAAGAAAACATTTAAATGGGCTTATGGTTCCAGACGGTTAGAATTCATGATGGTGGGGTGAAGGCATGGTGGAAGGAACAGCTAAAAACTCACATCATGAACCACAAGCACGAGGCAGAGAGCACACTGGGAATGGCTACTGGCCTTTGAAACCTTAAAGCCCACCTCCAGTGACACACCTCCTCCAATAAGGCCACACCTCCTAATAGTAGTTCCACCAACTGGGGACAAAGAATTCAAGCATATGGTCCTGGGGAGGGTGATTTTAATTCAAACCACAACAGAGGGAAATATCACATGCCCTTACTGACAGGTATAGATGATCAACACATATCAAAGTGTCACCTATGCCCCAGAAAGTTGCACGTTTGTTATGTATGAATAGAATGCAAAGTAAACTATGTATGGAGGGTGGTACATGTCTGTGACCCCCAGGAAGAGGCCGGGATCTCTGGAGCAAGCCAGCTAGCTAGCTTAGCTAAGATACCTTGCCTCATTGAACAAGGTGTAGAGTGATTGAGGAAAACTCCCCCACATGGATGTCCACACCCATGTAGCTACACACATGCAAACCCACATGCATGCACTACACACATGAGGAGGGAAACAAGCAGTTATGTCTGCATGTACTTGCAACCCCTGCATGGGGAGGCAGAGACAGGCATGTTCTCTGTGGGGCCCACTGGGCAGCCTCGCCTGCTTGACAGGCTCTGAACAACTCTGCCTACTTTGCTCCACTGCTCCATGGTGCCCTCTTCCAGGGCCACTTGATGTGTCATCTGGTGACAGCAGGTGCCAGGGTGAGTGACAGAAGATGCCTCAGCAGAAAGAGATCTAGGAGATTAGTAAAACTGAATATTCCAGCTCTCCTCTTCCTTTGGAGAGAATCTCGCTGTTGGGGAAGCTTCCTTACCTTTAATTTTCCTGTGACGCCCTGCATGTTTATTTGGCCTTGATGCTGGGTCCTTCAGCACTTAGACTCTGACCTCAATGGGGGCTGACGGTGTAAGACAGAAGCTGCCAAGGGCCTCTGTGCTCCCAGGTGAGAGTCCAGATGCATTGGCTTCTGCAAGAGTCTGATAGTGCACACATTAGTTTTCATGGTCGCCATTAATGAACTGTTCAAGCAGTGGGGAGGAGAGACATGCTGGATAGGCCTCAGGCTGGGGTTTTCCAAGCTCTTTTCTGGAGCACACAAGAGTGTCAAATGCAGATTTATGTCTCCTTGCTTCCCCTCCATGGCAATGTATAAAAAAGGTAAATGGGAGAAACTCAAAATTTGAAAGTTGAAGATGGTTCCTTACAAGATGTTTTCAAAGGTCTAGACATGACCTCAACCCAAAGAGAAATTGTTGGGATATATCTCAGCTACCCACAGGGGAAAAAAGTTCTTTCCTAAGTGAATGGCTCTCCTATTCCTCTTCCTCTTTCTTCATGTGTGTGCACATGCACACACATGTGCAGCCATGGTGCACATGTGGACATCAGAGGACAACATTCAACAGTCGAGTCTCCTACCTTGTTCGGGGAGGCTCTCTCTTATTTTTCTTCTATGCTGCACACTCCAGGATAGCTGACCCAAGAACTTCTGGACCATCCAACATGCCTGGGTGTTTTCACACAACTCTGAGGGTGAATGGCAAACTATTAACCTTGTACAGGAAATGCATTTACTCTAAGGTGTCTCACCAGCGCTATGATGTATTATTACTAATGAGTCTTGGGTTGGGTAGTTGGTCAGTTCTTTTGTTCCATGAAGTGTCACCAAGGACCACTTAGTTGACATTTTGACTGACATTGTCCTTTGATGTAAAAGCACCCACATAAAGCTTTTATGCTGAAAGCTTAATTCCCTGGTTCATATGCCATGGCAGTTGAAGATAAAGCCTTTGGGAGATGATTAAGGCTAGATTAGATCATGAAGATGGGGCTCCTGCAATATCATTAGTGGCTTTATAGGAAGGAAATCTTAAGAAGGCATCTGATCCTCTCTACACAACATAAAAGCTTGCCAGAAGCCAAACATATTCTAGCACTATAATCTTGGATTTACCAACCTCCAGAAACACGAACCAGACAAATATTCTTTTCTTTGTAAGTTATCATGCTCAGGTGTTTCGTTGTCACAACAGAAAACAGGCTAAGACACATTGGAATCCCAAGGAAGCCTCACCCACCAACCTGGGACATTATCTGGGATAGGCTGGAGGGCTGGAGGCTGGTTAAACCTCATTCATAATGGTCTTTATCACTGAGGGATTGGGCTCCAATCTGTTTATATTGTGACCACGTTCAAAGGAAGCAAAGTTGGCAACTTCAAAACAGCAGGAAGCCTAGGCTCTGAAAACTCACATGATATTGTGAGTTCTGTCCATCAGAAGGGCACAAGGACATCCCAGAGTCAAGAGGATGGAGAAATCTATTCTTCTTTTTGATGTGAAAAGTGGCATGAACAGTTCGGAACAGGGGGAACTGGTGGCAGCCGTCTGTAGATCAGCTACAGTATTTCCTATGACCATAAATATCAATAGATCTACAATAGTTTAACTATACCACACCTTTCCAAGGCATTCCAAGTATTGTCCAATCACCACAGCAACACAAAACCAGTGCCTTGTAATCTACATTAGGTCTAGATTCAGATGAGGAGTCTTAAGGACATCATCTTGATCTGATCTGGTGATTTAAGAGGTAAAAGGATAATTTATTCATACCATCACCTATCCTAATTAAACAACCCAACAAAAGCATAACTCTATTGGGAGAGAGAGAGGTTATAAGGCATAGTAATTTGAAATGCAGCAAACCCCACTACTCCTGGTACTAATTTTCATATATGCTTTTTTTGTCAGAGCAACTCTTAATTCCAACATTTATTTCTTGTTTATTCGTTTCAAGACAGGGTTTCTTTATGTAGCCTTGGATGTCCTGGAGCTAGCTCTGTGTAAACTGTTAATTTTCCTCATGATTCTTTAACTATACAAGATGTAGTGGGAACAGCTTATCACTGTTCCATGTGGTGCTAATCAAGTTGGTTCCCCGAGAGCTAAGGGTTCTAAAACAGTGCCTTAGGAGTGTGGTTGGAATGATCAGCCTTCCCTGTCATCCATGTCATCTGTCACTCTCCAGGATCTCTCTACCCAGCTGGCCTGTTTTTCTAGAAAGATGCTAAGATTTCTAGTCACAGTGGTTGGCTTTCCATAGCACTGTATTGGTAGAGGCACATCACAGGACCAACCACTACTCAAAAAGAGGCAAGTGTGAACTCCATTTCTTGATGAGAAAAGATATAAAGAATTTGTGACTTTTTTAAAATAAATTTTTATTTAAACTAAAAACAATCTTATTTTACATACCAATTCCCATTCCCTCTCCCTCCCACCCTTCCTTACCCCCCAAGAACCCCTTATCCACTCCCCAGAGAGAGTGAGGCCTCCCATGGGTGTCATCAAAGTCTGTCACATCATTTGGGGCAGGACCTAGGCTCTCCCCTGTGTATCTAGGCTGAGAGAGTATCCCTCCACAGGGAATGGGCTCCCAAAGCCCATCCATGCACTAGGGATAACTATTGGTTCCACGGCCGGAGGCTCCATAGACTGTCCAGGTCTCCCAACTGACACCCACGTTCAGGGGGCCTGGTTTTGTTCTATGCTGGTTCCCCAGATGCCAGACTGGGGGTCTGTGAACTACCACTTGCTCAAGTCAGCTGTTTCTGTAGGTTTCCCCAGCATGGTCTTGACCCTTTTGCTCATCACTCCTCCCTGTCTACAACTCGATTCCAGGAGTTCGGCTCAGTGCTTAGCTGTGAGTCTCTTCTTCTGATTCCATAAGCTACTGGATGAAGGCTCTATGATGGCATTTAAGGTAGTCTTCAGTCTCATTATAGGGGAAGGACATTTAAGGTAGCCTCTCCACTGTTGCCTGTTGCATAGATTCTTAGTTGGGGTCATCCTTGTGGATCCCTTGACATTTCCCTAGTGCCAGGTTTCTCTTTAAACATGCAATGGCTCTCTCTATTAAGGTATCTCTTTTCTTGCTCTCCTTCTCTATTCTTGCCCCAAACTGATCTTCCTGATCCCTCATGTTCTCCCCTCCCCTTCTCCTCTCTTCTTTCTCCTCTCTCCCTCCCTCCCGCCCCACTACCCCCATGCTCCCAATTTGCTCAGAGATCTTGGTCCTTTCCCCTTCTCTGGGGGACCATGTATGCCTCTCTTAGAGTCCTCCTTACTTCCTGGCAGCATTATTTGTAATAGCCAGAACCTGGAAGCAACCTAGATGTCCCTCAACTAAAGAATGGGTAAAAAAAAAATGTGGTACATTTACACAATAGAGTACTACTCATCAGGGGGAAAAAACCATGAAATTCACAGGCAAATGGATGAAACTAGAAGAAACCATCCTGAGTGAGGTAACCTAGATACAGAAAGACACACATGGTATGTACCCACTCATAAGTGGATATTAGACATAGAGCAAAGGATAACAAGAATTTGTGAGTTTTTTAAATCTGATAATCTGTACTTTCAGCAAAAATATTCAGATATTTCCCACATGTGAGATATCTTGCCCTATAAGTGACTGTGGGTACTCAGTCCTAAAAAGGACATATAACTCAACCATCCAACCACTAAGGCACATGGAACAAGGGAGATGTGATGGGAAGACAGTAAGAGCCAGAAGACAGGCAAACGGACTATGAAATGCTGTCTTCTAGATATGATGTGACTGTTATACTCATGAACCAAGTCAACAAAATCAGCCAACATGCCAGCAGGAAGCACTAATTGGACTCAGTGGCTTATGAAAATAAAGGACAGTGGGGGCATGGATGGGAGAGAAGGATGAGGGCAATTGGGGGAGTGGGAGGGAAGGGGAGTTTGAGGCACTGTGATCAAAATACATTGTTTACGTGTATGTCAGAGAACAAATAAAAAGATATCTCCTTTTCATCCCAAGGCTCCTGAATTCTCATCTCATGGAGACATCAGGAAGGAGGCTTGGATCTCAGCATCTGAGTCTCGACAGACATAGCGCCTTTTGATTCAAAATGTCATGAATTAAAGATAAATTTTTAACAGTAAAACTCCAAAATGTATTGTGGTGAAGCAGTATAGATAAACACAAGACATCCCCATTCAAAACTAAGAGGAAGGGAAGTCCACAGTTGACAATTATCCCTCACAAATGTGGAGATCTATCTGGAGACACAGGGCAAGAAACACTACTTTACAGGAAAGCAATTCCCTAAACTGCTCTTTACCTCTTGGCTATGCCGTCTGGTCTTCTTGTTCAAGCTTCTGAGTTGCCGGTCCTTTATCATGACAAATATCTACATAGGCAGCCCAGTAGCTTTCTTCACTTTTTTTCCCTAAGTGTAGAAAGTTGTGGGTCCCAAAGACCTCTTTTCAAAAAATATTATTCTATATTTTATTGGACTATCTATTTCTTTCTTTCTATCTATCTATCTATCTATCTATCTACCTATCTATCTGTCTATCTATCTATCTACACATCCTTCTATTGCCGTGTGTGTGTGTGTGTGTGTGTGTGTGTGTGTGTGTGTGTGTGCGCGCGCGCGCGCGTGCACTTGTGGTGTTTGAATGTAATTGTCCCCCATAAGCTCATAAGGAGTGGCACTATTAGGAAATGAGGCTTTGCTGAAGTAGGTATGGCCTTGTTATAGGAAGTATGTCACTGTGGAGGCAGGCTTTGAAATCTCATATATATTCAAGCTATACCCAGTGTCTCAGTCTACTTCCTGTTGCCTGCCTACCTTCCTCCTTGTTCTCCTTTTATTTCCTCCAGCCCCCCTCAGCTCATAAGAGGGTGCTGCTTATATCCAGGGTTGGTCTCTCTACCCAGTCCATGTGAGGGTGCTGCTTATATCCAGGGTCAGTCCCTCCACAGTTCATGGGAGGGTACTGCCTATATCCAGAGTTGGTTTCTCCACCCAGCCCATGGAAGGGTACTTCCTGTCTTCAGAGTGGGTCCTGCCCAGTTAATCATCTTTGGAAATGCACTCTCTAGACACATCCAGAAGTGTGACTCCTCTGTCTCCTAAGAAACTCCAATTCCAGTCAAGTTGGCTGTGAGGATCACAGTGGGCTAACTAAGAAAACACACTCAAGATTTAAAAGCCCTTTTTATTCTAGCTGGGAGGATTTATTGAGTGCTTTGGTGTCTCTGTGCGAGGATTTATGAGTGTTTTGGTCTCTGTGTGTGAGGCTTCACCCTGAGGCCACAGTGTGAAAGTTGTGATCTGCTGAGATCCAGGTGTCCACCTGCGCAGGTCAGAAAAGGCTGGATAGGCTTGTTCTATTTATTTACCAATTTTCATGATGATGAATCTGTTCCATTTGTTTGTTTGTTTTGCAATGTTAGGGATCAAGTCCAGGGTTTTATCTTGGTCTGGAATTGATCTCTTACTTTGACTGAATCCTACTCTCTGAAAGAGCCTTCCGGAGTCCCCTATTGCTTGGATTCTGTTTGGAAGTTGGACAGCTACCACCTCCATTGCTCTGCTGTATAAAGCCCTGGGTTCCATCTCTATCATTGTATAAAACTGGGTGCTGTGCCTGTCTGTAATCCCAGTTCTCTGGGGGTGGGAGGATCGGACATTCAGAGTCATTCTCTTGCAATAGAGTAAGTGCAAGACCAGTTTGGGTTGCAAGAGAGCCTCTCAGGAAAAGAAAAAGAGTAAAAATCAACATTCAGCCTCTACATTGAAGTGTCTACCCAAAGGGAAGTCCTTTCTGCAGTCTCTTCTGCCCACTGGCTCCTGACTCCCCAGCCTGAGCTAGCACTCTGTACCTAGGCCTGTGGAAGCCAATGGCAGTTTCCAAATTTGGAACCAGTTTCCCTTTCATTTTTCTACCGTGGTCATTTTTGGCTTAAATATCAAGCTTGACTCATGACTCTGTGGATACACTGGGTTAGGTGGACAGTTCTCCTCTACATGATGTCTCAGGGGGTCATTGATGGTGGCTGTGTCCAGCTATGGTAGTTGGAAGAGTGGGTGGCTAGCTGGGACCATGGACTCTCATCACTTAGCAGTCTATCTCCACTTCTGCACTTGGTGGGCTCTTTAGAGGACAGGGAGGAACTGCATCATGCGCCAAGCTCTGGGTTCAGACAGGTACAGTTCACCTTCACCAATCTTGTCAATCAAAGTGAGCCACAAGTTATCTCTGCCCATCGGAGGAGCAGAGTGGAGACTCAAGCTTGGCATGCAAGTACAATGGGGAGACACTAGGGGCCATCTTTATGGATTAATCCATCATGAAAGCTTTGATGTTCTAAGCAGACCTGTGAGATCTTTCTGTCTCTCTGTCTCTGTCTGTCTCTGTCTCTCTCTCTGTCTCTCTCTCTGTCTCTCTCTGTCTCTCTCTCTGTCTCTCTGTCTCTCTCTGTGTGTGTGTGTGTGTGTGTGTGTGTGTGTGTGTGTGTGTGTTAGTTCCAATTGTCAATTTGACACACCTGGAAAGAAGGAACCTCAGTTGAGGAATTGCCTCCATGAGATTGACCCATGATCACGTAGGGTGGGTCATTTTTTTGATTGCTAATTGATGTAAGAGGGCCCACTGTGGTCTGTGTCTTCCCTGGGCAGTGGCCTGGGTTGTGTTAGAAAGGCAGTTGAGCAAGTCAGGAAACCAAGACAGTAGCAGTATTGTTGATATCTTGGCATTATGTTGTCTCTGCCCCCTGACAACTGTCAGGGTACCCACACCAGCATTCAGGCAGATACTTAGACAGCTCAAAGAGCTGTAACAATAAGTCTTTACTCCATCCACCTGAGCCCCGCCGCCATGTGGGCACCCAGAATAACACACAGAATCTTATATTAGTTTACAATGCTGCTGGCCAGGTGACTAGGATTTCTTAAATACTAGCTCAGTCTTAATTATCATAAATTATGATAAATCTATATATTTTATAAGACTTATCTTATTGAGGACGCCTTCCACTGGCGTCCTCTTCCCGGGAATCTCATGGCAGCTCTCTAGAGAAGAGAGCAGAAGGAAGAGCAAGAGAAAGAGCACGATTTCCTTCTTGTCCCTGCTTATATTCTACTATGTCACTTCCTGCCTGAATCTCTTACTACATTTCACAGAATCCTCCTTTACTCCTAGTCCCACCTATCTTGCTTTTTCATTGGCCAACAGTACTTTATTCAACAACCAATAAGATAAACATACACAGAAGGACCTCCCCCATCAAAGGGCACTGTGTTGCCTGGCTGCATAAGGACTCTGTAAGCATGTGCAAGCTTTCCCTTTTAAGCAAGCACCTCCTGCCTGTACCCCTCTTTTTATTTCCACTCCCTATTAGCTGCCACTAATCCCTCCTCTTGCCCCTTTCCAAACAAACTCCATGTGGGTTTTGTGGTTTGTGTTTCATCACCCAGAGCTTCAGAAAACAAGTATTTCTCTGTTATGGTCTCTGCTTTAGCTCCTACCTCCAGGTTCCTTCCCTGGCTTTCTACTTTGGACTCCCTCTATGATGGACTATAACCTGTAAGCCAAATAACCCATTTTCCTTCCAAAATGCATTTAGTCATAGTATTTGATCTCAGCAACATAAAAGCAAAACAAAACAATATGTGTGTGGTATATTATAAACTTGTGTGGGTATATGTGAAGTCAATAGGAAAATAGTTGGTGTTCTGCTCTACCACACTTGGAATTGCTCCTTTGAGACAAGGCCTCTCACTTAACCTGGAGCCGGAATGGAAGCCATCATACCTGAGCAATTCTGTCTCCACCCTCTATAGCACTGGGGCTACAGGGCCCCCACAGCCATGCCCAACTTTAAAAAATTCACATAAGTGTTGAATTCTAAATTCATGCCCTCGTAGTATGGAATTTACCATCTTGACCATTTAGAACATAAGAGTTCAGTAATATTGAATATAGCCAATGCTGCCAACCACCTCATGTCACAGGGGAAGCTTGAGGTTCAGCACTGGCAAAACAAGCCCCAGGAAAATAACAGGGGAGAGACACCCAGGATTGAATGTCAAAATTTTGAGACAGAGACAAGAGGCACAGCTTGTCCTGTATGTTCTTGGGAATTTGATGAGGGGTTCAAGACACTGGTTTATCAACTCTCTTGTATGTCTTCCTGGCTGAGCCAGTAGGTCCTTCTAACTCAGGTGTAGAACATGGATGGGCCTAAGGGATTACTGGTTTTAAATGCCAGTGACATTCATTAGCATTATATGGGTCTCTGGCCAGAAAAACTGAAGCACAGAAACCAAGACTATCATGCAAAAGTAGAGCACAAATGCTAAATAGCAATGAAGGAAACTCAGCAGTCATGCTTCAGAGTGATCCCAGACGAGCCCCCGGGATGTCATGCTTTGTGGGCCAAGCAGAAGGCACAGCTTCCCACTGTCATCCACAGTAGCCTGAGGAATTTCCCTAGACTTTTAGGGACCTCAATTTTAGGCAACAAAGGATTGGGGGTTTTGATACAGAAAATAATTTTAGGACTATTTAGCTTACAAAGAAGAGTAAGGATTGAGTAAAAGTGTTTTAATATAGATTTAAGCATGAGGGTTAAGATAAAGAGAAACTCTCAGAAGGAAAGACATTCACACCTGACAGCATGGATGTGGGTTTCTCAAAAAAAAAATCTGGAAGACACAGTGTCAATCCTAGAGATAGCAAACCATATCTACGCAGTCAAGCATGCAGTAGACTGTTATGACCAAGATAAGCAGCCAAAACAGTAGAGCATCTTTATCATGGGGTGCCCAACAAACAGCATGCTAGTAAATCAATAAACTTAAGGCAGAATCTGGTGGAGATTTAATTTGTGGGTGCAAATCTCAGAAAATGAGGAACTATTGTTTTAGTTGTCTGCTATACACATAACTTTGCTTTAATAATAACATAACTTCCCATTGTGAGGCTTATTTTTATGAAGATTTATTTTGCATTTTGTGTATGCATGTGTGTCTGTGGGTGGGTATATGCACAGAAAGGCAGTTTCCTATGGAGGCCAGAAGAAGATGTTGGATTCCCCTACAGCTGGAGTTACAGATTCCTGTAAACTGCCCATTGTGGGGTACTGGAAACTAAAGTACAGTCCTCCGGAAAAGCAGTGTGTGCTCTTAACTGCTGAGCCATCTCTCTAGTTTCTCTTGTGAGAATATGAAGAGCCATAAAGTCTAACTGTATGGCTGTTTTTAATTATCACAGTTTTGAGTTTAAAGGTGAGGTCCCGTAGACTCCAAAAGAACATATTGATATTTACATGGTAACATTAAGATAGAACATAAGAAAACAAAATTATTCTTACATTTTTATTTTTACTCTGTGCCCTCACTCACCTCAGTTTCAAAATGGCCCTTTTGCATTGCATTTGGGATCAATGTCTCTCTCTTGAGACTTTGTGTTATCAAGCCTTCTTCATAATATCTAAACAAGCCAACAAAGTTTAATTAGGGTCATTCATAGGAGCATGGGTAAGGTGATACTTAGAGAAGCATAGGCAAAAAAAATTGCTCCCTCCCCCAACAACAATTAATAGTTTATAGATCTTCAGAGAGGTGTGGGGCCTTATTAGCTCCTCTTCTCTTGTTGCCAGAATGTCACTCAACCACTGTTGTTGAATGTGGTTCTCCAAGTGCCACAACCATCATTGAAATCAGGTACTAGGGAAACGTCTGGAGAGCTACAAAGATGACACCAACTAACAATCTAAACAACAGAGGAGAGGCTACCTTAAATGCCCTCTCCTGATAATGAGATTGATGACTGATTCATATGACATTGTATAGCCTTCATCCAGCAGCTGGTGGAAGTAGAAGCAGACACCCACAGCTAAACCTTGAACTGAACTGGAATCCATTTGCAGAGAAGGAGGACAGAAGAGCAAAGGGGTCCATACCAGGCTGATGAAAACCATAGAAACAGCTGCCCTGAACAAGGGAGAGCTCTTGGTCCCCAGACTGATAGCTGGGAAACCAGCATGGGACTGATTCAGACCCCCTGAATGTGGGTGTCAGTGAGGAGACCTTGGAAATCTATGGGGCCTCTTGTAGTGGATCAGTACTTATCCCTAGCATAGGAATGGACTTTAGGAACCCATTCCACATGGAGGGATACCCCCTGAGCCTAAACACAAGGGGGTTGCCCTAGGCCCTATCCCAAAGGATATGACAGACTTTGAAGATCCCCTACGGAAGGCCTCACCCTCCCTGGGGAGTAGAAAGGGTATGGGATAGGTAGGGTGTTAGTTGCGGGGGGGGGGGGCGGGCAGGGGAGGTAGAGGAACCTGGGATTAACATGTAAAATAATCTTTCTAATAAAAAATAAAAATAAAAAATCCATCAATGGTAGATGTGTAACACTCTTACCAATAAAAATGATGAATGTCAAAGATGACAACAACAACAACAACAACAAAAACCAGATCAACTATGCCTGCTCGCAAAAAAGTCATCACAGCAAGACTTACTGACATTGATGTCCCCTCAGTGAAGTAGAGGTTGGGAAGGGTCTGCACCTCCCCACTGTTTGTATGCAAGTCTTCTTGTCTTAGTTACTATGAAGGTCTGAATGAAAATGTCCCCATAGACTCATAAGGAGTAGCACTATTGGGAGGTATGGCCTCGTTGAAGGAAGTATGCCACTGGGTGGTAGGCTTTGGAGTTTCAGAAGCTCAAGTAAGGTCTAGTAGTTCACTGTCCCTTCTTGCTGCCTGCAGATCCAGATATAGAACTCTCAGCTACCTCTCTATCACCATGTCTGCCTCCATGCCACCCTGCTTCCCACCATGACAATAATGGACTAAAACCTCTGAACTGTAAGCCAGCCCCAATTAAATGTTTTCTTTTATATGAGTTGCCCTGGTCATGGTCTCTTTTCATAGCAATAAAACCCTAACCAAGGCAGCTAGGGCTTCTATTGCTGTAACAAAATACTGTCAGGAGCCAGCTCTGGTCAGATATAAAAAGTCCTTCTTTACAGAGGCTGGCGACCTCCATGCTAAACCTCCAATTAGTCAAGCACTCCACCCCTTAGGTTAGTGTTTGAGATAACCACAGGAGGTGGTTTGGCATCAATATGGTGACCTCCCGGGAGCGGGGGGCCACCAGGTTGCCTAAGGAAGAGGAGTTCTATACCCCACTAAGACAATCATAAGAACTTACTCAATCATGCATTGTTTGTACTAAATTTTCTCACATATGATGCTACAGGATAATCAGCCGCAGATAGCCTCTGGCATCTATCAACAGCTCAAAATTATGCTCAGGCCTTATGGAAAGATCCCCTAACTCACAAATGGCATGGACCAGATCCGGTCTCATTTGGGGAGAAGGACATGCATGTATTTTTGATACTCAGGCCAATAATGCTAGATGGTTGCCTGAATGCCTTTTAAAACTATATAATCCACCCAGGGAAGCCCCTGAGAAGCCTTCTAATTCTGCTTAATTTTAGATAAAAGATGCTGTCTTTTTTGGCTACTTGTGTGTTCTCACCTTCGATTGCCGTTGCCGCTTCAAGCCCTTATCAGATCTACAACTACACCTGGTGATCATCAACCAAGCCAGTGATTCTGCCAACGCCTCCACAACTATGGTGACCACCCCCTCCTATTCCCCCCTGATAGTTGACTTATGTGCTTTAGCCTTAGAGGCCTCTCCAGACTGGGGGACCCCTGACCATTTTTTTTTTGAAAATTTTTTTTTATTTATTAGTTCCAGTTAGGGAACAAGCTTGTTTCACATGAAGTCCCTTCTCCCTCTCCCTCCTCTCACCCCCATCCCTCCTCCACCCCCCAGCCTACCCCCACTCCATCCACCCACCACTCCCCAGGCAGGGTAGGGCCCTCAATGGGGGCTCTGCAAAGTCCACCAAATCTTCCTGTGCTGGTCCTGGGCCCTTCCCCATGTGTCCAGGGCCAGAGTGTAACCCTTCACGTGGGATGGGCTCTCAAAGTCCCTTCTTGCACCAGGGAAAAATACTAATCCACTACCAGAGGCTCCCTGGAGTGCAGAGGCCTCCTTATTGACATCCATGTTCAGGGGTCTGGATCAGTCTTGTACTGGCCTCCCCGACAGCATCTGGGGTTGATGTGCTCTCCCTTGTTCAGGCCAACTGTTCCTGTGGGTTTCTTCAACCTGGTACAGACCCCTTCGCTCTTCATTCCTCCCTCTCTTCAACTAAATTCCAGATTTCAGTTCAATGTATATCTGTGGATGTCTGTCTCTGCTTCCTTCAGCCACTGGGTGAGGGCTCTAGGATGGCATAAAGAGAAGTCATCAATCTCATTTTAGGGGAAGGGCTTTTAGGTTATCCTCTCCACCATTGCCTGGATTGTCAGATCGTGTCATCCTTGTAGGTCTCTGGAGATCTCCCTGGTTCCAGATCTCTTCTCGGACCTATAGTGGCTCCCTCTGATATGGTATCTCTCATCCTGCTCTCTCTCCTCTATTCTTCCCCCAACTCAATATTTCTGCCCCTCCATTTCCTCTCCTCTACTCCTCTTCTCTTGCTCTTATTGTAGCAGCTCCCTCTCCCCTACCCTCATGCTCCCAATTAGTTCAGGAGTTCATGCCACTTCCATTCCTGGGGACCATTTATCCCTTAGAGTCCTTCATGTTTCCTAGTTTCTTTGGTGAAGAGGATTATAGGCTGGTAATCCTTTGCTCTATGTCTAAAATTCATATATGAGTGAGTACATACCATGTTTGTCTTTTTGTGACTGGGTTACCTCACTCAGGATGGTTTCTTCTAGTTCCATCCATTTGCCTGCGAATTTCAAGATTCCATTGCTTTTTTCTGCTGAGTAGTACTCCATTGTGTAAATGTACCACATTTTCTCAATCCATTCTTTAGTTGAGGGGCATCTAGTTTGCTTCCAGGTTCTGGCTATTACAAACAATGCTGCTATGAACATGGTTGAACATATGTCCTTGTTGTATGAGCATGCACTATTTGACCCCTGACCATTTTTCCCCCAGGACCTCCCTCCTCCGCTGACCTCATTCTCTCACTAATTAACCCTACTGTTCAGGCCCTTCATCAAGCCAACCACTCCCTCATAGAGGACTGTTGGGTCTGCTATTCTTCCACCCCTCCCTTTTATCAGGGAATTACAGGCACTTAATTCCTACCTTGCCTGTTCTACTGGATTGACTACTTATATTGTCACCTCTACCTTTTCAAAGACTAGCCAGATTCATTAAGTCTCAGATTGACACCGTCCTCAAAAAAAACGGTTTCGGTTCATTATCATCGCCTGGAGCTACTAGATCCTGAGCTGCCTGAGCATAATGAAAACCCGACAGTCCTAAAGGACTGGACTTTTCGGGCCTTGAACATCGAACCTCTCGGTTCCCTTGGCCTTGGAGATGTCAATGACGGGATTATCGTGATGCTGCAGGCCAGATGCCGACTCAACTCACCGGCTGTAGTGCCCACCATGACGGGATTAGAGTGAGGCCGTGACCCAGGTGCCCACTCCAAGCACTCTCGAGCTGCTCAACTTATGAAAGGTCCCCGGAGTGCTGGGGGCAGATGCACCTCACATAACTTAAGACAGAGACTCTACCCCTCACGGTCATATAAATGATAATATCATAGACATAGGGTCCTGGCTGTGTGTGCCCATCACATAGCCTAAGGCAGACGCTCCATTCTATTATGCTTAGAAGGGGGAGATGTCAGGAGCCAATTCTGGTCAGATATAAAAAGTCCTTCTTTACAGAGGCTGGCGACCTCCATGCTAAACCTCCAATTAGTCAAGCACCCCACCCCTTAGGTTAGTGTCTGAGATAACCACAGGAGGTTCTGGACACCTGCCCTGGCCTGAGAGCAAGCATTCATTCCTTCCCCACTTCCTCTTTCTCTGCTTCCTCCTTTCTCTTTAAAAACCCCTTGTTATAATCAATAAATTTTAGACCTTGACAAGGACACTGCTTGGTCTCGCTTCTTCTTTCTTGCCCATTATTTTCAGGCTTAAGTCCACCTCAGACCCACGAATTACCAGAGCCCTGCTGGCTGGGGCAAAACACCATGACCAAAGCAGCTTATTAAAGAAAGTAATTAATTGGGCTTGATGGTTTCATTCAATGATTTCAAAGGGTTAGAGTCCTTGGCAGCACAGGCATGATGGCAGGAATAGCTGAGAGATCACATCTTGATCCACAAGTAGAAGGCAGAAAGGGGACATACCAGGAATGGCAAAATTCTTTTGATACCTCAAAGCCTGCCCCCAGTGATACACCTCCTCCAACAAGGCAACATCTAATCCTTGCAAACAGTCTCACCAACTAGGGACCAAATATTCAAACATATGATCCTATGAGGCCATCCTTACTCAAGCCAACACACTGCTCTAATTCTATGGGGACTTGGTGCCACTAAAGTATATAGGCTGAGGGAGCTGACTGCAAAGAGTCTCCATTTGTGTAGCTTTGGTATAGCCTTGTTGGGGAAGACTTTCCAGTGAGGCTGCTTGAGGTTCATTCAGGCTCTGGTAGGCAAACCCCTGCTCATGATCTGTAGGAAAACCCAACACACTCATTGGTCCTACTGGATGAATTTTTAGCAGGTTCAAATGTCGGTTTGTTGCTAGGAATTTGTAAGGAGCGGGTGGATAATACTTATGCATTCCCAGAAAGAATTCTCACACCAACAAAATATCAGTGAAAATGGGAGGGAGACTAGTTAGGCAAGGGAATGGAAAAGAGTCCCGAGGCAAAGGAGTATGTTTTCGTCAGTGGTTTATCAACTTGACAAGAGCCAGAGTCATCTGAAAAGAGGGAATTTCAATTGAGGAAACGCCCCTGTTAGACTGGACCTATGTAAGCCTGTGAGGCTTTGTCTTGATTAATAGTTGATGAGTGAGGGTCCAAACCACTCACTCAGTGAGGGTCACCCACTCCTGGGCAGGTGGCTCTGGGAGGTATAAGAAAACAAACCATGGGAAGCAAGCCATCCCTCCATGTCTTCTACGTCAATTCCTGCCTCCAGGCTCCTTCCTTTCCTGCCCTGGTTTTCCCTTGGTAGACTATAAACTGTAGAATAAGATTTCTTGACCAATTTGCTTTGGGTTATAGTGTTTTATCATAGCAATAGAAACTAAACTAAGACAGGATGAATATGATAAAAACACATTATATGTGTCTATGAGAATATCAAAATGAAACTCATTATGTATAATTAATATATGCCAATTAAAGCTAAAAAAGATACTCCCCAACTAAGTATAGTAATCAGTTTTCATTATTTACAGATTATGAAAACATTTGTGAACAAAAATCCACCATGGATACAGTCATACTTCTTAGGCTTGCTGAGGAGTTGCTGGAGGAGCACACTGGGTTTTCCCAGACTACAGCACAGCCTGGACTCAGAGTTTAAATCCAGGGACCATTGTAGTACAGCCTGGACCAGAGACCATCAGCACCCAGCTTGGAAGCCACTCTCTTCCCTCAATCCATCAGAATCATCAGCTCCCAGAGCACGTTTGAACATGTTGCTCCCATGTCCTGGAATGACCATCTTTCAGGCCTTGCCAGCCTACTGGGGAAGTCCCCTGACTCATCACTCACCATGGCCAAGCATGTGACCCTGCCCATCACCTCAGAACCACAGCAGGGTTTCTGTCCTCATTCAACCACTCTGTGTGTCACTGTTTGTTTGCAATGCCATTGTGTAATCCAGACATTTGGAAGAGGAGCCTGGTTGGCATCTGAGAGAAGCAGAGCCCTTGTCACCCTGTTGTGTCTCATGTGGACCAGGCATTCCCTGACTATTGCCAAGGGACTTATTCTATTCATCTGAAATGACGATGGCAATGCCACCTGTCTGCTAGCTGTCTTAACCTTGGTTGGCAACTGAACCCACTTTTCCTACCCTCCCTCCTTCCCTTTCTTTCTTCTTTCCTCCCTGCCCACTTCCCTTCTCCTTTTCTTCCCTCTTTCACCTCTTCCTTCTTTTCCTCTCTTCCTCTCTATCTCTATCCACCTGACTTTTCTTTCCATGTTTTCTTTCCTCTCTTTCTATTTTAAACGAGGAATTCATCCCACTCAATTTGCTGGAGCTGCAGTGCTGACCTGGCTGAGAAGAAAACTCTACCTGCTGCTCACTGGGACTTGCTATGAGATGCTAGTCCAAGACGGCCTGGGCGCACGGTCACTGGGCTTTAGGATATGGATCTCATAGAGTAAACAGCCATCTTATCAGTCAGTCAGAGAATCTGTCTGAGATGTAGACTGGTGGTGCCAATGGGTTGCTTAGTCCAGCCATTCCTGAAGACAGTTACACACCTGTGCTTCCAGTTACACAAGTAACACATCCTCTTCCATCACCTGACTTATAAAAAAGAAAGTACTTTAGTCAAGTTATTTTGTGACAGCAGAAAGAAAAGACTCTTAGCTGTGCTCTCAATGGCTCTCGGGGAGCACGTTTTTCAGCACTCACACGTTGTGTGACTATGGGCAGCTTGTTTTAAATGGTGGAAGGAGATGGGCGTGATGTGGCACTGTCTTAGTTTGGGTTTTTATTGTTGCGAAGAGATAATACAACCATAACAACTATATTCAAACTTACCCCATTTCACTCCCTGGGTCCCAGAAACCTTTAACAATATCATTATGCAAAAAAAAAATGCATTTGGTCCAACTTCAAAAGTCCCCATAGTCTATCACAGTCTCAACAATGCTTAAAAATTCAAAGTATCTTCTGAGATTCATGTAATCTCCTAACTATAATCCCCCATAAAATCAAAATAAAAAATCAGACCACATGCTTCTAACATACACTGGCATAGGATATACGTTATAACTTTAATATGTAGGAAGGGAGCATAGGGAGGAAATACCAGACTAAAACAAGATGAAAAACTAGCTGGGCAAACTCCAAATTCTGCATCAAAACTCTCTTCAGTTCTCAAACTCTGTTCAGTTTTGTCAGCTGCAGCACACTTCTTTCTCTTGAGCTGGTTCCACACGCTGTTAGCAGCTCTCCTCAGCAGGTAACCCACAACTCCAGCATTTCTGACATCTTGGGTTCTCCAAGGCAATCCAGGCTTCAATTTCACAGCTTCACGCAATGGCCTCTCTATCGGGCCTCCATTCAGGGATACCCCTGACACATGCCTGGCCTCAGTGGCTTTATTTCCATAACTTCTTTCTTCTGTCCTTAACTGTAAACCCAGAACTATGTGGCTGAAGCTGCCAAGTTATGCTACTTGCTGGGCTTGGAACTTGACCCCCTCATTCAATCAATTACATCTGTAACAGTTTTCTTTCTTTCATTGCCTAACTTTGGCTGTCTTTGAACTTGCTCTGTAGACCAGGCTGGTATCAAATTTAGAGATCCACAGGCCTCTGCCTTCTGAATGCTGGGATTAAAGGTGTGTGTCTCGTGGTTCCCCCGGGTCCTTCTCCAAACATCCCCTACAATGAATGGATGAAGGGCCCAAGTTAATGGGGTTAGCTCATTAAACAATGAAAGACTCTTCGCTTTTGCATCGGAATGGGTCTCTCCGTGATTTGCAGGGTTCAGAATTTGGGCACAACATTGCATCTTGCAGGCAACAGGAAGTAGACTAACACACTGGGTAGTATCCTGAGTATAGGAAACTTCAAGCCTGGCTCCACAGTGACAGACTTCCCCAACAAGGCCATACCCCCACCAACAAAGTCACACTTCCTAAAAAGTGCCACTCCGCGTGAGATTATGGAGACCGATTACATTCAGACTACCACAGGCACCAATGTTGAGCTGATGCCTTAAGTTTTAAGAGCTTCCACAGGGGCTCTGGTCTGTGTTAGGTTCAGGCACCCTTCCTAGTGAGGTGCCACACAAGAGAGAGAAAGAAAGATCCAGAAACCACACAGAGAGATAGACATCCAGATATATGGTGTCCCTGCTGAGCCCAGTTTGAGGAGTGGCCATGGGTAAGAGCAGAACAACCACCCAGTACAGCCAGTTCAGATTCCAGAGTCTGGAAAGATGGCCACACAATTGTGATTCTAAACCACTGGGTTTTGAGGTTATTTGATACTCATCAGTAAATCAAAGTACTGAACAATACATGGCTTCATGGGAATGTTCTAAGAACTATTGAAGATGATGAGTAAATTGCTTAATACAGCACCTGGTTCATAGAGAATGCTATTAAGAAACAATACATAAAAATGGTAATGACTAGTATTATTATGTTACACAACTTACATTATGTTATTGAATGTGCATATCTTAGGCATTCGGCCAGTGTTGATTCCAATCAATGAATGAATGCACAGATCAGGGAGTGGATGACTAGATGGATAAATGGATAGGTGGGGAAATGGATAGACATAAGGGTAATACTTCTTGGAAGACAAAGGTTCAGATCTAGACTTTGGCCGTAGTAAACAGAGCTACATTCCATGGCTGTCCCCACACACAAGAACATTAAGAACAGTAACTAACTTCATGGGTCTCAGAGTTAAATTACATTTTGTTTTTGTTTTCGGGTTTTTTGTTTGTTTGTTTCTTTGAAGAATTAATACATCTAGGATTAAGCCAGTAAAGAAAAATGACACTGATAGACTCTCATCAGAAGGTCTGTGACACTCACCACAAAAGCCTTTCAATGTCCTATTTGAAATGTTCACCATCAAATGTTGGAACTCTTGTACAGTTAGCATGTTTGGAATAGCAACATCTTCCACAGTGTCAAATTAAACAGGGTTGAAAGTTAAACTATGAAGTTGCCCCCTCTTTGTGCCAGTCACCTGGTTTCCCCCTCCACAAGTGTTCTGTCCTCCTGGCTTCCTATGTTTCTTTCCAGAGATACTCAGTCCCCCAAACTGTGGGGCTCCCAATGCTGTGGGGCTGATCTTAGGATGTTTGGTGGTGACATCCGCCCTGACCCTCCATTTCTCATTGTTTACTTAAAGAGAATGTGTCTGTCATCTTTACCACAAACTCTTTTTTTTTTTCCTTTCTCTGTGTATCAGCCCTGCCTGTCCTGGGACTCACTTTGTAGACCAGGCTGGCATCAAACTCACAGAGATTCACCTGCCTCTGCCTCCCTAGTGCTGGGATTAAAGGCCTGTGCCACCACCACCCAGCAACCACAAACTCTTACAAGGAAACTGCCTCCAGATATTGTTTCCATGAGAACGTGGTCCTGAGACCCTGCCCCCTCACAAGCCATTGCTGAGTGGGTATGGCTTGTTGTGGGTGGGGTCTGTGTGGAGAAGCTGTGGGCGCTCCTGAAGAAGCTCTGGCCGGTAGAAGCACCTGTTGCACATTCTGGAGGCAAAAGTCCATCATCAGTTGTTTCTGGTGAGATGGCCACAGGTGTGGGCTTCTCCAGTGTCCTCCCATGACCTCCGTGTCACTCCTCTCTTATTAGGACTCAAGTCCCTCTGGACTAGAGCCCACTAACCTGACCTCTGGTTAACCTGACAACTTCCACAAAGACCATGTCATTGAGACATGATCACAATTGCAAGCCTTGTGTGTTGGAACTTCAGCACATGGGGACAGGACATAATCTGGCTTAATACTCTGGGCACAACAGTGGTGAGAGGTGAATCTTTGTTCCCTTTGCTGTGGGGACACCTGAGCGTTCTGATGCTGATTTACAAGGGTGTTGTCCCTGGAGATAACACACATGCCTTCAGTGGGTATGGGGCTCGACTACTTGTGAGGAAGGATTGCTGTCCCTGACTCACCAATAACAAACCGAAACTAGCTTTATTGCCCTACCTGCCCACACAGACACAGGCAAATGAATCGAAACTAGCTTACTGCCCCACCTGCCCACACAGACACAGGCAAACATGTGAACACATTTGAACTCACGCTGTCTGCGATCTTTCTTCATCTTGCTACATGACCTGGTTCCTTGAGGTGATGAATGAAACAGGGACTGAGGTGGTGGCTGAGGAAGATGTTTTCAGGTAAGGACACAGCCTTCCAACTGAGGGCACCCTGGTGCAGGTGGAAGTCCAGACGAACCCCCTCCGGCTTTCAAGTTGTAGCAGGCCTTCCAGTCAGCTTCACAGTTCCAGGTCACTCATGGCATGGACTAAACCCCTCCCCCATCTCCTCTGAGCACCATTAAGACAGGTGGCCTTTCAGGAAAAGGTCACTGAACCCAGGTGGCCAAAAGTCACCTTGGCTCTCATGGTCCTTAGCTCGTGTCTTTGGCTCAAGCCACAGTCCCTTCCAAACCCCAGTGGCTTTGAGAGCCACCCAGCCTTGTCTATTGCCCCCATCCTCTGGTTTTCCCTTCTTGTGTGGGTCCTCACTTTCCATTGGGGATGGTTATCTGTTAGTTCATTTGTTTGTTATATTGGGGTTTGAACCCTAGACCTCACATATGCTAGGCAAGTACTCTACCACTGAGCCATACCCTGTCCCCTTTTCTTAAGCTTTTAAGTAGGTCAAGCTTGTTTTGAACTTCCTGTGCATCTCAGGATGGTCTTAAACTTCTGGCCCTCAGCCTCCTGAGTCCTCTATAGCCCTTTCTTCTCTGACTCACTGCCTCTCACTGCTTTCCCCAACCAGACCCATTTTATACATGAAGACACTGAAGCCAACAGAGTGGCCCAAGGTCACCTAGGGACAGTAGCAGAGCTAGGCTGTTGTGTTTCTCTCCTGGGCTTTAGCCTCTGTAGGGAAGGGGAGCCACGCAGCTCAGAATCTGCCTGTCGGGAATGGGGCAGAGATTCCTTGAGTTAATACACGTCACCCCACACGACTAACCTCACAAATATCACTGGATCTGCAGGTCCACATGTGGCCAGCGTCCTGGACCGCAGCAGCTCTGTATCCTGATCCCTGCCACAGCAGGTGGAAATAGCGTGAACTAAGGAAATCTCACCAGCAAAGATAACAGCTGAATACTTGTCTCCTGGCAGGCCATGCCTAGGAGAATGCTGACCCACACAGACCAGCCTCTGCCCCCTGCACAGGCTGGGAGGCAGAGCTGGCTCTGGGTATGAGTGCACATGCTAGACCAGGCTGTGTGACCATGGATGAGTGACTTAACGTCTCTGAACGTCAGCTGAGTTCATCTGTGAATAGAGAATAGATGATTCATTTTGGAAGCATATGTATAAGTGTAACGTGCATGGATGTGTCTAGCTGGAAGCAGTGAGCAAAATGAAAATCTGGGGGATAGAAGGGATGAGGCAGTGTGGGGTTATATCATTAGCCTCTGTACCAGGCACCAGGCAGCTGGTCTCTGTCACAGAAAACAAAACTAAACTAAACTAACTAAAGACAGTTCTGGGGAGATGGCTCAGTCAGGAAAGTGTTTGACATGCAAGTAGGAGAACCTGAGTTCAGATCTCCAGTACCCATATAAAAAGTCGGTGGCCTCAGCATTCAGGGAGAGAAACTGGGACAGGAAGATTGCAGCCCAGCCATTCTGGCTGAGTCAGTAACCCTCAAGTTCAGTGTCTCAAAAAATGAGGCAGAGTGCTATTGAGAAAGACACCTGATGTCAACTTCCATACACATTGCAAAGGAACATGTGCCTGCACACACCTGAACACACACAGATATGCATGTATATGTAATACACACACCTGTACACACAGATATGCATGTATATGTCATACACACAGAGAGAGACACACAAGTTAGGAGGTGGTTCCACTGTAGGTAGTTGCTGCCTTTGAGACACCTGTTGGAGGTAGAGGGCTTGGCGGGCAGGGTGTTTGTGTCTCAAGTCCAGAAAAGCCACCTTGGGTCTCAGAGAGAACATTCTCTGCAGGTGTGATGCCCTCAAGCACCCTGGTCACTCAGATGACCTCCCTCATCCTGCAGAGCTGGCTGCTTTAGAACCCACTGCTTCCTGGGCTCCAAATGCCAGAATTTCACACCCATATGACCAGAGCCAGTCCCTCATCATGCCAGTCTCAGTGTTGACACACCTCACTCTCTAAGTGTCCCTCTTGGAGAGTCCCTTGCAGCCCGGGCCCAGGCCTCCTCTGCTTTGCACAGTGATGGAAACCAAGCCCAGCTCCTCACAGTCAGTGAAACCCAACTCCAGCCTCTCCCATAAGATCAACCATACCCAGCCTGGCACCAACTCCCTCTCTCCAACAGGCCCTGGACAGGAGCGTTTCCAGTGCAGCAGGTGACTGCCTTTTTGTAACCCTCCAGGGATGCCAGTCTGAGAAGTCAGGCAGAGGAAGAGCATCCTTGGGGGTCCTGGATCAAGCCATACCTGAACCTTCATAGATTTAGTACATCTTCCCTCATCTTAAGGCAGGGTGGATTACATTGTCCTGTCACTTTGTCCAGCCAAAATGTCTTCACTGATAAACTTAAATTTCTGAGTAATACTCTTGTAAAACTAACTAGGCTTTTAAAGTCAAGGATGCCAGGGTTAACACAGACTCGGAGCAGAAGGGCTGGATAAGGTTTTAGGACCATCTTCTTGGACTTTAAGACATGTGCTTTCTAGCTGTGTGACCTCAGACAAGTCTCTAAACCTCTCTGAAATGCCGTATCTTCACATTTCTGCAATCTATGTCAGCGTGCAGTAAGGTGATGTACCTAAAGCACAAGGCACACAGTAGGTGCTCAATAAACGTACCCCAACAATACGGTTCACCTAACAAAGCTGACAGAACAGGACATGTTAGTTGCCAGGGCTTCCCTCCTGGTGGAGCCTGATCCCAGTCTATTGCTTTCATCCAAGGAAGAAAATGAACAATACTTTGAAGCCAAAGGAACCTGGATTTCAATCATACTTTTGCTCTGTGACATTAACAAATTGGTCAACCTCTCTGAGCCTTTTTCTTCTATCAGTTTAATGGGAAAGGCATTGAGTACCTCTTGATAAGACACAAGAATGAGCATATGCACTGTCCCCAGCACAGTGCTCTGAAGGCTAGGTAATTACCAGCCTCTTCAAGGATCTTCCAGATCTTCTCAAGGAATATTCCAAAAGACTGGGCTGGAGCTCCCCCATGACTCCATGTCTCCAACTTCTAGTTCTCCGTGATTACATCAAAGCTCTGTGTCCAGCCTTGACCTTTCTCCAGAGGTCCTGAGAGCCTTCCAGGTGTCCCTAAGTCAGCACAAAGTCTTGCCATGTTCTCTTGGTTGGGATTGGATCTGCCACCCTGACCTCCCTCTCTTGGACATAGCATCTGATCACGATGGAAATTACAATCAAGAGCCTGGAATTCTCAGTCCCCGTGTCATCTCCCTGGACCCTGGAGCCATCTCCTTCTGAATGCAGAATCTTCTTAAGACAGTGCTGCCTTGCTCCGTAAACCAGGCTTGGAAAATCCGGTTGCTTTGTGAGATGTTGATCTTGATTGTCAGCCTGACCAAGTTTAGAGCCCCCTAGGATTTAAAAAAGCCCACATTCAGAGAGTAACTCACAAGGCTCTGGCCTGATCTCTGCCTTAATCCAAGGACCCAGAGTGGAACTGCACTGTGGGGAGGTGACAGACTGTGGAAGGAAGTGCCACACTAGAGACGAGCCTTTCAAGGGCACCTTACACGGGACCTCTCCCTTTACTCCTTGATGCCGCTCGGCCTCAGTGGGATGAGACATGCTGGTCTACCAAGTTCTACCTGCTACAGAACAATGGAGTGACTGACTAACTGGGACTGATGTCTCTGAAACTGGGAGTCAAAATAAGTACTCCTCTTATAGATGGTTTTCCCTGGTGTCTGTCAGGGGCAAAAGGTGAACGCACCAGGATGTGTCCATCTGGGGCACTAGGGATGCTTTTGTTTTTGTTTTCCTCACTGCTCACTCAGGCTCAAGTTGGGCTTCCCCACTGCAGTCCACCCTCCACTCACGGCCAATGGTGGTGAGGGAGGAGTGGCATTTCTCTGTCACTTGTCTTCCATGGAATGCTGGAACTCTGAGGCCACTGCCAAGAATGGGACTTCATGACTGACCATGTCAGTCAGTGCCTGGAGGTTTGCTTTCAGGGTAGGTGGGGGTGGGGGGAGGAGAGGAGTGTTTCATGGTGTTAATATTAGACATTCAATAAATTCTTGTTGTACTCATCTATCCAGTCACATGTCTCCAAACTCAAGCCTTGGACAGTATCTGCAACCCAAGACACTAGATCAGAGACCCTTTGAAAACCAGGAAAGTGATGGGCCTTTCTCCCTCAGTGTGCCCTTGCCAGTGACATTGGACGTATGTTGTCAGGGCTTCCTAGCTCCCTCAAGCTCAAGCATAGATGTGAGTCTCAGATGGGAAACTGAGGCACAGAGGAAGAGGCTTGTCCAACAGGAGCAATATATCTCTTTCGGCAAGACATTGGCCCACTACATGGAAGTACCAGCTCTGGTTCTGGCTGCGGGCCCTTAGCACCTCACATCTCTGCCACAGCTATCATCCCATGCTTCAGGGTGTAGAAAGGACATAGTGTGTGCAAGCAACCCTTGTTTCCTTCTTTCCCTCTTCTTTCCTTGGAGGTTGGAACATAGTGTGGCTATGATCCACACATGATCACTGAGGTGATCATGGAAGGCTTCGTGCAAGAGGTGTGCCCTTTGGACCTCAGTGCTGGGTGCTGTATGTAGGTAGGGGCCAAGGGTTATTAATAGGCCTGGCTCAATAGGGCTGGATGGGGGTGAATGTGATACAGACACCCAGCACCTTGGCTGGGGAGGACCTGACACTGGAAGGGGAGGGGGCCAGGGCTGGGGGAGTGCCACCTCCCAAAATAGCCAGGACTGAAGACTACTTAAATGGCTGTCCCACCAGCAGTCTCATTTTCCCAACAGGATACCCCACCAGCCTAGTTTTTCTGTACAGGCTCCGGCCTCTGCCCATCCAAGGTAAGTGATAGCCTCTAAGGTTGGAGGATGGAGAAAGCCAAATCAGGCTAATGGAAGGGATGGTCACCTTGCCATTTCTCTAGATTCAAAGCGGTTATTGCTGAGGGTGGGACTCCTGGATTCTCTACCTGCCTTTTGGGTGGCCTGGGCAAATGCTTCTCCCAAGGCTGGACCTCAGCTTTCCATCTGCCACACCTAAAAGGTACAGCCATACGTCTGTGTAGTCTAGTGGCTCCATCAAAGAGGTCAAAGGACAGAGGGGTGGGAGGTAAGCACATGAGTGGGAAGTTGACTGGCTGAGCTGACAATACCCGTGCTTCACTAAGGAGGTCTCGGGCCCAGAAAGAGTGGTCTATCTGCTGAGGACTCAGCAACAGCAGAGGAGGGAGAAGGGGTAGTGCTGTGAGATTTTAGTAGGAGCCAGCATGGGGCTCAGATGCACTGGGTTTGGTAGGACTGAGCCTGGGGCATGAGGAAGGATATCTAAGAGGTTAATAGCACACCAAGTCAATGGGCCAGAGCTGACCTTGCTCTGCCACTGCCTTCATAGGGGTCTCTAGGCACTTAGAGACTCCAGGTTCAGTATAGCACAAGGGTCTCCAGCTGGGAAAACAGATGCTGTAACTAGGCCACAGGATAAGCAAAGCTTTGGATGCTGACATGACAACACAGAACCCTGGCACATTGGACTAAGCAGTCCAGCTGGGAACAAGGGGCCAAGGCTGAGGCCACTGAGTCAACTGAGTCAGGAGCCACATCTCAAGGGTCTGGGACAGCTGAGGGGTCTTGGGCAGGCCTCATGGCCAGAGCTATGAAATCAGGGCATGATGCCAGCTGGTAGGCTCTGGCCCAAAGACGCTGACTCACCAGGAGCGGGGCAGCTGGAGCCAGCTACTCCTAAGGTTTCCAGGAAGGGCAGCCTTCCAGGACTCAGTCAGTGTTGACAGTGAGTGTCAGGCAACTTGAGCTACTGGGCAGCTGGGCAGCTGTCCCTTGTTCCCCAATATCATCACCATCCCAGACACTGTCCACCTGCCGCAGGTCCCACACAGGGGTACACCCACCACCAACACAACTCAAGCAGGCCAAAGCCCAGAGATAAAGGTAATAACTCAAGGTCACGCAGGGATTCAGTGTAGCTCACAAGTAGAATCCAGACCTCTGGACTCCCAATCCAGTTCTCACATTCTTCAAAGGATGCTAGTTACAGTCTGAATCTCCAGAGACCTGAGGGAAGATGACATTGAACTCTGGTGTCATGAGATGGAAAGTGTCCTGATTCCCAGATAGGCTATTCTGATCACATAACCTGATTAGTCTAGATAAAGTGTGGTCTGATGGTGCCACCCCTTGCACCAAATATACAGCCAACTAGAAAGGTGGGTAGTTATTCCACGGAGCTTCCCCAGCTTAGACTCCTTAGGGAGGTCTTTGGGAGTTGGAGGGAAGACGGTCCAAGTGTGGTGGCCCTGGAAACCAGGAAGTCTGAGAAAGGGGTCTTCTGTGCTGGCACCTTCCCTCAGAAACCAAATCAAGTTCCACAATGTGCTGCCCTGGTCAGGTGAGGGCCAGAGCCCAGACAGAGCCTCTGTACCCAGTTCTGTCCAGGGCCAGGCCACCTCCTCCCTGGGTCCTGTGGCTCAGGTTTCAAGACCTCGACATTCAGATTTTTCGCGGCATAAATTTGCATCCAGCACAGGGGAGAGGAGGCTACTGGAAGCGTGGGGGTAAAGAATGAGTACAAGGCCAGGAGGGCCCCTGGGGTGGAGACTGGTCAGCATCTTTTTTCCCCAGTGAGAGGACATTATCCGAGGAGCCCAGATGGGGCCTCGCTGCCTGCCGCATGCCCTTGACTGCTAGGTAATTCTCCAGTCCCTGCTGGTGGCCCCTGAGAACAGGAGGTGGCCCCTGGAGGCAGGGTCCTGGTCTGGAGCCCCGAGATGCCGAGGAACCCCCAGGCGTGCCGCCCGCTCGGTTTAACGGTGCAGCGGGACTGAGCTGCTGAGCTGCGAGCAGAGCTGGGCGCCCCCTGGCACGGAGCCAGGCCGGGCGGGTGTGCGCCTGGCGCGCGACACTGCAGCGCTGGTCATATGAGCAGAAAGGATGAGAAGAACACTTTTTAATCTTTTCGCACTTGCTCTGCCCGCTCAAACAGTTGCAGGATGTCGATGACAGACTTGCTCAGCGCTGAGGACATCAAGAAGGCGATAGGAGCCTTTGCTGGTGAGCGGTGCACTCCCCTGCCTGGTCCTGTCCCCTTGCCCTCTTCCCGCGCCTGGGGCACCCCGCATCCCTCTGCCGAAGCCTCCCCGGTTTCTCCCGCCCATATATCGGTCCCCATCCTCGGGGTTGGCTCCCTGGTCCTTTGTCTTCCTAGAGCTGCACTGGCTGTGCGCCCTGCCTGAGGCACACAAAGTTGAGGGTGCAGAAGGGTGGCTTCTCTGGGAGGATTCCGGGGTCCAGAGCAAAGCACGAAGACAAGGGTGGGAAAAAGGAAGCGCTAGAATTCTGGGGCAGGAACCAGACTTCTCCTCTGAGAAGTGTAGAAGGGGCTGCAAACCAGGGCTTTCTCTCCAAGAGACCCCTTTCGTCTACCTCCATTCCCAACAAGACTTTTCCCAGAAGATAGCCCATTGGTGGAGATCCCCTCTCAGGACAGACCTCAGCGCACAGCACAGTGACCTTTGCGCAGCAGGCACCCATCCCTGCCCAGCCCAGTGCAGCACCCCCTTACTACTCCCCAGCTGCCAATCCTTTTAGGTAGTCCGGGAGAAGGGGGGGCCCACTTAACTGTGTAACTTCTTTACTCTGAAGGGACTCTAGCTTAGATGCTGTTCCTCCCCCCCCCCCCACGTAGGGAAACTTGAAGGTGAAGGATATAGAAAGTCACCCCGTCCAGCACAGGAAGGATGAGAACTGGGGTGGCCTCAGTCAGATCTCAGTGCCCCACTTTGATATGTCAGAGTTGGATACAGCAACTTTCCTCCCCTCAAGCTCTGGGCTGAGGGGAGACCCTGGTTCCTAAGCGTCTTTTGACTGAGGGGGACACCCATCTGCCTTTTTTTTTTTTTCCCTCTTTCCTCCAGGCACACACAGGAAGCTCCAGGAAGTCCTCTTCCCTTCCCAGAGAACTAGAACTATGACAACCCATTCACTGTGCCTTGATTCACCTTGTCACCTTGAGAGGGAAACTTAAACTGAGCCTTTGGAAGTCCTCCATCCTCCCAACCCCCAGCCACTGGGATGGGTCTCTGAGTCTGGGCAGGACTTCTGGGTCCTCCCCTCCCCCTCCCATGATGTGACCTTGACAGAAAAGTGTTCATTTTCTGAAAACAGTACATGGCCAAGAGAGAAAGCTGCCCTTCCTTCTTACACGCCCAGGTGCAGCCCTTCTAGGTGCCACCCAAAAAGGCTTCATAGAATTAGAGGTCTCTGGAGGCTGACAGTCTCTGTGTATTTATGGGGGAGCCAAGAAGGTATGACCTTGAACAGAGCCTCTTTTCCTAGCTGGGCTCCCTCTGCCCTCCTGTTCCCCACAACTGTGCAGATGTCCTTTAACCAATGCTAGAACATCCCTTTCCTGGATTTTCCCGATACCCTACTTCCTTCCTTAACCTCCTCCTCCCCCTAACAGCTGCAGACTCCTTCGACCACAAAAGGTTCTTCCAGATGGTGGGTCTGAAGAAAAAGAGCCCGGATGATGTGAAGAAGGTGTTCCATATTCTGGACAAAGACAAAAGTGGCTACATCGAGGAGGATGAGCTGGGGTAAACTGAGGCCTTGTGGGGGGGAGGGACCTGGTGCTATCTCCTCAAGTCACCATCCTTCTCTCTGTATCTGCATAGCAAGCATTACATTGCCCACCCCTAGGGCAATGTCCCAGACACCAGGGAAAGATACCTCCTGCTTCCAGGGGCGTGGGTGGGTGGTGGTCAAACACTCAGCTCAGAGCACAGCTAACTAGGTTAAATTATAGCCACTTAATATCGCTAATGGAATGGAGTTACTTAATAATTTAATACCAATGAAGAGGCACTTATTCTGGCTGCCTCCCACCACAGGCAAGACAGGAGGCATTCTCCTTAGAGTGTCATTGATTTCCATTGTCTGAAAGTCACCTTCCCCGGTCTGGTCTGCAGACCCCATGCCTCTGGACCAGAACTGCAACTTCTGGGCAAGCCAGGGAGGCATAGCCAGCTCTGGGACTTCAGGGTCCTTGGAGCAAAGCACAGAGGAGAAGACAAACCCACATTAGCAGAGAGCCCTCTGCCCTAGTCCACCTCAGCCACCTGGCCTGTATTTGATGACCCAGCTGTGCCTTCTGTTACTTTCTGACCAAGGCTGCCTTGAATTTTGTTGGAAACATAAGGAGGGAGGTGTTTAGAGATGCATTTTAAGTAGGAACTTCCTCAATCTATCCTGTATCTCCTCCAAACTTTACCCCAAGGGCACCTTCTTCTAGAACCTTCTCCTACCTGCCTATCTATGTCTGAAAAGTGCATGCATGTACAGGTACATTCTAAGTGCTCTCTAATCTCAAGGTATCACCATCTCTCTAGAGAGCCTCCTAACTCCTCTCTCACCTGGTAGGAGGCATGTGCTTCCCTCTGCCTCCTCCATCAGGGCACCCATCACTCCATCACACATGAGGTCTGTCTATGAGGACTTGCCCTCTTCCCCAGTTATGCAGGTGACTTATGACAATCAGTATGGCGATTTTATATATTTATTGAATAAACAAAGACAAGTGTTCCCTAAACTTGGGTCAGTCCTGCACAGAGAGCAGTCATCCACCACACACTGACCCACCAAGGGTCAGACCAGGCCAGCTGGCCACCCTAACTGTGCATGTGCCCACACACACCCCCACTGCCTATCACAGCTTCCCCTGCCCTGCACAGATTCCAGCCCACCATCCAGTGAGGTTCTGCAAGGTGACTTTGCCTGAGTCCCTCCCATTTTCTGCCTTTTCTCCTCCAGGTCCATTCTGAAGGGCTTCTCCCCAGATGCCAGAGACCTGTCTGCTAAAGAAACAAAGACACTGATGGCTGCTGGAGACAAGGATGGGGATGGCAAGATTGGGGTTGAAGGTGGGTAGCCATGACCATGATTCTGGGAACACTGGGACTCTGGGGTGTGTGGCTGTTAAAGTTTTGGTCTGAAGAAAGGAAGAGGAGATGAGAAAAAAACCCAGGTCAGAGCAGAGAGCTCCACTGCCAAGCAGAGAAACCTCTCTCTCTCTCTCTCTCTCTCTCTCTCTCTCTCTCTCTCTCTCTCTCTCTCTCTCTCCTCTCTCTCTCTCTCTCTCTCTCGACATATAGATATATAGATATATGAGCAACCCATGAGAAGTGACTTTTCCCCCTTTTCCTGCTGTGTGAAGGAATTGTGGGAGGGAGAATTGGAGATTTTCCCTGCTTTTTTTGGCCTAAGTTCTGATCCAGGATCTGCCTACATTGTCTGTGTGACCTTGGGCAGTGTCTGTCCTTCTCTGAACCCAAGGCTCATGTCTGTAACCAGAGGAGACAGGCCCATGATCTCCCGAGGACCCTCAGGCTCTTATAGTATCCAATTCCAAGGATGGAAATTCCTTATCTACTGCCCTCCCAGCATCTCATCCCGGTGTCCTGTAACCTCAGACAGGTTTTTGGCTTCATTCAAATACACCATCCCATCATGGTAGGAGAGCCAGGGAAGAACAGTCAGCCAGAATCCAGATGGGAGTTAGGATGCACGCAAGGCTTCAGCAGCTTTGTTCAGAGCCCGGGCACAGCCAGGTGGCCCACTACCCCACATCCTTATTCAGTCAACCTGCCTGGCATCTGTGGGGCACATCCCAGAACTGTCAGCCCTCTTATGACACTTTGTAGGTGGCCAAAAGGATGCTCACAGTCCTAGCCTGGCTCAGAGAGCTTGGATGCAGGGTGTGGCAGGGATTTCAGATCTAGTCTGAATGTGGCTGAGCAACATGCTCTGCCACCATTGGCTTGTGTGGCAGCCTTTTAGGCAGACATCAAAGAAAGCCACATTTAAGCACCTCTGGGATTCAGACCCCAGCCTCTCTAGGGGAGTCGTATTAACTATTTTGGGCCTCAGAGTTTTCATCAAGAGGGAGTGATGGTTCTTCTCTCATGGAGTAACCCATGAGGACGTGGTTGCTAGTGTGTAGAGTGCTCAGGCCAGGAGCAGCCATGGGGCAGAGAGCAAGCGCCTTTTGTGTGCCATTAACTAAAGAAAAGGGAAATGTGGACTAGTGTCCACTCCAGAAATGAATGAGGTACCTAGTAAATATCTGTTGCCTGAGGGGATGTCCAGACCCCCACACCCCTCTTCCCTTCTGCTCCTCACCACCGTGACCTTAGGCACACCCTCTGCCTATACCTGGGTTCTCTTGTCTGGCACATGGGGTGCATGAGCTTATGCTAGGACCTGTTAAGTGGTGTGGACACAAATTGCTCTGGGGAAAGTACTAGATTCTACAAGTATATGGGAAATTATTAAAGAATTTTTAGTGAAAGCAAGAATGAAGAATCTTTACTGAGTTCGGGTACAGGGCCATAGGACCCTGATGTTCTTCTTTCTGATGGCAGGAAGGGGGGCTGAGCAGAGAGTGTGAGAGAGATGCCTACTGGCTTGACAGCTCTTACTGATTCTGACAACAGCTACAACCCCTTCTCACCAACTCCACTCCGGGCCCTGGCGTCTACTGCAATTCAACTTGCCCTCCATTTTTTGAGATGCAGCCCACAGCCAGAGGCAAGGTCTTCAAGTTGGCTGCTCCCAGCCAACCTAAATGAGGAAGAAAACCAGGGCAGCCCTTGACTTGGTTCCCTCCTCCTGCCCCTGCTGTCTGCCATACCTGGTCTTAAAGAGCAAACTAAACTCTTCCAAAAGACCCATTGGCAGCTCCCAAGGAGAAATGTGATGCCTAGCATCAAATGAAATAAAGATAATTAGGACAAAGGTCCTGATGAGGAGCCCTTGAGCAAAAGCCCTGTAATCCCAAGCCACAGCTTCATGGATAAAACTGTACCTATGAAAACATGGGGCGTATTGAAGGCAGCACCCAACACTTAGTAAGTACCCAGGACCCAATGAATGGCAGCCACGAACCATCCACATTAGCTACATTCTGAGTATGGCCTTTCATACACACACACACACACACACACACACACACACACACACACACACACACACACACACGTGCACACACACAAATGGTCACACAGGCTGAGTTTGTCTTAATTGAAAAGCTCAGGGGCAGAGGTGTATTGTTTTCCAGACATGTTTGAATTTTTGGAGTACTTAGAGTAACCATGACCCTGAAAGGGTTTCAGGTTTCCAAAATCCGGGGTTAGAGACATTGGTCTGTGCCAGGCAGAGTGGAGGTGCAGGCAGCTGAGACTTGGAGGCCAAGATACTGGAATGCTACAGGTTGGGAATCAGCAAGTCGGGGCAGGTCCAGGCATGGCAATGGCATCAGCAAAGACACTGAGGCAGGAATGGTTAGGACAGATTTAGAAACAATCCAGAAAACTGGTTTGCCAGGAGCGAGCAAGAACTACTCATCGTGTCTCAGGCTGGAGCTGGGCTCTGTGGTGTTATCTCATTTTCCTGGGATGACAGAGGACATACATGCCGAAAAGGCAGTTCAGGGGGCCAAAGTCACGCTATGTTCAGGATTCAGGTTTCAACCCCAGTCTATCTGACAGCACAATGGAGGCCTGAACTAAGCTGTGCAGCCCACACAGCACTCCAGGGTCCAGGAGGAGCACAGAGCAGGGACAAAATATGAGATTAAGGTGGCACTGAGGGCCTTACTCTGCTTCCCTAGTGAAGATGCAGATGCCCCACCTCCTTGTATAACCCAACTTGAGAAGTAGGATTGGTGATGCCACACAAGAGTGGCATGAGAGAGGCTCTACGCCTTTCTCTGGGGCCCAGAATGTTCTGTGACCAGAGTCTTGAGCTCCACCTACCAGCCTGAGGTTGCTTCAACTTCTGTGGGACCCAGGCAAGTCACAGTGTCCCCCTGACCTTTAGGACCAAGGCTAGATCCGCATCCTGTCTCTGGGGCTCCTTTTACTGCATGAAAGACCATGAATCACAACTTAGACTCTGAACCACAGTAGCAGTCACTTTTAGCTTCGCACAGCCCTTCCTGTGTGCCAGGCACTGTCCTCCACCACCTTCTTATCTATCTGTAAAGTGGGTAACTGTTACATTCCCATGTTCGTGGCAGGGCTAGTGAGGCTCAGAGGCAAGGGTTTGTTTAAACCTTTGTGCCTAGGAAGGGAGAGATGGTCAAGATGAGTGTTGAGCTCTGTTTGCTTGCAGCATGTGCATTGTGCTGCTTGCTTCTGGCCTAGAATGCAGTTGAAGTTTAGTGAACACCCAGCATAAGATGATATTAGATGCTGACTTCACGGCTTGCTTCTCTCCACCACACTTGGATGTCCCTAAAGCAGGGACTTTGCCTTCTTCTGTTCTCACCCCCAGCACCAAAAATAGGGTCTGGCGCACAGTGGGCGAGAACAGAGAAGTTTGCTTAGTGAGTGGATAAGGGAAGGAAGAAAGGACCGAACCCAAGGATGAATGAGTGAAGGAATGAACAAGTCAGCCAGTGAGGAAATGCGAGGGCATATGAAAACGAATCCCACAAGGCTTCAGGAAGGAGCAGGTCTAACCCCAGCATGTAGAGAGGGGATCTGCATGCATACAAACTGGGGGCTTGTAGCCACAGGTACTCTGGGAATACAGAGCCAGAAGTGGCCTCTGTTCAGGCTCTGCTTGTCTCTCTGAGGGGAATGATGTTTTACATGGTTCTTTAGGCACCCAATTGTAGGAAAGGAGAAGGAAGACACAGTTACAGCCTCGCTCTTTCAGACTCTAGTATCTGGGGCAGCTGCTTCCAGGAAGTTTAAGACATTTATAGATGTGATCGATCGCCAACGGCCACCATGAAAAGCTGGGATCAGCCGGGAAAAAGGGAAGTAGAAAAGGATAGCAAGGCCAAAAAGAAGGGGGAAGGGCCCCACAGTCCAGCTGTGGCCAAAGACACAGAGGCACGTGAGGCAGGATCTCCTCCATTTCCCAGGCATAAATCTCAGGCTGGAGTTGGTCTCTCTGGTTCCCACCCAGAAATGTTTGCATCCTGAGTGGGACCCAAGTACCCACAGTTCTAACAAGTTATATAGTGATGCTGATGGTCCAGGGAATTGCAAAGAACTGGGGCTTTTCAGTAACTCTGGAAGACAAGGGCTGTTGCTCCCCTCCTTTACACTTGAAACCCTGAAGCTTAAGAGGTGATATAGTACAGAGTCCCTCACAAGGGCTGAGCTTAGAGGTCCTACCTATCTCACTACAGCGAGTGTCCCCAGCCTGGCTTTCCACATTCAATGTACAAAGAACACAGAGAAGACAGACTGAGGTCAGCAGCCACCCCACAACCTATGTGGCAGGGCACTATAGCCAGGTCTTCCCAATCTAGCTCGCTCAGCCCTCACAGAGCCTCCCAGCACAGCCTAACTTTGTTCTCTACACAGACCTGAGCCTCAGAACGCATAGAGGCTTGATTGGCTGTGAAGGCAAGCAAGCACACTTCTCTTGCCTGCCGTCTTAGATTGATCTGCACACCATATGCCTGTATGTGTGTGTGCTCTGTTGAACGTCATTCCCCCTTGTGACCTGGACCTAGTGTTGGCTCTGTCTGCCTGCTCTTTGTACCAATTGCCAGTCAAGCGCCTATCTGTGTGCTGTGTTTTGCTCCTTCGGTTGAAAACATAGCTTTTATAATCGCAGAAATGGAGCCTTTCTGTTTCCTTCTGACAATATCCTTAGCAGACTACTTGAGGATGGGGGTAGTGATGATTAGGTATCATGGGTAACAAGAACCAGAGCCTTCCTGTGCATCGACACCCATCCTGAAAACATCCTGGCTTTCCCACCTTTTGGGCAACCATCCCCTCATCCATGAAGTTGGTATAAAATGCACACCCCTCGGCCTTCTTGCTTTGGTTTTGACGCCACCCTGCTCCAAATCCTAATCCACACAGAAATGGAACTGGGTATTAGACTAGAAGGCAGGGAGGACAGGAGACCTCTGCCTCACTGTGATTCCCATCTGTCTGCCCTGTGGGACTTGATTCGGGGGTGCCCGTGAGGGCCAGTGGACAGTGGACAGTGTCTGGTTATAACCCACTGCAACTCACAGAAGCCCCAGGAGGTCTAGGAGACAAGGGCCACATCCTCACTGATAGCTGCAGAAACTGAGGCTCCATGAAGGCTGAGGGCCAGATCACAGGGCATGATGCATGCCCTTGGAGGGATGTGACCTGGGTTTCCTTTCCACAGGCTTCCTCCTCAAAGCCAAGCTGGGTCTTCGGAGTTATAAATGTTTCCATGCTTAGCAATCTGCTCCTCTATTCCCGGGTGGACTTCTGCTAGTTCTGGCCTTATGCTGCACTAGATAAGATGGGGCAAGGAGAGGATGCAGTGCTACTTATATAACCGGCCTCTTGAAAAATGGAGCAGCAGTCAGGGAGGAACAAGATGTCCTCTCTCCGCTCATCCCTCTCCTGCCACTGCTGAGGCTACAGCCAGAGTCAGATGCAGGTCCCTTCCGATCAGTTTTTGGGAAGAGACACAGCCAGGCCCAGCCAGGCTCAGTTAGCATCCTCCAGCTGGGACCCAGCCTCAGTTTCCCCATAAATAACATGAAGATCAGTGAGGCCAAAATGGGATAAGGTAGCTGGCAGTTCCCAGGACTGTTGATGCCACCTCCTTGTGGCTGCCTGGCTTGACCCCGAGTGACCCCGCCTCCTCATTCTGCAGCTGCAGCAGGAGAAAATGATCCTGTTTGCCGAACCTATCTGTAAGAAACCGAGCCCTGGAGCTATTTCGAGGCGAGGTGAGGTGATGAGCCAGGAGCCCGCCCTTGCTATGGTCATCAGAACAGAGGGAAGGCAGGCCTTCCAGACGCTGACTCCATGAGTCTCAACTTCACTCGGGGCTGTCAGCCTTCCCTGGGCTCACCTGTCAAGAGATTCTAAATTTGTCCGATCCCCACAGCACCCAGGGCTGGGGCGGCCCTAATTAGGCTAATTTCAGTTTCCTAAGGGAAAGAGCAGAATGGTCAGCCCTCTGCCTGCGCCTTCCCTCCTGCCACATTCCCTTGTGCCTCCCTCTCTTTCTGATTGGACAAGAAAGACATCAGAAAGTGTCCTCAGAGAGGCTGGGGGTGGGTTTCAGACCATAGAGTAGTGCTGTTCCTGAATATCTTACAAGAGAAAAAAAAAACTGTCCCTTGTACTTCATCAGGTACTAATTATTTGTACTCATTCTGTGTACCAGGTGCCTCTCACCTGCATCTCAAGCAGTCTTTCTTGTGATCTTAGGGATGCCCCCACTTTACAGATGAGGTTATTGAGGTGGGAATCATGTCAGGAGCTGTTTGGGTCTCCTGGGTACCCTGCTTTCATCATACTTGACCTTGGTTTGGGGAATTGCTGTAGGGGGTAGTTACTCCACAGCTCCCTTACCAGGTGGACTGCGACCTCCTCCTGTGTACCCAGTTTGCTCATGAACTTCCTTGTTGCTTTTCAGGAAAGTTGTGTGAACTGGCATCATTCCCACTTCACAAAGCAGAACACTGAGATTCAGAGAGGCAGCATGGTGGCCCATGGCCACCTAGTCGGTAATAATGGAACAAGACACAGGTCCAGGTCCAGGGTGGCTACAAGGTCATGGGCAGATGCCTTGATGGAGACAGATGATAAAGACCTACAGTTGCAACAGGAGTGACAGTGACAGATGGAGATGACAGGGTCCATTCACTGCACCAGGTAGCAATCAGGCATTTGTGGGTTGGTCCAAGTGGCTTGAGGTATAGAAGCGGCATGATGACAGCAGCTGCCAAGAGCTAAGCACTTTCTCGGGAGCAGGCCTCAGGAGGGGGACCGTGGTGCTGGCTGGACTGACAGCCCCAAGAAACAGCTAGTCTCATAGGCCCCACTTTGAAGATGAGGAAACAGAGGCAAGAGTGTCTAGTCAAACCCACAAGGAAAGGAACTACTGCTCCTCCTCCCTCTGACAGCTCCAAATGCCAAGTTAGAACATTTTCTAAATGTTCTGAAAATGTCCCTGAACATTTAGGACATTTTTCAGCTGGGATTGGAGGGGTCAGACATCTGGTCCAGGGAACCCAGAGAACTGTGGAGGCTCCCTGCCCCGCCTTCCCACACCCAGTTCACATCTGAGACCCTTCCACCAAATCTGTCAACCTAGACGTTCCAAAGTCTGTGTATTTGTCATTTGCTTCTCTTTGGGGTGAGAGGAGACGTTTTAGAGGAGACCTTTGCCAGGAAAGCTGTTAGTTAATTGGCAGTTCCTAAGAACGCTGCCCTGGGGAAGACACAAGAGTCCTGAAGAGGTACAGTGACCCTGCTTTATTTGTCTACAGTGCCCTGGTCAGGGTTCTGGGGGAGATAAAATTAGAATCCTGTGTTCCCTGCAAAAAGCCAGGCTCAGTGGCCTTAAGGACATACAGCCTAGCTAACTCACAGAAGACCCTGTGGTCTTCCGTCTAAGACCCTGGGCTTTTAGAAACCTCTCACAGGTCCAAAACATGCTACCAGGTTCTCAAAAGCAGAGTTCCACTCTGGGGGCCCTCACTAATGGTCTATCACACCCCATCCTGTGTAGACTGTACCCAGTCCTGTGCAGATCGCATCTGATCCCAGCTTGTGGCTGGAGGTGAGTCGTCTTGCTGAGGAGCAGTCAGGAGCTCATAAACCCTGGTGTGATTATAAAGCCCAGCTCCCTCAGATAGCCCTGTATGAACAATACGGGGGATTTTGTCATTACAGGATCTGGGTCACTGGCCTGGTCAGTAGAGCCTACACATGAACTTTACAAGGCCAGAGGACAAATTATAGCCGTGTCACTTCCTTTCTTTCCGACCCTGACTGCTTCAGTGCCCATTTTCCCATCTGTAAAATGGGAGTCACATGTGTACCTCTCAGGGCTTGCTGAACCCTAAAGAGAACTCATAAGCAATGAGTTCAGCATTCAGTTATTCTCATCTGCAGGGTACTAGACAAGACTAGTCACAGGGAAAGGAGTGAATCAGGGAGACAGTGGGGGAGATAGACAAATTTCCTAGTGTGCTAAGACCCTGAAGTCAATAAACATGGGCTAATGTGACAGAGCCAGCAGTGGGGATATTTGAGCTGGGATACATGTCACTCTATACTTAGGTTAAAGGAGGTCACAAATCTTCCCAGTAAAGAAGGAATCTGAGAGTGACTGTGGTCGGGATCCCATCTGCTGCCGTGACCATGTTAGAGCTAAACCCTAGGGCCTCGGTTTCCCCACAAGTAAAATGCAGGCAAAAAAGTGTCTATCTGTGGTAATTCTAAGAATCCTATGAGAGAATGCTTGCTGGATTCTTCCCCTGTAGACATTTGATGAATGCCTCACAGATTCTCACAGATACTCAACGTGGACACCACACAGTGTTAATGAGAGTTCTAACAATAAGATAAAGACAGCTCACAACTACCTCCTCCCCCAGCCCTGATCCTTCAGATTCACCCGGCCCTTGGCTGAGAAGAGAAGTGATTGATATCTGACCTGGGAGAAATTCTTTGAGTGTTCAGTGTTTATTTACTTGAGTTCCCATCAGTGCCTCTCATCACTCAACCCAAGAGTCTTTTGAGGCTTCAAGAACTTCACCTGCATGGACTCTCAATGTCTCCCACCTTGAGTCGCAGTGCAGAATGTCACTTCTAGGGACATTGCCTTAGGGACAGGAGGGTGCAGCTTCTGTTTTTCAGGTCAAACCTCAGAAAAGGGTCCCCTCACAGAGTCTGATCCAGGGCAGCTGCACGGGATTGCTGATGTAGCTGTCATCAGTTTGAATTTTTAAAATGTTATTTATATTTGCAGAATGTGACAGTAGCAGGAAAAGTCCCTTTGCCCTCTGCCAACTTCTCTGGGGTTTACACTTATATAACCTTAGTACAGGGGTGACAAGTCAAGAATGACGTACATAGATGTCCTGTAGAGACTGGGCAGACACAGCGGACTTCAGGGGGCTCCCAGGATCCTCTGGTGGCCTTTGGAAGCTGCTTCACACTTCACATCTATCGCTTATTCCCCTCAGGGAATTGGTCCTGCCTCCCTCCATGGATGCAGAAGGGACAGAAGCATACTAGGACTTTTTCCAGGAAGGGTCTAAACCTCTCACCCTATTCTCATGTCACAATGCTGCATTTTCTAGGGGTGATAGGAATTGGCAGACCAGAATCCCACGGGGTTCTCAGAGACAATGAATGGCAAATTCCACTATTCTGATTTCTTGTGTCAAACAGCAGAATTGTGCAAAGAAGCTGCTGGGCTGGGAACCTCCATTTCCTCACCTGCAGATTAGGCATCATGATAAACAATAAGGTTGCTGTGGGAGCCAAAGAAGATACTGTACACGAAGTGTTGAAACAGCTGGAGCGCGGCAGACATGAACAATCACAGGTGGTAACAGTGTTGCTTTTCTTTTGCAGAGTTCTCCTCTCTGGTGGCTGAAAGCTAAGTGGCGCTGACTGCCTGGGTCTCCCACCTCTCCACCCCCAATGCCCCATCTCAGCTCTTCTTGTGGCCCTCCTGAGTTTCTGTTCAGTTTGTTTATGGTATTTTTTACTCCCCCCATCCTCTATGGCCCCTGAATGACACCATTATTCTGGAAAATGCTGGAGAAACAATAAAGGCTGTACCAATCATATACTGCCTGTACGGAGGACCCAGGCCTGCTAGGGTGTTGGCTTGGCACATTTTTCAAGGGCAGTGTGGATAGGCTGGGAAAGGTGTGGTGGATGGAAGGGCTGTGTCCTGACATTTCCTCCCTGTTGGAAACTGAGTTTTCAAGTGGGCCACCTTGTTCAATCCTTGCACCTATCCCACAAGGGAGGTGATGGAACTTTCATCTTGAAGACACAGAAACCATTTTAAAGATGGGAAGTGAAGCATTTGGGTCCACACATGATTATTCTATGTACCTTTAGGAATCACTGGATAACAGGGCTCCATTTCATTCTATTAATTGCTTTTGACTCTGCTGTGGTGAAAACCTGGTAAGAGCGACTTAAGGAGACGACAGTTTATTTTGGCTCACTCCAAGGGTGCAGTCTGTCACGATGGGGAAGTGAAGGAGGCAGGAATATGTATCAGGTCACACTGAATGACATCATCATATCCACAAGTCAGGAATCAGGAAGAGACGAATGCTGGTGGTACCCAACTGGCTTCCTCCTTTTTTATCCAGCCTGGGAGTCCAGCCCACTGGGTGATGTTATCCACATTGGGTCTTCCTCCTTCAGGCTAATCTACAAACTTCCTTATGAGCACACCCGTACATTTACTTACTAGAGCAGTGGTTCTCAACCTTCCTAATGTTGTGACCCTTTAATACAGTTCCTCACGCTGTGATAACACAAACCATAAAATTTTTGTTGCTACTTTGTAACTGTAATTTTGCTACTGTTATGAATCATCATGTAAATATCTGTGTTTTCCAATGGTCTTAGGTGACCCCTGTAAAAGGGTCCTTCAACCCCTAAAGGGGTCATGACCCACAGGTTGAGAACTGCTGTCCTAGATGATTCTAGGTCCCACCAAGTTGACAAGCTGAACCATCACATATACCAACAAAAGCGAGCCCTTCATTGCTTATGTCTAAGAACTGCCTCCTCCCTGATGAAATAGTGGCCAGGTCAGGCCCTCCTCTGGTGCTGGCAGAACTCCCCATCATCTCAAAGCATTCACACAGAAAGAACAGCAGAAATGGGCTCCTCCTTGCCCGTCACTCACCCAAAGGCCCAGATTCAGCTGCTCAGGCAGTCTCACTAATTTTTCAGGAGTATGTGTTTGCAGAGACCCTTGCAGGATACCATTTGCAGCAGCCCTGCAAGCTGTGCCCTGTCACAACACCCCTGGATAGTTGGGAGGAGTGAGAGCCAGGGAAGGCCAGTGTTTAGCCTCCCCAAGGTACCCCCAGATCCTGTGCCCCTCTATGAACATTTCCCAGTGGACAGAAGGGTCCTAATCAGGCCACTTGTGGTCAGATGCATCCTCAGAAATGAGGTTCAGCCACTCAGCTCTTTATTGTCAGAGAGAAGGGGAGAATCTCTTTGGAAATCTGAAGCTAGTGTAGAGAGAGGCTGAGCAGGCAGACACAGAAACACAGCAGCCCTGAACAATGGCAAGTGGCCCTTTAAATGTCCTGTGCAGGAGGAAGGGCTAGAATTTCTTCCCCTATGCTCTGAGGGATGAGGGTGAGCAGGCTGCAGAGTGGCACCCAGGTCGAGCAAGCAGAACAAGGCCTGGGAGAAGACCCAAAGCCACCCTGTGCTGATGTGCCCAGGCCCAGTCCTGCTTCAATGGCCAGCACGTGAACCAGAGCAGAATGAATGAGAGTGAGCGCTGGACAGCCGAGTGTGGGTCAGTGAATGTGAGTGCATAGGCACACATGCCAATAGAGGGGACAATGTCAGGGCCAGAGCGGACCCAGATGTCCGTGTAGTTCTCAACCTTCAACCCTAAGGTAGAAGTAAGGGTGAAAACCAGAGACCATCCTGTTCTAGACCGCAAGGAATGCAGGGAACTTCCAACAAGGATGCTGTCTCACCAAAGCTGTGCCCTTGTCATTGTTGTAAGTTGGGGTTGACATTTTTATATGCTGCCACCTCTGCTGTGTGGAGGTGGGCTGGATCCTTCCAGGCTCTGAGAGATATTGGTGGGACTCTCATAGTCACTGGACCACTGCAGTGGCCTAGCTTGTCCCTTTCCTTTTCTCTCCTTCCCCTACAGTTGCACAGTTGGAGAAGAGGGCGTTTTCCAGAATGCAGATCAGGTCACAGTGTTTAGCTAGAAATTGAGGGATTGCTTGATCTGTTGAAGAAACTGCAGCTCTGGGCACAGCTTCTGGCCACTGGGTGTCCCAGGCTCCCTATACCTGTCTCCCTCAGCAGGGGTTCCCCCTGCCTCTTCAGTTGTCTAGATGGCACTCACCCGCCTCTTTAGTTAGTCTAGATGGCACCCTCTTGGCTCTTCACTTACTCTAGATGGTACCCTCCTGGCTCTTCAGTTAGGCTAGATGGCACCTCATTTCACTTTCACTCCTGTTGGTACCACTCCCCAGCCCCCTGTGCTGACTCAAAACAACCACCCTGACTGTTTCTCCAGCCGGAGTCAGAATCCAGACTGTCCCCTGCAAATGAAATGGGGATAGGAGAGTATGTCCCATCCCTTCCTCGAAAAGGCCATGCGATCTTCACAGGCAGGAAATGCCCGTCTGTTCCCCAGTAGAACCCAGGACTAACCCTGTTAAGATGCTGGGAGCCATCCATTGGGGTATGGGGGTGGCCCAGGGGTCCAATGAGCTCTGTGACCAAGTCAATCAGAGGAGGTTGAGGGCTGGCCTAGTATCATATTCAGCATCACATGCACACAGTTTAAAAAGTAAAGGCAGACAGACGTTCAGTGAAGGCCAGGGAGTTGGCCTCAAGCCTCTTGCTGCCTTTCTCCCACAGGGCCTCATCCGCAGAGATCTACTAACTCAGCGAGGAAAGGGGTCTGAAGATGGAACCTCACCACTTAGAATACTCCTCCGCAGAACCTGTCACTGGGCTCTGAGGTCCCCCAGTCACCTGGCTAGGACACCTCTATCACCACCATTTGCACTCTCTAGGGCCTGATTTCCTTTTCCTAAACTCAGGGGAGCCTCCTGGTCCCCTCCGCCCATTTCCATCAATACTGAGCTGGGAGCAGGAAGGAATGGAGTTAAGACTGGGAGGAAACACAAGCCAAGTGGCTTTTGCAGTATCGCACCACACATGGGTAATAAGGAGTGATTCAAGCACCCTGGTCCACAGTGTCCCAGGACTGGAGGCAGTTAGTAGGGACAAAGGAAGAGCAGAGCTGGACAAGGAGGGCTGGCAGAGTTGGCCGGGCTCTCCCGCACCATAGGCTCGGAGATGCGGCTGTGGGGATGGAGAGGTTGACTTCCAGACTTGCCTCTCCTTCACACACCCACCACGTCTCAAGAGGCTCTGTGTGGCCATCTATCATGATCTGAATGCCACATCCCTCCAGAGTTTCTGCGGAAATCTAATCAGCAGCTCAGATTAAGAGATGGGGCCCTGGGAGCTTTGCCTTATAAATAGGCTCAAAGGATAGAGGCTGGGGAGGTGGTTGTTGATAAAATACTCAGTGTGCAAGCATGAGGACCTGAGTTTGGGTCCTAGAAGCTATATAAAAATGTCAGGTGTAGTGTCCTGCCTGTAATTCCAGCACTGTAGATGCAGACTCGGGAGGATCTATGGGGCTGGTTCATTGGCAATTCAGAAGCCAAATGATCTCCAGGTTCAGTCAGAGACTATCCCAAAAACTAAGAAAGAGAAGGGCTGGAGCGATGGCTCAGTTGTTAAGGGCACTAGTTCCTCTTCCAGAGGACCCAGGTTGGATTCCCAGCACATACACTGTGGCACACAATCGCCTATAACTCCAGATCCAGGAGATCTGATGACTTCTTCTGGCCACTGTGGGCACCAGGCATGCAAGTAGTGCATAGATATATACATGCAGGTGAAACACCCAAACACATAAAATAAAATAATAAGCAATAAGAAGACACAGAGAGTTTATTTCTGGCTACTCCATCACACATTCACACACATACACATGTACCTAGGCAATACATGTACACAGGAGACCAAATACACAACATAGCATAACAAAACAGGGTTGGCAAGATACACCAGTGGCTAAGGGTGCTTGCTGTTAAGGCAAATAACCTGAGTTTGATCCCCAGGACCCACATGGTGAAATGAGAGAACTGACTCTCCCCACACATAAATAGATAAATAGATAAATGCAAAATCAAACTTAAGAGATGTCTAAGAGCCTGTTTGTCCCTTCTCCACATGGAAGAGGCCTTGAGCATGAAGCAGAGACCTCAGCTGACTCCCAGTCTGCCAGAATCCTGACCTTGAATCTCCAGCCTTGAGGACAGTGAGCATCCCATCTCTGCCATGCACAAGCTGCCAAGTGTAAAGTGTTTGCTAAAGCAGCTGAGATGGACCAAGACGTCACTTCTCAACCCATGCCACACACGCCCAAGGGCGAGTCTATTTTTCACATGAGAAAAGGAGGGTTCTGGGAAGTTGGGTAACTTCCCCAAACCACACAGCTAATACAACTGAAAATAGCAAAGCTTTTTTTTTTTTTCATTCAACCACTGAACAGAAAAACACAGCAAAGAACGACCCGGATGGAGATGACATTTTGCTTGAGGGCAGCACTGTCCTGTGAGCACACAGCTACAGTAGGGTGGGTATGTACTCACAGGGTGAGGCTAGGGGGCACTTTTAAAGTCCAAAGTGAGGAGAATCACACAAAATCTTCTGAAACAGTAACCATTGGCCACTGTGATTACAAATGGGGGCAATGTCAGGTTGAGGGTGAAGACAGATATAGCAGATGTCATTTTAAAAGTCAGAGGACAACTTCATGCTGTTAATTCTCTTGTTGGAAATTGAACTCAGGTCATCCAGCTAGAGCAGCAATTTCCTGTACCTGATGAACCTTCTTACTAGCCAATAGTGATGGCCACCAGAGTTCTTCACAAGAAGCTCTTCACTGGGGAGGGCTATGGCTATGGCAGGCAGGCTCTTTGGAGAAAAGCCTGGTGCTCTACCCAATTGTGTGCCTATGCACTGCCCGGCAGAGGCCAGCCTGGGAATCTGCTTGACTATGAACGGCATCAGAAAGTATAATATATAAACTATATGTATACACAGTGTGTTTGTTGGCTTTACATTGCTTAACAGAGTACCTGAGAGAAACTGGCTTCATGTTACATCCCTCAAGAGTTTCTGCGGAAGTCTAATCAGCAGTTCAGTAGATTAAGAGATGGGGCCCTGGGAGCCTTGCCTTATAAATAGGCTCGAAGGACAGAGGCTGGGGAGGTAGTTGTTCATAAAATACACAGTGTGTAAGCATGAGGACCTGAGTTTGATTCCTGGGCACCTGTATTTTTAAAAATATTTGTTTTGACCCATGGTTTTAGAGGAGTTAGTGGTGTTTGCTTAGCCTCATTGCTTTGGGCCCCAGGTACCTGGCAGGGGAGGTGTGTGTGAGGCTGCTCACCCAGGAAGGCAGTGTGTGCCTTCAGAGGCAACAATAGCACACTTCCTCCAACTAGGCCCCACCCTGTAATGGTCTGTCCAGCCAGGAGCTAGCTGGGAGCCCATCAGTGAGAAAATTGGTGCCCTAACACTGCAATCATGTCTCAATAGTGCCACCATCTGGAGAACAAGCCCTCCTGGTCACAGGAGCCTTGGAAGATGTTTTATATCCAAACCATGACACTGCATAATTCCTTTTCTATGAAATGTTAAGTAACAATGGACAGAGTACAGGTCAGTGAGGGAGGGTGGCTACTTAGTGGATGCAGAGTGTTTCAGGGGCATTAAAGGTTTTGAAATTAGAGAAAAGCTTGGGTCACATGTAAGTGTGAACACACTAGATGCCACTTTCACATGGGTGGCCGACTGTCACGTGACTCCACCTCTGCCATCAGCATCTACCTTTTATGTTTGGTAGTTAGGTCCCCAGAGAGTGGGTCTCATTCGGCACTGGAACCCAAGCACCAAATACAGTCACCACTGCCAAGGCAGTAACTAGTTGCTCTGTTTTGAGCAAAGCAACTCTTAAGGCAAAGATATCACTCGAAGACCAGCAGGACAGCATGTTAAGCCTTTCTCAAAATCTTGGACAGGGGTGTGGCCTGCAGGCTTGTTTTGTGTGGTTCCACAAGAACTTAATCAGGTCTGGCGATAGAGTTTACAGACTGTAGCTCTTGAGCATCCTTAAGAAGCCCTGTCTACCCTGGGGCTACTGACCTGGAAGACAGGCTGTCCCTCAAGGTAGTGAGCATCCTGTCAAGAGAGGTGCGTGCAAGTGGAGATGAGAGAACTTGTTAAAATACAGCCCCAGATGAGCTATCACGAGAGCATGTTCCTCCTGGACCCACAGCTCTGTATCTGAGCCGACTTAGAGAACTTAAAAATCTAATTCACCTCCTGCTGACTGTCAGCTCCATTAACCCATCAGGTTCTTATCACATAGCACAGGCATCACGTGGAGGGACTCAAAGGAGACACCTTGAACTAAGGAGACAGTGCCTGGTCCCTCCTTTGGGTTTTCTCCTTCCTGGATTGACACAGTGTGGACAGCCCCAGCCAGGAAAGGCTCTGGTGTGCTGATGTCATCAAGGCGAGAGGACAGAGTCTTGGTGTGATGCCCTTCCTGGGATGTCTCTGTCTGGGCAGCTGGTCCCATGTGTGCTTGTCCTCTATCCTTGACCCTTGTGGTGGCCTGTCTGCCAGCCAGAGCTCCCAATGGCACCTGGTAAGCTTCCCCGGTGAGGCGACCCCACAGAGCCAGGCTCAGGTGATAAAAGGAGAGTGCTGCAACCTGGGAAGGGAAGAAATAGCATGGGTAGACAGGGTGACCTTCAGAAGGTCACGGGTTCATGAACAAGAAGTGTGCACCTGTGATTTTCATCTTTTCCTCCCTGCAGTTATGAGAATCAAAGGCATTTTATAGGTGGCAATATTATATTACTGTCTATTATTTACTATAGCTGCCAGCTCATTCATAATTTCTAATTTTCATTTTTTATTTGTTTTTGTTTTGTTTGAGACAAAGTCTAGCTACATAATCCAAGCTGACTTGGAACTTGAGAGCCTCCTACATCTGCTCCCAACTGCTGGATCATGGATATGCGCTCCAGATGCCCCCTATACACCCTGTTCCCTCACCTGTCTTTCTATAAGAACTCTACTTGGATATGGGGCAGTGGTGTGCCCTGTGGGTCGGAAAGGACTACACTCCTGAGTAGTCAACAGTTTTATCCATGAGAGCAATCAAGCCCCTGAGTGGAGTGCAGAGGCTTTTTGGACTTGTTGCCCCACCCCACCCCCACTTCAAGGATGCAGCCTCAGAACCCAGAGGTGAGGCTGCCCTTCTCACTGTGAGAGACTGAAGGCACAGCCACCATAGTTACGCTAGAAAGATTTTAGGGCCCTAGTGGCTTCTGGAAGCTGCTGACCTTGGTGGTTAGTGTGACGGAAGGAGCAGACTCTGGTTGATTTAAGTGGCTGTGGTTAACACAGGAAGCAAACTTAAGTCTAGCTAATACCACAACAATTGAAGAATGTGTTCAAGGGCTGGGGTGACAACCCTGTTGGTAAAATGTTTGCCACACAAGCGTGATGCTCTGAGTTCAGGTGCAAGGACCCAGGTAAAAAGGCAAGTGGGGTATCTGACTTCTGCAGTCCCAATGCTGGGAGAGGCAGAGGCAAGAAAATCCATAGAGATAAACTAATAGCTAACCTAGTGTCAAGAAATACTCACTAGACTCCCTTAATATAGGTGACAATGGTCTGACTGGGACAATATATGAGGCCACTGGCAATGGGTCCAAGATCTAACACTAATGCACAAACTGATTTAGTGGAGCCCATTCTATATGGAGAGATACCTTGTCCAGACTAGACACAGGGGTGTGGGGGGTGGAGAGGTGCCTTGGTCCTGCTTCAATGAGATGATGAGAGAGACTTAGTGGACTTAGGGGAGGCCTTACCCTCTCTGAGGAGCAGATGAGAGGAGGGGAGGAGAGGAGGGTGTGGAAGAAGAGGAGGGAAGGGGAGCTGGAATCGGAATGTAAAACAATAAGTTAATAAAAAAAGGCAAAAAAAAAAAAAAAACCTCTGTCTCAAAAAAGGGGGTGGGGCATGCTGGATAGTTTTGTGCCAACTTGATACAAGCTAATTATCTGAGAAGAAACCAAAACTGCAGTTAAGGAAATGGCTCCATAAGACTGGCCTGTAGGCAAGCCTCTGGGCATTTTCTTAACCAGTGATTGATATGGAAAGGCCCAGCCCATTGTGGGTGGTACCATCCCTGGGCAGGTGGTCCTAGGTACTATAAGAAAGCAGGCTGAACAAGCCATGTGAGCAAGAGTCCTCCATAGAGCAAGAGTCCTCCAGGGTCTCTGCTTCAGTTCCTGACTCCAGGTTCCTGTCTGAGTTTCTGCCTTGACTTCCTGCATGTTAGACTACAAGATGTAAGACAAAATAAACCCTTTACTCCCCTACTTGCTTTTGTTTGTGGTGTTTCTCCCAGCAACCAGAGCCCTGACTAAGACAAAGAGGATGGAAGGATGGTTCTGTGGTTAAGAGTACTGGCTGCTCTTGCAGAGCACATGTGTAACTCCAGTCCCAGAGGATAAAATGTGCTCTTTTGGCCTTCATGGGCACTGCAAGCACATGCTACAGTTATGTATATTCAGGCAAAACAAAACAAAAAATAAATAAAAAACAACCCATACAGATGAAATAAAAATGAAAAGTCTTTACTAAGGCGGATTGAGGAAGATATATGATGTCAACTTCTGGCCTCCATAAGTACATACCTACCTACCTATGTTGTGCCAGGTTTGTGGAGCCCCAGACCAACCCAAGGAGCTGATGTGCCTGATGCAAAAGCAAAGGTTTCTTTTTGTTGTTCAAGCTGGCCAGCTGGGATCTCACTCCATGGCGGGGAAATGAGATGCCAACCAGACATAAAGAGAAGCTTTTAAAGGGGAAGGCCATAAGGTTGAAGGCTACAAATTTCAGAGTTTCCATGGTTACTTAAGGTCATACAAAGTACAGAGTAAAGCAGTAACTATATATTTTAAGCAAGATACATTTGAATAAGATAAGACAGGGCACAGGGTTGCAGGGTTACAGAGTCACAGGGTCTGTCAGTTATCCCCTGGGCTGAAGGGTCTTTACAACAATACAACCAGCAATTGGCAGGCATAGGAATATTGATACAAGTGGTGAACAGTCACCTCCCCTTAGCTGAGAGCAGGGCTCGGGCATCAGTCACAGCATTCCCAGTCATTAGAAGTTTCCTTTTCAGGGCCCAAGTTTTGAAATTTTTATTAATTTTAATTTTTGGTCCTACACACACACACACACACACACACACACACACACACACACACACACACACACACATACCATGTAATGGGCTGAACAATGTTCCTCAAAGAAGGCATGTCCCCCAGAAGCTCGGGCTGTGACCATAACTGGAATAAGACTAAGTAAATTGCAAGTGGCATTCAGGTAAGGACTTAGGTGTGAGGCATCTGGATCAGAGTGTGCCCTGAATCCAATGACCTTACAAAGAGGCAAAAATGAAAGCCACATGGGAGAAGGCTATGAGTATACAGAGTCACAGAGTCAGAGGGGTCCAGCTACGAGCCAAAGATGGCCAGGAGTCACCAGAAGCTGGCAGAGGAAAGTGGATGATCTCTGGAGCCTCCTAAGGGAACGTGGCCCCAATACCATCAGAATGCTAGAATCTAGAGCTTAAACTTCTATCATTTAAGGGACCACATTTGTCGCTATCTGTCAGAGCATCCCTGAGAATCTAACAGCTGAGGGGAACGGCGCCATGCAAGCCACAGCATCTTCACTCAACATGGAAGGATGAAGAGCTCTTGGGCTACAAAGAGAAGCCTTCCAGACAGACCAGCAGCAGTAACAGCCACATTCCCTGTGCTCCTTAGTGGAGGACTTTCTGTCCTCTCTGCCACAATCCCAGAGGGAGGAAGAGGTCACACAGTAAATGCAGAGATGTTGCTTCCCTCACCTCCAATCCTGAAGACCCAAGCCTGCTGTCCAAAGGCCCTTGATCTCAGCCCAGTGCATAGCCAGGGCCTGGCCTGGAGGACAGCCTACAGCAGGTACTGGGCAGGGAGCTGGATCAGAATGCAGCAGCTTCCTCTCCAAGCCAGCTTTTCAGCTCTCTCCAGTTCCCAGTGCCTGCTCCTGGGCAAATGTCCCCAGGATGGGGGTGGGCTAGGGGACCCCCTCTTCTGCCTCCTTCTTCTCTACAGTTTATTGACCCACTTCCTAAAGGTGCTATGGGAACACCTTATAAGGAACCTCTTCTCCTCAAGTCCTTTCTGAGGGTGAACTTGGGGAGACAGAGCAAGATGATGATGACCTTGGGACTCACTTGCTTGCCCGAGCTAAAGGGGTCTGGTCCACGAGGCTGAGTACATCTCAGCCCAGATGTGCACTTAGATCCAGGATCCTCACAGGAAAGCAGCTAGCTCTCTGCAGCTGCTACAAGACAGGAGGGACTCAGCGGCCGACAGACCAGCATGGCATCAGTTCCAATTCTACAGGCTCTTGACAGTCATGCTGGGACAAAGAGAATATTCTATCACATTCTGTATTCAGCTCAACACCCTTCGTGCTGACTTGGCTGCTCTCCAGCAAGAAGCCAGCTCCCCTCTCTTATTACTCTGGCTTCTCCAGGTCTCAAGCCACTTGTCACTCTCTCTGCTAAGTTCACATCTGTGAACTCTCAAGGAATGAGTGGAGGGCGATCAGCTCATCAGATTGCTCTGGCAAAAGTTGTCTGGCAAGCTGCTGCGGGATGAGAAATGGCTATGCCCCTGCAGCTTTGCAAAATCCCACCCTGGAGCAGGGGTCAGCTGCAGGAAGGCTGTTGCCCAATCGTCACAAGCCTCCACTTTGTCAACCAGGCTAGAGAGATCATTGTCACGGTGTGGGGCCAGCCTTAGATGTAGATGCTTCAGAGACAGCCAGTTCTGTTAAATGACTTCTTTGGTACTTTATTTCTACTTAAAAGGCATTGCCTGTGGGTCTCACAATTCTTGCAAAGGAAGCTTCCTGTCTTTGGAGAGGAGAAAGCATTCAGGTTATTAATTTACCCATTCTCATATTCATTATTTTAAAAACAGGGTGCTCTAGAGTCATGGCCACAGATGGCACCTGTCTGGAGTTTACTGTGTCACCATGACAAGTGCTTTTTGTGCATAGTTCGTCCATGCACCTCTGCAGGGCAGGTCCTGTGATCAGTTCTATCTTACATAGAAGGAGGTGGAGGCTCGGCTGGGTTCACAAGCTCTCCCAGGGCTGCCCAGCCTGCAGCTGGAAGAGTCAGGCTTAGGGGCAGATCTGAACACTAACTTCTGTCCTGTGGTTTATGTCAGTTGACAAGCTTCTCAGAATCTTCGTATCCTCTGGTAAATGGCTGTGCCCATAGCAGGAGCTTAAATGAGGCCAAGTCACATCATTTGGCATCTGCCCTTTAGCTTTGCAAGAGCTCAAATGTTTGTTTCCACTAGATCAGATCTTGCGGGGTCTTTAAAACTCTCCTAACAAGGCAGGTGGGGATCTTCAGGTGACCCCAACCGCACTTCTGTTGTTTTGGTATGGTTTAATTTTTTGATCTATGATGCTCAGGCTGGGTTTGAACTCCTACAACTTTCCTCTTGCATTGGCCCCCTGAGCAACTGTGCCCACAGATACACACAATTGCACCCATTTCCATTGTGTGTGTGTGTGTGTGTGTGTGTGTGTGTGTGTGTGTGTGTGTGTGTGTGTGTGTTTAGAGACATCCGGAGACCAGAGGTCACATCTGGTGTCATTCATCAAACACCTTCTACCTCATTTTATGAGGCAAGGTCTGTCCTCAGAGCCTGTTAGATCAGCTAGGCTGGCTGAGCATTGAGTTCCAAGAATCCTCCTGTCTCTGCCTCCTCAACACTGTGGTTGCAAGCCCTTGATATCACAGCCATTTTCTTTATGTGGGCTCTGAGGGTGGAACTTGGATCCATGTGCTTGTAAGTCTACCAACAGAGCCATCCCCCAGCCCCTATGTTTCTAAGGCAAGCTCCAGGCTCCTGGCTCCCTGGTGTGTTTTTTGTTTACACTCAGCCTCCAAAGGGAATCTTCTGACTTAAAGTTCCCCCTGCCTGTCCCTCTGCCACCTGAGAGAGCCAGGAACATCCTGGCTTTGGGGTACTTGGCCTCAGAAGGTGTAAGCTGGGAGGTTTGAAGGACCGTCTGCCTCACTAGCTCTCTTTATAGAATGTGACAGATGTTATTGTGGGTTCTCACAGATGAAGAGCTCTGGACTCCTCTGGAGGCTCCAGTCATTCCTACCTCACCCAACCTTAGCTAATGTGCTTGGCCAGTCCCATCCAAAAAGGGCCCTCAGCTCTGTCCTATGGGCCACCAACAGGTGTCTTCCTAATGCCACTATATGCCAGCCACAAAGGCTCCTTGAGTGGTGATGATGCCCTAAAGCTACCTGGAAGAGGTGCCAAGGAACTGACCTTTGAATGGAATCCATCCAGGTAACAGGGAGATCTCTGGGTTTTTTGACCAGCACTACCATATAAAAGCACGTCTTAGGCAGTGTGAGCTGTCGGGCTGCACCTTCATGGTAGCAGTTCAGCCATGGAAGTGGCCTCCTGTGTGACAGTCACAGAAGGTTGTGCTCAGCAGTGAGGTTTTTAGGGAAGAGGGTGGGGACAGAGACCTACAGGGCTACCATTTCTGAAGCAAGGAACCCCAGCACATTAGCAAATCATGGGTCAGTGTGCCAGCTACAGAAGAAGCCTGGCGCCTAGCGCCTTGGCAGCTGCTTGTGGGGAATGAAGTGTCTGAGTCAAGGGAAGCAGGGCAGAGGGGTGCAAAGACCCTGGGACAGCACAGGCCGGGTCGAGTCTGCTGGTCCCGGGAAGCCAGAAGCCGATTGGTCCCAGACAGAGAGTGAAGCACTGAGGTGTGCACCACAAGGCATATGTAGAGAGGTCAGAGGACAGCTTGTGGAGGAAGTTGCTTCTCTCCTTCCACCACAAGGGTCCCAGGGATCAAAATCAATGCCTCCAGGCTTAGCAGCTAGTGCCTTTACTCCCCCAACCATCTCAATGGCCTTAAAAATGTTTAAGGATGACACTGGCTGCTGAATGGAAATGGAACACAGGAAGTCAATAGCAGATCTTAAGAAATAATGAGAGAATGGGCATTTGTGCTGTTTTTTGGGCGCTGAAGGACAGGCTAAGATGGTGTCCAAATAGTCCCAGGCAATGGGCAATGGCCAGTCTGGGCAGGGTGGTGTGTCCTCCAGCCCCAGGGTATTATGGGAGGTGAGGGTACCACAAAAGGAAGACAGGGGAAAACACTAAAGAACAGCTTACCTTGTTCTTGTGGAGTTTGGCCTCTGTCAAACCAAGCCATTTGTGCTATTTAACTCTCTGAACACAGCGACACAATCTTTATGCCCAGAACACAGAAAGAGAGCAGGCTCTGGGGTGTGTGACGGCTCTGGAGCCGTGAGCCTCCAGGGAGAGCCGATTGAGTTATCCATCCACTCCCAGCCTCCTAGTTCCTGATCTACCCAGGAAAGGACAAGACACACTGAACATAGATTGTTCTGGAAGAGCAACTTTTGCTGTTCACAGATGAGCTGTCAAAGGACCATTAAAGGAGGCCTCGAGTGTCTCTGGAGAGGTGATTCGCTCAACTTTAAACAAAAGAATCCCTGAAATCCATGAAAAACCAAGAGCACTTGGCACCTGCCTGTGGCTGGCATTTTCCCCAGTGACTTCTGCCCCCTGCTGACCAAATCAGCGCATGGCACCCTGCCTGGCAGGCACAGCACACAGCTCTGGGCTCTTACACTTTGCATTCTGAGCACGGTGGTGTGTGTGTGTGTGTGTGTGTGTGTGTGTGTGTGTGTGTGTGTACGGGGCGGGGTGAGTCAGTCCTACAACTTATGCCCTTTATTGAGACGTCCACTGCCAAGCATTATACCAGCAGAGACACAGACAAGTAGTCCCGCTCCAGTGACGGGCCCACAAACCTCGAAGGTCATTGCCACAGTAATCTTCACACCAGCTGTGGTGCCTTGCCTTACAGCCAATTGTAAAAGCAGAGCTGCCTCATGCAGCCCCCCAGGGGACTCATTGAGTCCCAGGCTGTATATCAGAGCCATTCCCCTGATGCACATCCATGTACTGTCATGGGAGCAGGTAGGACAAAAACTGAGCTGCCGAAACTTGAGGAGCAAGCAGAGAGAGAGATCAAAGCTGGGCAGTCTGGTCCCAAGACCTTAGGTTTTTCATTTTAAGTCATCAGCCTTTTCAGTCAGCTATTCCTGTCTGTGGAAGAGTTTGACCCCAAGGGGACATTTGGCAATGTCTGGGGACTTTTTGTTGTAGTTGTCTGTAAGGGGAGATTATTTGGATAGCTAGTGGGTCAGAGATGCTGGGGAAAGAAAAAAATCTCACAAAGTTCGTGGTAGCTCCCCACCCTAAACAAAAAGTTCCCCATATTAAAATATCAGCTGTGCCCAGGAGAAACCCTGATCTACACCCACAAGACGCCACAAAGTCCTGGCCCTCTCTACTCAGCACTGCCCCAGACACACATGCGTCAGAGTGAAAGAGTGTTGGTTCCCAGAAGTCATTCTTTCTGAGGCTCTGTCTAAACTATATGAGGTACCCCTCCCTACTCATCCCCTTCCACAATGGTCTGTTTTGTCCCTAACAACTTTGCTACTACGCTATGTAATTGATGGTGTTCCAATGTCATCCAGACAGAGGGAGGATCCCAGGCTGTTCAGTGTACTAATGGAGGAACCTGGGCTATGCAGCAGGCCTGAGCAGCCCATGCCTCTTGCACAGACTGTATCTGTCACTGACTGGCTTTGTGCTTCAGGTCATGCATGCTGCTGTCCAGGCTGTCAGGAGCTTAGTGATCCCAGGATGACCCAAAGGTCCCTGGGAACAATGTGTCAGCGTCTGCCTCTAAGACCCACTCTCTAGAAAAGCCCTCCAGGCAAAGCCCCACACCTCTTCATCATCAGCCCCCACAAACATGCCTCCAGCTTTGGGAGGAGCACTGTTAACCCTTCCTGCCCGGTAGAGACTCAGCTCCAGCTTAGAGTAAAGTCAGGGGAGAGAGGAGCTGGGACCAAACTAACCTCCTCGAAATGATTGCTGCGTCCTTCCCACGGGCAACATTACCTGTGTGAGAACTGGTGCTCAAGAATGGGTGCTTGTTGGGTAGGGGTGTGGCTCAGTGATAGAGCCCTTGCCAGTGAGCACAAGGCCCTGGATTCAATTCCCAATACCACAAATAATAAAGAATAAATAAAATAAACAACCAATGATTGTCAAATTACCAGATGGGCAAATCCTATGAGATTTGTCCCCTTAAAAACACCCACTGAGTGTCTCGTTATCCTGGAAACTGTCCTAGAGGCAAGTGCTTGAAAAATATTGTGTTTCTTCTCATGAAACTGACCTTCAAGTATAGAATTCTACAAAGCACCATGGCACATCCTTGCCACCAGTGGCCAGTGCCAGGAAGACAATACAGTAAGGAAGGAGACAGACTGACAGATGAAAGGAGAGTATTTCAAGTGAATGCCTAGAAATAGACCCCTAGGGGCATGCCACTGGGACAGTGATCTGAAGGTCATGAGGGACAGCGTCCTGCAGCCATTCTAGGAACCTTTAAGCACAAAGGTCCCTGAGGTGGGAATGCTTGAGGAGTTGGAAGAAGAATACAATGCCCAGAAAAATAAAGCAACCCTGGCACTGCCTAAGGGTGGGTGCTCAGACAGAAGTGTACATGGAAATTGCTCTGGGGTCACATGGGTCATAGCATTTGGGGGTGGGTACCTGTTGGTCCTGTTCCAAATTCATCCTTACCTAACAGTCGCCAAGTGTCAATGGATCATCTTCTCTGTTGCCTGTCTCCCAGCTGGGCTAAGTGGCTCAAGCCCCACTCCCTACTCTGTGCTTAGTAAGCACTCTCTAAGTATCTATTGGATGGATTCCTTAAAGAAGATGCCACATGACTTTTCCAAGAGACATGCCTTTCCACCTAGATAGGACAGAGAGACCAGGAAACAACCCCAACCCACATCACAAAAAACCAACTAGTTTATAGGGTTTCTTATGGAAGCCTGGGTAACGCTTAGGCAGTGATAGTTCCAGAAGCTCCTCATGACACAGGCACCTTTTCAGAGAGACAGGTATTCCCTCTCTGAGTGTTAGCCATCATCCTGGGGTTCAGTAAAAGTGAGAAAGATGGGGTGGAGAGCTCTGGCCAACCTGCAGCAGCAATGCTGAGCTATGGTGGTGGATACACACCCACTCCACCCCAAAGACTTGTGTGTTGAAAGCCTGGGTCCCAGTGCCGGAGTTATAAGAACTAAAGCCTTTAGGGGAAGTAACTGGAGTAAAGTGATCACTGGAGCTCTGACTTCATCGGTGGATTGATGGTTAACTCATGTGAGAAATGGAATCCAGTTGCAAGAGTGTGTGGTTGGAGCTCTTCCTCCCCTCTCCTAATAGAAGGTGGCTATATGCTTAAATGCTACCATTATTACGATGTTCAACCAAATGACCAGACTAAACCTTTCCTGTTTTAAATTGTTTCTCTGTTTTGTCACAGCAACAAACCCCAATACATGGACAACTTGTCTCTTTTCCTTTCTCCCATGAGATAGATAGTTTCTACCTTTTTCAGAGCTCAGGAGGTGTGGTGACTTGCCCAGCCATATCCCATCACTTGGTGACAAAGCAAGAGAGGCTCCTAGAAAAGATGGCATTTACCCACCCTCACCTCATGAGGGACAACTTGGAGATGACATCCTTTTATCCACAACAGAAGAAGCCGAGTGAAAGCGAAGCACAAATCCACTCAACCATGTTACCATGGCCTCCCATCCACTCAGGTATCACTTTCAAATTGCGTCTAATTTAGATTTCATGTTTTAACTGGTACATTATAACAAATCTGTACTATTTACATATGTATACAGAGTATGAGTTTCCATCAGGACAAAGGTGACTTTGTAAACATTACTCCTTTCCATCCCGCTCCTGGAAGGTGAAACGCAAGGATGTTGTCCGCAGTCTCCCACTGTTCAAATCATACCGGGCCTTCCGGCATCTACACAGTAACGTCTTCCTCAACTTTCCGCATCTTTCCCTCCCCGCTATTTCAGCTTTTAAGGCGCATAACACGCTTTGGCTTTAAAGACGGCATTTTGCTTCTGGACATGAGGCAGGGGCTAGATCTGCTGGTGCTCCATTGAGCCTGGGGTCTGAAGACGCAGCCATCAGCACTGGGATCTCGAGACTGCGACTTTTTCTACTGCGCAGGCGCCGCTCTAGAGGCGTCGCCCCGCCCCATGTGGTACGGGTGTGCACTTCGCGAGTGTTCAAACCACACTCTAGCCAATCAGAAAGCCTCACTAAGCCCCGCCTCCAGCTGCATCCTGATTGGGCTGATTCTCCAAAGACACTGGAGGTGCACAGCGGTGATTGACATCGTCTGAAGCCATTGGCCAAGCCGAGAGCAGTTAAAGGCAGAAACCCCTCCGCATCGTCGGGCGAAGGAGACGGTTTTCCCCGCCTCCTCCTTCTATTGGGTCTCTGGAGCCTCCGAGCGTTTGGTAGCAACCAATCGTAGGACAACATGGAGGGAGGAGGCGGGTTGGTGATGGTTGCCAGGAGCCGGTTTGGCGCGACTCTTGGGACCAGTGGGACTAGTGGTTTGTGTCCCAACGCTACAGAAGGGGCCTGAACCGGAAGGCTCGGCAGGGATCAGTTCCGCTCCGCTCCGCTCCGCTCCGCTCCATTCCGCCGGCAACTCTGCCGGCTGCCTGGGGCCTTGAAGCCCAATGTCCACCCAACCCTAGCTCCCGGGCCTCCATCCATCCTTCGAGGCCACAGGCCCTGGGATCAGCTGTCCCCAAATTCTAACCCTCTTTCAGCCACCCTCCTCCCCAATCCCTGCTAGAGGCTGGTTACCATGGTGAAGCTAGCAGCCAAATGCATCCTGGCAGGTGAGTGATAAAATGCTCTTGAACGCGTGGTCTTCGGAGCCTGAACCATCCTAACTCACGCAGTTTTGGTTCGCGATTGCGTCCACTGTCTTTCTTCCATAGGAATAGTGACCAACAGAGTAGATTCCAGTAAGCGGGGAAAATTATTCCCTCTCCCCTCGGACACATTTGTAACTACAGTTGTGTTCCTCGTCTCCCTCCCATATTTTGAGACCATCTTCACCAGGTAGACTTACAGTACAAACATGGACGGCACCCCAAAGTTAGGCATCAGTGACGCTGGCCCCACCATCCTCTGATATGGGTGGGGTGGGTTACTGTGCTGCCCAGCTGAGAGCCTGGACTTGGAGTTTCCCCGGAAGTAAGAATCTCATTATTGTTGACTGACCTGGAAATAGCCTGTACAATGCCCAGAGCATGGATGAGTATTAAATAGATACATGCAGAGTGAGTGAGTCGTGGTGCTCACACCTGTGGACTTTCGTAGAGCCAGTCGGAACATTGAGAAGACCATTTGCTTAGCTTGTAGATAGACTGGTTAACAGTAACTGCATAGACACTACATGCTGTATTTCATTTAACCCCTTTGCCACAGTACAGCACAGCAGGGTAGGTTTCATGTGGTCCTGATATGACTGGGGCATCTAGTGGTGTTGCATAGGGTGAACCCCTAGGGAAGGTCATACACAGGATTCTTACATGAAGTGTTAGCCACTTTTTTGTTGTTATGACAACATACTTGACAGGAAGCAACTTAAGAGGAAGGGCTTATTGTGATTTACAGTTCCAGGGGACAGTCGGTCATGGTGGGAAAGGCACAGTGGCAAGAGCCAGCTGCTGGTTGGTCACATTGCATTCACAGTCAGGAAGTGGAGCCATGAGCACTGCTGCTCAGCTCACTGTCTCCTTTTTATCCAGTCAGGGGATCCAGCGCATAAAAAGGTGCCACCCACCTTTGGAGGTGACCTAATCTAGATAATTTCTAAGATATGCCCGGCCCATGATTCTTTTTTGCAATCAAGAAATTAGCAAGCAGGGGGTGGTGTCATTGAATCTTTATCCTACAGACTGAGAATGGGGGATAGTTCCCTTAATGACTGTTCTAATTTGAAAACAAAAGGGTCACACAGAAAGATGAGTGACAGTCGTGACTCAGACCCTCTTGCAGCAGAAAGAACCCTAGCTCTCCAGAGTGCCTCTGGTTCCCAGAGCACCAGGGGAGGCAGTATTGTGTAACAAAAGGATGTTGGTCAGTCCTTTCTCCCTGGCTCTGTTGCCTTGGACAGCATTCAGCGTCTGCATGGGTAAGTTGGGGACATTTTCATTTTTCTAAAGTTAAGTTTCTTTCTAAGTGGGCGGCTCTGCCTGCTGTTCTCTGCTTGTTCCTCGTTAGCTGGTGAGCTCTCAAGAAGCAAGAAGCTCTTGTCATGAGCCATTCTCCTGAGACTTGCTGTGTGCTGGCCCCACGTCACACCCTCAGGGCAAGTCTTCTGCAGAGCCCTCACAGCCACCAGACAGTCCTATGTCATCCTGTGTAAGATGAGGCAAGCAAGGCCCAGAGCAATGAAGACACTTGTCCTAGGTCTGGACCCAGGCACTGTGCCTGCCACATGATTCCAGCCCCAGCCAGAGTCAGTAGTGGCTCCTGGTCTCCACTCCAACCTGATCCTCAGTCTACAGCTTCTAGTTAAGTCCTTCAGGGTATCTCCCGTTGGGAGCCTCCAGGTACCAACAGACCCCAGTGGAACCACATTCAGATCCTTAATCTCCATACCTCCCTTGCCACACACACGCCCCTACCTAGCTTTTTCTTCTCAGCCCTCATATGTTCTCTCATATATAACCAGTCCACATGTGTAGTCACTCAGCAGATGTTCGCTGAGCATCTGCTGTGTTGGGTCACCATGCAAGGTGCAGTTGACCCAACTCCCTCACCAGGAAGAACCCAGATGTGCAGGTGTGAACCGTGGGCCCTTCATGTGTCAGGCTCTGAGGAGTGCCTCAGACACAGCTGCCACTTCTTTGGCTTGAGATGGAGGGGGGATAAAAAGGCACAGTTGACATTGGTCTGTGTTTCATCTGTTTAACAGACAGGGGACACACTGATTCACTAACTCTCTAGCAGGTCTATGAAGGTAGGCAGTGTTGTTACTTTTTACAGATGTAGAAAGGGAACACAGAGGGCTTAAGTAACTGACCTAATGTCACACAATTAGTGTGGAGCTGGGATCTGGCCCCAAGTCTTTGCCCTTTTGGTGATAACCATCTGTATAGGGATGTGGAGACAATAGGCACACTTGCTGGAGTGTAGTCCTGGCAACCCTTCTGAGTATATGCATCTGATAGGATAGCCACCCTGGTAAAGACAGCAGAGCGACAGATGACCTCGAAGGCACACAAGCCATTTGAGCTTTGCCTGGAGAGAAAGGACAAGATCTGGACTTGGATTGGAGAGTCCAGGGTACAAAAGGACATTCATGGCACCTCTAGATTTTCTGTAAGGGACCATTGGAGATGGTTGGATTGCCAGCTACAGGTTGACCAAAGAGAGCAGTGGATGCCTGCTGTGGGTGAATGAGAGGACTCAGGGCAGTCCTGTTCTGTGGCACTATGATGGGGCTGAGATGTGGTTGTTGGCATGGGCAGTCAGGGAAAGGTAATGACAGAATCGGCTCCTGAGATGTGACAGGCCAGAGTCAGCCAGCAAAGCACTGAGATGCAGAGCAGAGGTGCAGAGGCAGAAGGACCCCACAAGCTAGGAGCAGGCCTCTGGGGAGGGGCACTGCCTGGCTGCTACAGCGTTCAGTTCCATCAACCCTAGGGCAATGTCATAATGTGCCCACCGGGACCTGTTTCCCCTGGCAGGGGACTCAGCTCAACTTCAGAGCCAGCTGTACCCAGCCCATTTCTGTATTTTGAGACCTTGAAGTGGGTTCAAGCCAAATGTGGGGCCTGTGTCCTGGTGATGACTGCACTCTATAGTAGTGACTGTCATGTAAGTGGCAAATCAACATATCAGAGGCAAGGACACTGGGGTAGTCAGGTGCGGGGATCACTGCCCTCAGAGCTGGGCAGAGGGAAGCTCAGAGAAGAGGCTTCTAGCCCTGCTATAATGTATGTGCTCCTGGGGTAGCTGTGGAGTGGGGGGGGGGGTGGAAGTGCCCAGTGCATAGGCTTGAGAGACAGCCCGTAACAGAAGAGCCAGGAAGAAGGCAGTAGGATGTAGGAGGTGATGGTGGTCTATCCTGGGACAACAAGGATGCTGGCTACATGGTGGTGTGATGAGCAGAAAGACTGAGAGAGATGGAGACCTCACTCGGGCCTTTGGTGAGACATGGGCTTGGCTGTGGCCAAGCAGGCTACAGAAGGCTCTTTGGAAAGAGCCAGCCTAGGGCAGCAAGGGGCAGGGATGAGAGAAGCCAGGGCTGTGGCTGTGGCTCAGTAGCAGACCCCTTGCCTCACATGCATGAGGCCCTAGGCTCAATCCCAAGCTAAGATGGGGGGTGGGGGGGAGCCGAGGCAGGAGAGCCAGGATCAGAGCATTGAAGATGACCCAGCAGTGCCCACTTGGATGAAGGCATGCAGGGGGCAGAGGGTCAGGTAATGGTGATAGCCCAGAGCCCATGCAGGGTCACCACAACCACATGGTGTGCTTTCAGGTCACCTCCCCGTCAGAGAGTTCACTAGTGAGAACCCAGGAGAGGTCTCGGGACTTGGCAATTAGCTATGTGGTCATAGGTAGCCTCATATGGTGCCTTTCTAAGTAAATCCAGTCTTCCAGCCCTGGCCATGGCTCCAGGGAAGCCCCCTGCACCCAGCAACCACATGGGCTCATGGGCTCTCGAGGTTTCTCATGTTCCCTCAGATGCTCTGCTTCTCAGCTGTGCTGTCTGCCTTTTCACTTGTCATCCTGTTGCTCTGAGAATATGTTTGTCAGCTCACCCACCTCCCTGTGCTCAGATCCCTCCTCGTAGCCCACACAGGAGCTTCGCTGCCAGCCCTGGTGACTGGCAGTCAGCAAAGAGTTTCATGAAATTAACCAAAACCAATCTGTGGGGGGAATTTCCCAGGAGAAAGAGCCAATTTCATCCCTGGATTAGGAACAGAATGGGAGTTGGGATAGTGACTGGCTGCCTTCTGGGTCTTCAAGGAGGCATGAGGAATTGCTGTGCTGTCTGCCCTGGAGTAGGTGGGGCCAACAGACCCTGAGAGGCCATAGTGTAAAGAACCTCAAGGTGGCATTTGGGATGGTCAGCCAGACCAGCCTAGTAAAGCAAAGCAATATAAAAATCCTAGATAGTTACCTAGCTTCTTTGAGCTGTCTTCACCCGTGACTTCAGTCGGGGGTGCAGCATGGGAGGGAAGGACTTGTGAGGAGAGTGCTGCCCATAGCCAATCCCTTCTAAGAAGTGCTGACAGGAAATCAAGTCCTGAACGGCTCACTCGGCCCTAGCAGAGGTCTCCTACATCAAGACACCGCCCACAGTTGTCATGAAATTGTCTCACAAGAGAAAATGACAGGTGGGAAAAGTCAAAACTAAGCAATGTCCCGAGCAGCAGACTGGAGAAGTCAGGCAAAGGGAGTCACTGTGAAACAGACTAAAGATGGAGATTGTCCCAAATGCTGGGATGGTGGTGGTGATGTCCCTGAGGGTGCCCACTAACACCTGGGTGATGGAATAAGAATCAGTATTCTCTCAAGGTTGGGAAGATACCCTGCATGTGTAAAACAACCAGGTCAAGCAGGGGTCAAGGCTACAGGTGGGACAGTGGAGAGGGCAAGGCACCCTGAGTTGTCCCCATGACAGCCCCAGAAAAACTCCATATGAAACCACTCCTTCTTATCTTGCAAAAGACTCAGATCTAGACCTGAAAACTTATAGGAACCTCTCTGATGTGTGGGTTCCTGCAGCTTTTCATTGAACAGAGAGAGGGAAGGGCTCGGCCCAGCTGGGCCAGGAGGCCATAGGATATGACAGCAGATGCTGGGGGACGGGGAGGGGTGGTGCTTGCTCCTAAGTCTGAAATTCAGCATTCACCTGGCACGTGGAGATGGAGTACATCACTTGAAAATGAGTTTTCGCACAGTGAATGCAGCCTCTGGATGTTTTTACTGTCAGTACAGATGAAAATGCAGGCAGTGGCTCAGCCAGGTAGGGTCACGAGTTGGCTGCTCACTCCATTTTGCTGGCCAGACTCTAGAGCAAATTGGAGTTTGAAAGTGACAGGTTTCCCCCACGGGGTGTGCTTTGGTAAGAGTGTCACTTCTGTTGCCAGGGCTCTGGAGCCCTCCTTAACCCGTTACCTTCTAGGTCATTCTGGTTGACAGGGCTATGAGGTGTATAGAGATGTATTCTGGCCCTAGGAAGCTTTGGGTCTCCTGGACCAGTTACCCTGCTGGCAACCTCCCAGAACAGCTGCAGACATCTGCTCTGAAAACTCAGCAAAGTTTCTGGTTTCGAGTCAAGCTCTGCTGAGTAGGAGGAGGTTCTCATGCCTGATGAGACACAAGTAATGTCTTTGCCTCTGCTCTGGCTTCAGGAGACTCAGCTGTAGGCAAGACGGCCCTGGTACAAATGTTCCGAAGTGATGGGACCCATTTCCAAAAGAACTATACTCTGGTAAGTGGGGCTGTAGAGTCCCTGCCTGGTCACAATGTAAAGAAACATGACTGTTAACCATGAGAGTGACTTAGCAAAATCCTCAGAAGCTGTCCTAAGAGGCCTGAGAAAAGATGGGGAAGGGACATGGGGTAGCCACATGGAGATCCAGTTTCCACTGGCCACCAGTAAAGGACAGTCTCCTGAAGGGACTGGCCAGAACACCACATGGTTGTGAGGAACAGTGGAGGGCAGGAAGTTGGGAGGCCCTTGGGGACTCTGACTTCTACCTGGCTGGGTTACCCCTGCAGGGAGGTGGGGGCTTGCCTCATTCTGGACTGCCCCACTGTGGGGCACTCTAATGCCCATGATCTTGGTGTCTCCTGCAGACAACAGGTGTGGATTTGGTGGTGAAGACAGTGCCAGTTCTTGACACAAATGACAGTGTGGTGAGTGGTGCCCTGAAGCCAGGGCACTTGGGACTGCGCCCTTGGGCTGGGGTACCCTCCCTGCAAGGGACATGGAACAATGACACAGGGAGTCTTTGAGGGAGGGCCTGAGAAAGGAGGGGAGGATCGGGATGCAGGCCTTACCAAAAGTACTTGGTATCTTTTATCTGAGTTTTTATCAGGATCCCTACAGAGGCCCCGCAAGTCTTGAGGGTGCCTGGCACAATGTCATGTTTGCGTGGCTGCTCCCACAAGAGGGTCTGTAGCATTCACCGGGTCCTTAAGGAGACCAGCAAGCAAAATCAAAGACAACAGACATCCCCTGATACTACAAGAAAGGCTAAGACAGAAACCACTCTACAGGACAGGTCATGGAACAGACAGCCACACCTGCCAGGGTCCAGAGCCAGGCAGGGGGTTCTGCAACAGGAGGGGACTCAAGGATCTCAGGGGACTCCGAGAAAGCAGCAGCATTGCTAAAGGTTTCCACCAGGGCTGGGAAGGCTGGATGCCTTGTGTACAGAGTACACAGTCACCATCTCAGAGTGGTGACAGGCTGTCCTACTTTAAGCACCATCCCCAGGCCTCCTTGGTGACCTCCTTTACCAAAAATCCTTATATGATCTGAGAATCCATTTGGTTAACAAAGCACAGAGTGACCTTTTGGACACCAGAACACTTGTCAGCCTGCTTAGCATCCTGACCTGCCAGGTGGGCAGTCAGCCTGCTCTCTCGACTTGTGCTTGAGCTTGGGAAAGGTGAGCCAGGTCACAATGCCAGGTGGGTGGACGCTGTACCTCTGTCTTTGGACTGTTCTTGCCATCTCTCTGGGGCCTCAGAGAAGGTAGAGCTTGTGTGAAAGCACCATGCGAGTGGGCATGTGTACTCTATCTATTCTCAAGCCACGCCCATAGAGAGCTGAGTGGGAAACCTCAGCTTGACTCTTGCCATGTTCACTTCTGAGATGCACTTTTCTGGTTCTAGGAACTCTTCATTTTTGACTCGGCGGGCAAGGAGCTGTTCTCTGAAATGCTGGATAAATTGGCAAGTAGTGTTTTTTGTTTTTTGTTTTTTTCTACCCACCTCTACCACCCACTTCTGCCCAACCCCTTCCCCAAAGGGATACACTGGGGCCATCGGAAGTAGCCTTTCAGAGCTGTCCCTCCCAGTTGAGGCTTTGGGCCCTTGGCAAGTATGTGTTCCCACTTGCCCATTATGGCTACCCCCAACTCTGGAACGTACCAGGAAGCATGAAACTGATCTGTCCTTGAAGCCCCACCCCAGCCCCTTCTGGGGGTCTTACAGCCCTCTGCCACTTCCACTGATCCCTTCCCCTCTTGGGAGGCCTACAGCGAGAAGTGAGCTCTGCCTCCTCTCCCACACCAAGAAGGGTTATTGCATTGGCCTTGTTCTGCCAACCTCTCCAGAGCCCATCCTGAGCTGGCCTTCCAAGGATACTAGAACACAGGACTCTGCATGCCCCACAAGCTCAGATCAGGGCCGAATTGTATAGGGAAGGTGGTACCCAGAGCCCATACACCAGAGGGAGAGTCCACAGTCTTGGCAGGGGCATCCCATGACCCCCATCATGGACAGGCTGCAGGATATCTAAGGACTTTTTAGGCCAACAGCCCTGGCTCTTCATTGGGTACCAGAGCCCCCTCCAGGTGTTAGCATAGTGTGCATTAGGACTGATGGCAACACCATGGGAGAAGCCAAAAGTGTCCCCTTCTGAAGAAGATGCAGGGAGACACATCCAGGTACTAGGCAGTGAAGGAAAGTGCACCGGAGAACACCATCGCCTCATAGTGGTGGGCTCTCAACTATGGTGCATGAGTTAGCAGAACCATGGCGGACTAGAGTGGGCTTCTGGGTAGAAAACAGCCCTGCCCCCTATCTGGCTGCCTCTGGAGCCTGTCAGCCAAGACCAGTCAACATCACCTGAGCTGTCTTCTTCAGCTACACAGTGATACTCTTCCCCAGACAACCCTACCAACTGGCGCACCGCAGTGATGCATAGGCTGCCCCGATGAGAGGTGCCTGGCAGCCGCTGCTCCCTCCTGGGTAGCAATTCCCCTCACCCAGGTTCAAGCTCATCTTTCCCAGATGGGAATGTTTGTTCCACATGAGTGCCACTGAGCCTGGCCTCCATTCTGTGGTGAATGGTGGCTATCTGTGAGTGTGACAGTTTCCCAGCTCACATCCCTCCCTCACTCACCTTCCTGACAGCTGGGCTTCCTCCCATCCAAGAGTCCCTGTTACACCCCTGAAATGTTCTTGTTTAGGTGTGGTCAGCACCCCAGGTACCTAGTAAAATCTCTCCCTACATTCTTCTCCTGTCTCCTTAGTGGGAGAGTCCCAACGTCCTGTGTCTCGTCTATGATGTGACCAATGAGCAGTCCTTCATCAGCTGCAACAAGTGGCTGGAGAAGGTTCGGGCCCAGACTCCGAATACCTCCCTCCCAGGTAGGAACCATGGATAGCCCTTTGCCCAACAGCACCTCTGACCTTCAGCTCATTGCACACACCACTGTGGGAGTAGAGCAGGGGCCTGAATCCCTGACTCTCTGACTTCAACATCCTTTACTGTGCCCTTGCTCTGCTCCTTAATGGTCTTGAAAACCTCCCCAAGCCTGGGATGGGGAGACAGTGCCACCCACCAGGAAGTGTTGTGAGAGTTTGGATAATAAGGCAGAAGTTGCTGCATTCTGAATTGATCTCTCCAGAAAGCTAACTCCGGGGAGGAATCCCTCATTTTCCCAGGTACACAGGGCACAAGTTACATTCCAGCCCTGTTGTCACTTCTGCATGCTTTAAATCAGTTTCTCTCTCATCCCTGTGTGAGATCAACAAATTCTCCTCATTAGAGGCCAGGGAAAGCAGCCTCCAGAGACGGGCTGAGAAATTAGTGCAGCCGAGGCAGCTGGGAACGGAGCTCAATTACCTGAGTCCCTGACTCCGAGCCCAGGCCTGAGATTAGCATTAATGACCATGTCCAGTGTTGGTTCCATGTGCCGAGAATTATCACAAATGCTCTTCTAAACTTGGTCCAGGCCTGCCTAGTGCTCCCAGCCTATGGAGATGAGGAATATAGATATATTTTAAGCCACGAGAGAACTCTGAGTTGAGCTGCATAAGCATAGCAAAGCCAGCCTGTCCTCTGTGGCCCTTGGGGACCTTCCCTGCTGGCACATACCACCTCAAGCAGGCAGCTTCTGTCACCTGATGCATTGCAGGCCCTCTCTCTGCAGCTGACCTCCCATCATGCCACCTCAAAACACAACATTGTGGTTATTTCTTTTGAGTAGGTGTTTTAGTGGGAACTAAGACAGACCTCTCTGGCCGACGAACAGTGGATTCTTCTCAGGCCCAGGCATGGGCTCTGGGCCAAGGCCTGGAATTCTTTGAAACATCTGTGGTGAGTACCCCCACCCTTGAAGCCACTGAGCTGGGGGAGCTCTGTGCTGGAGGTTTGTTCATGACCCCAGATGCCTCAAATGGTTCTGCTCCCAGATGCAAAATCTAAATTAGAACCAATGTTGACATTCTACCAAGAATGCTCAGTGTGTGTCATGAGAATCCTGTGTGGCACCCAGAAGCAGGGCAGACAGGCTACCCTAGGCAAAGCTGTGTGCATCTCAGGAAGACTTTGAAATGGAAGGTGGTCCATTTCCCTGACCCTTGAACTCTGTGAGAGCTGCTGAAGGACACAGTACTGCTGGCTCTTGGTTTCAGTGGAGCCTCCCAGATAGCTCTGTGAGATACGACATGTCCTGTTCACAATTCAGCATCAAAGTGCAAAACTGACTAGCCCAGGCCCACATGACCAGGGTGTACCCAGCCCCCAAACCCCCAGCTTCTCATCCCATAGGAGCACCTAGTGTCATCTTGGATGTGAGAGCCTCCTGCAGTGAGGAACTCCGAGTGATGGGTCACGGGCTTCATCAGGGCTGGCCAGCACAGCGACACACCTTCTTACTCGTGACTCTGACCACACCACATACCTGTTCTGAGCCTCCCACCACAGGCATGCAGATGTCCCAGATGCCGTGTCTCATAAGAAGCCACAGCCCTCAATCAGGAGCATTGCCTGTTAGGCCTGCAGTGGCTATGTTGTATGAAGTCTAACTTTAAGTTCTGTAGGCCCAATTCTTTAGCTTCCCAAAAATGTCAATAGGGGTAGTACATACCCTGGGTGTCACCTCCTCCAGCTACAGGCTCTGTCACACCTGCAGAATAGCCTGTTGCTGTGTGAATGTAGACATCTCTTATGTCCCCCACTGGCACACTTCCTCAGACAAGTCATAGCCTTCAGGGCAACAAGGCAATGCCTTCCAACAGCAAGGAGCCGAAATGGCTCTAGGACCCTGGGAACGGGATATATACAGGGATAAGAAACGTCCCTTTGCTGATTATCACACCCGGGAACGTAAAACACTGAACACAGTGTCTAGTCTGGTTGAGTAAACACTCAACATGCTAGCTTTTTAAAAGAGAAATGATCCCCTAATGTGGTGTTTTTACTGTTACCACTTACTAAACCCCAGAACCTATGGCCAGTACAGAGATGGATGTCACCCCTGCCTGGAGTCCCAATTATCACAATACTAGATTAATGAAGTTCAAATGAGAGAGCTTGCACTACACAGGGCTCCCTGACGGTGCTGTGCTACCCACTTTTGAGTAAGCAGAGAGCTTTATACCCATAGCTCCCCATTCCCTCCTCTTCTACCTTTGGCAGTCACACCATCCCCTACCCCAACACCCCATATTTCCCGGAAATTAAAACCTGGCCCCACACATCAGTCGCCCAAGTACTGGTCAGCTCTGTTTAGGTATCAGGACAGATGCACATAAATCCTGCTTGAAGAGGCTGCGGTTGAGCACTCCGTATTAACTGTGTGAGTTAACTAGTCCCCCCTGAGTTGCTGCTAACAGGCGTGCCACTGGCGGCTCGGTTAAGAAAGCTGTAATTAAAAAGGGAACATAACCCAATGTGGTTTGAGATGCTGCCAAGCCCATCTCCTCTTCACTTCTTCCGAAGTGCAGCAGCCTCGGGGAGAGGCCCCCATGGTTCTTTGGCTCTTAAACACCTTTCCATGCATGGCTGACATTTCTGGGCCCCGAAAAAGTGAGAAAGGATTTCTTTGAACAAAGTTTAAAGAATTTTCTAAACCAAAACCCAAACCCATTGTTTATCACTAAGGTGAGATTAAGTATAGGAGGCCAGTTCAGGTCTCCATGGGGAGGGCTGCCCTCCCAGGCCGCTGAGGCCTGCCATTTGCTTGTGTAAATTACCATTTGAGCTTCGTATGCCCCGACAAGACAGTTCAGTTAGCAGATAGACCCAGAGAGGTTGTGTATTTCTCCTGTTGCACAGCTAAGGAAGAACAGAACCAACACCAGGACGCAGCTCTGTCCAGAAGACCTGAATGCTTACGGTCTTCCAGAAGTGTGCACCCTTGACCTCCTCAAGGCATCTGCTGGGGGCTCTTGGTGACAGAATTTTAGGTCAAACCAAGGGCTAGTCTGAGCCCACTCCAAATGCCATCTCTCAACAGCCTGCTCTGTCAGGGTCCACACTGCACAAAATGGAGATTAGTCATCAGCTAAAAGGACTTCTGTTGCTGGCGGCCTCTTAATGTGTTTGGAAAATGTTTCAATTCCCATCTATTTCCAAGCATTCTGTGGTGTCTTTCAGGGCTCCTGAGCATTGGATTCCTTGCATTTCACCATGGGTTCTCCAGCCAGTGCTTTGGAGAGCTTTTGGCTTCATCTAGAGACCCTCCCATAAGACTTCATAGGCCTCCTTCCCTCCACTCAGCACTTAAGGACACTTTGGTTGTAGGGGTGGCGGTGGGGGGGGGGAGGTACTTATTCAGTGACATTGACTGCCTGGGACATGATGGCCACACAAGCAGAGGTGAAGCTGGCTAGGCTCTCATGCCCGTGGAGACCTTAGTAGGTGCTCTCTGGGCTGCAGACTGTCCTCCTTTCCCAGCACACTCTTGGCATTGAGCCCAGGTTTTTCTTGGCCAACAGCTCCCCCTGCTCACACTTGCTTTTCCCTTGCTGTGGGGTCCAGACAGCTTTCTCCCTAGGCCTGGTGCACTTCTGTCTAGTCTGGGATCAGGATACAGTGTCCAGCTGGGCTACTCCACCCTCTGGGCTTCATCCACTCCTCTGGAAAGTGCAGACACACTGACTTCTGTGGTATTCTTCCCATTTCATCAGGGACACTTCAGTGCCTCGAATCGAGTTGTGCTGTGCCTTTGCCAGTCACTGAAAAGCTTTCAGACAGGCCCTTGTATACTCTTAGCTGCATCTCTTGTCTGCACTGTGGTAGGTTCTCTCTGCCACTTTGTTCTTAAAAATGCCCAGATAGTGTGGTGGTGTGTACCACTTGGGAGACTGAAGTGGGAAGATAAAGAATTCAAGGCCAGCAAGGACTGCATAGCAAGACCCTGTCTTAAATTGATGGTGGTGATTGTGATGGTGGAGGTGATGGTGAAGATGGTGGTGGTGGTGGTGGTGGTGGTGATGTTGGCTAGGGGTGTAACTCAGGTAGGAAAGTGCTTGTTGAGTGCAGGGAACTCCAAATTTGATCACCAGCACCGTAATCCCAGAACTGCAGAAGTAGAGAGGCAGGGAGATCAGAATTCCAAAGTCAGCCGTGGCTATCGTGAGTTCAAGGTCAGCCTAAGCTGCATGAGACTGAGACCGTATCTCACAAAACAAACAAAAAAAAGTTGCCTGAGAGACAGGTTCCTATTATGGGTCCCCTGGTGTTGCAACATTAGCCCCAATAAAAACTTGGGAGACAGGAACCCAGACAAAACCCAAACAAAACAGGCATCCACACCGCAGGTAAATAGTGGCTGTGGTGTCGGGAGGGTGCTGTGTTTATGCCCTTCCTTCTTACAGCCCCTCTGACCTCACCATGGAGGGCCTGCCATTGACCACTCTTAGATCAATCCTCTGGAAAATAGAAATGTTGTCTGGACACCTTTAGTCATGAAAAGCAAGCATTCAGTCAGCGCTACCCCAGGGATCAGGGATGAGGAAAACTGTTAAACGTCCAGCCAAGAGCCATCCCTGGGGAGGATCAATCCCAGAAGTCCCAGTGTATTCCTTAAAGATAAGCTTGCTGCCACTTGGTCCTGTGTCCCCATCTTTTCATGCCCCCCCCCACCATCACCGCCACCACCATGGCTTTACTGGTCCTTGGAGTAGAAGATCCCTGCTGCAGCCTGGCATCTTGCATAGGGGGTTGTGTGTGCTGTGCTTTTCCTAGCTGGGCTGTGCCCTGTTGCCTGTGTAGCCCCCCTCCTCTTCCCACCTGGAGGCCCGCTGTGGCCAGACTCTCTGCTATAACACATCAGTCTACTGTTTTGCTTTGGCCTTTGGACCTCTGTCAAAGCTAAGTCAGGGGATTCATCTTCATGTCCTCCACACAGAACCCTAGTGGCCACAAGGATGGCTCTAGAGACGGACCTCAGCCCAGACCCTGGCTCCACTATTCACATGTCATGCAACTGTCAGTGTGCTCCTTCTATCTCTGTTTCCCTATAAAATTTCCACTGTGATAGCAGCTGCCCACACAGCATGAAGATGCCTCTTCACCAAGTGTCAGGAGCTGGAAGGGAGAGATGCCTCTAGTAGGGGCCAGCTTCCTCAGACGGTAAATTCTCACACCCTTCTCACTTCTTACAGAAGGAGATGGACAATTATGAGGCCCCATTTCACTGTCTGGCCAAACAGTTCCACCAGCTGTACCGGGAGAAGGTGGACATGTTTCATACCCTGGTGTGAAGGTATGGTGGACTGTCCCACAGGTGGACTGACCAGGCTGTTGCTGGGCTGTTGGGAGCCCAGCAGACCCTCATCTCTCCAGGAGACAGAAGATGGAATTGCCTGGTACTTCTCAGATATTACCACAGCTGTCAATAAAATGAGGAAATGAATAGTGGCTGCTTCCATTCTTAGCTGGGGCTGTGTCTTTAACCACTGTTGCACTGGCCAGTCATAGGGTACGCCTGGTCCCTGTTTCCACCCTCCAAGTATAGGGCCTGCCTGCTCTGTAGGTCCCCTATAGGCCGTTTGTAGAGAAGGCAAACCCCAGGTTGGTTTGGAAGTACCTGTGAGCTGCCACAGCACCAGTACATAGAAGCAACCCTGGCTGGAGGATCTCCAGGTACCTCTCTTCCTCAAGGGGACTACTATTCCAAGGAAAACAGTGACCCCTGCCCATGCCCACTGCTCAGCTTGGGGTTCAGCTAGCCTCTCCCAGCTATGCTGCAGGGAACCCTGAGTGTACAGACAGCTGAGAGATGGCCACTTCCTGTAATGGCTGCCTCTCCACTCAGAAGCTGGGCAGCTGTGTCTCCCTCTTTCCATGCTGTCACTGCTATCAGACTAATCCTTCTGAAACATCACTTCACCCTTTTACTCCCCCGACTGTCACTCCTCCCTGGGGGACCCCTACTTCCTCAGTGACTCCCTTGGCCCATGGGCTATGTCACTATCCCCAGATCTCTGTATTTTGGGAGTGTCGTACCAACAACACTAACTAGGGGTGTACAGCCCCTGGTGTGCCCTTGTGATAATGGCCATGATGGAATGACTCTAGTTACCGCTGGTGACCCACCATGTCTCTACATGAGCTAAGCGCATTACGTGTATCCACCAATTCTGTCCTTACAGCATGGAGTCTGTTAATATCCCACTTTTACAAATGACAAGCTGGAAGGAGAAAATTAAGCTCAGCCAAGGGGCAGCAGAGCCAGAACACTCAACTCCAGAGCCAGCAGCTCCCCGCTCCCCTCCTCCCTCCCCCGAGCTTGGCAGGAGCTGTGGAGGCCATGCTGCCTCCAGAGGGTGAAGGTCAGGCTGCTTACTAAGGTCACAAGAAGGAGAGACAATTGTTTGCAGGGTGTCCAGGCACAGAGCAGCACCCAACCCTCGCATCTCCCTCATGCCATGACTCCTTAGTGTGCACTGACTATGGCCACTACAGGATGCAGTTACCACTGCATCACTTCAAAAAACCACAACTGAGGGTTGACTGTAGGCCAGGCACATGTCTAGACACCGGCAATGCCAGACAACAGAAGGACCTCAATATACAACCAAGGGAACAGGAAGCATTTTCCGTCACCCTAAAAACTGGTTCCTAGGGCCCCTGGATGTAGCCCTGAGATCCTGAGCCACAGAAGCCATTTCCTAAAGGTCACTTGTCTCAGTAGCTGCCCTCAAACACCTCTGACCCCTCTGCTCCCCGCTCTACTCTTATGTGATGTTAAGGTGACCAAAGTGGAATAAAAGATGCCACCTCTCTTTGGCCTCAGAACCTAGTGAAGGAAGCCCCCAGAGAGTCCTGAAGCTAAGGGCACTGCCAGTAAGAGACACTGGCGCTGGGCTCGCCAGCTGGAGGCAGGGAGGCTGCAGAGTTGGTGCAGGTGGAGACTGGGTGCTGGTGCCCTTGTAGGAGCCCAGGAAGTGTCCCTGCAGTTGGTTCACCTCTCTGGGGACTCATGGGGAGGTGCCTGCTTCCCAGGAACACCAGTAACCTTGCAGAGAGCTCTGATGGGGACATGTGGAAAGGAGCTATGTGCAAGCCAGGTGGCACTGGACAAAGGCTCCTTTCTACCTGGAAAGGGGCAGGGGGACTGTTCAGCTGACAACTGAAAAGTTCACGGCTGCCTCCCACCATCGAGGGGGACAGATACACCAAATCCACAGAGACCAGCAGACTAAACCAAACTGAGAGCAGACCTGGGGGAGTGTGCCACTCCTTTCATGGCACCCCAGAGAGAGAAAGACAGCCCACACCTCCCTCATCCTGGGAAGAGATTTGAACAGACTCACAAGCTTCAAATTGGCTGGTCTAAGGCATAATGAGCAAGCGTGCCTGACCACGCTGAGGAGCCCTGGCAGACACAGCAGGAATGGAAAATAGACTGAGTTTAATGGATAGAGAAGGCACAGGGCTTGGGTTTTGAGCCCATGGGGCTAGATTTCCTGGCAAACTGGTTCTATCGGTTAAGTAAGGCCCTTTCAGACAGTACAGATGGAAAAATGGAACTGTGGTAGCTGGAAATTGGGGTAATAGAGCTGAGCTAGATGGGACCCTAAGGAAAGGAATTTTAGTACTAAGATCTATCTGCATGTGCCTATATTGGGGTACAGTCATGGGCAGCAGAGGGTGGAAGGTGCGAAGGCTCTGGGGCCTTCCAGTAGGGAAGAACTCCTGGCCAGTGAAGACTAGTCTAGGGTGTGCTGAGGAAGCAGAGGGAGGTGGGTCGGCAGGGACCTGGGTGAGAGGAACTTGGATCTGATTCCAAAGCAACAGAAGCCAATGAGAAGAAACAGTATGGCTCATCTACCCTCCCGGCACCAGGCACCATTGCAGGAGCCTGGCAAGTGGTTTATCCCCTTTGACGGCTCGTTCTATGTGAACTGACATTCACGCTGTAACTGTGGGTGTAGGACGTATTGTGGGGAGAGGGGAGACAGAGGACCTTTTCACCTTATTTTGAGATGGGGTCTCTCACTGAACCTAGAGCTCATAGATTAAGCCAGACTGCCTGGCCAGCAAGCTCCAGATATCTGCCTGTCTCATTTGTCTCCCCTATCCCCACCCCAGCAGTACTGTGGTTACAGATGTGTGCATCTGTGCTTGGTCTTCATGTGGATTCTGGGGTATGAACTCAGGTCCTCATACTCGCACAGTAATCATTTTGCTGATGAACTGTCTCTCCAGCCCCAGGTCTTGTGTCCTCAATGTATGTGAGCACCTACAGCATACCAGCCCAGCCCAGTGAGTGGTGCCTGTGCTCAGGACTTATGTTCCATTGGGATGGGAGGGGGGTTGGATGAGATAGGTTAATAGCCTGCTGTCAGGGGCCCAGAGAACAAGGGAGGACAGAGGCCATGCGGAGGTAGGGTGAGGGTTGTAATGGGAAATGGGGAGGTCAAAGAAGACCTCACCATGAAGGTGACATTGAAGCTCGATTTGAAAGTGGACAGAGCCACTGGCATCCTTGAAACAGGTCTTTGGCAACCCTCAGAGATGAGCCTTCCTGTTGTAACGGTAGGGCAGGGACTCAGCCAGGTGAGCAGGAGACTTGTGCATGGATGCAGCTTCCACCCTATAGCTGCCAACAGTCTGTAGTGAATAATGAGCCAACAGTGGGCTTCTAACCTCTGATGGATACATGGAATAACCAGCTGGAATCTCCTAAGACAGCCCCAGGAACTCACAACAGCCCAGGGACGGAGGGACGGAGGAGAGGGCTGGCTATGTTCCTCTTGCTCTATGGCACATGGCCTGAGGCTCCATGACGCTGGCCAGCAACAATGCTTTTGGCTACCCCTTTTGTTATTGTTGAGACAAGGTCTCATGTAGCCCAAGCTGGCCACGACCTTGTTATGTAGCTGAGGATGACTCTGAATTTCTGATCCTCTTGCCTTGAGCTCAAGGGTGCCAGGATTACAGGTGTATGCCAACATGTCCATTTTATTAGGGATCCAGCGCAAGGCCATGCGCATGCTAGGCAAGCAGTCCACCAGCTGTGCTTAATCCCAAGCCTTTGGCTACTTGTTTTCCTCCCACAGAGAGGAAACCAGTGTTCAAAAGCATAAAACTTCTTCCCTGTGTAAAAACCCTTGACATCACGCCTATCCAGGAGCTGTCCTGCTCCTTTCAGGTGGTGGCTGCCAAGACCCCGGGTTTCAGTATGACCCTGTTCCATGCTGGGGGAGCAGCCTGGGTTCTGTGGCTTGGGTGAGGTACCTGGTGTACATTGTCCTGCAAGGTCCACTGTGGACAGCAGCACAGATTGAACCTGCTGGATGGGACCTGCTGAACATGCTGAACCACACCTGTTTGGGGGTTTTCACCCATCGTGTGGAGAGAGGCCTTCGGCTTCCCACCTGTGCTCATGCCCCCATGTTCGTCTCTGGGCAGCTTTCACATATTGGAGGATCAGAGACAACCAAGACTGACCCTGAAGGAGCTCAAAGTCTGAAGGTCAGAATAGCTGATGCAAAGGGTATGAGGACAGGGCCTGTGTGTAGCATTGGGCTTGGAGGGCAAAACAGGAACACGAAGATCTTTCTGTCCAAAACAGAAGAGTTGGATCTTTCTGGAAGGAAGGTTTCAACAGAAATGACTCACATGGACATGCCTTGGAGCAGCCAGCCCAGGAGAGCAGGAGAGCAGACTGAAGTGCTTGGAGGTGAGATGGGAGGTGTCACTGCACTCCTGCCTCCTGGGAGGGCTGACAGGTCAGGGGGGACAGGGCTCACTGTCTCCAGCATCATCAGAACAGAGAGAGTGTGTGTCAGTCCAACACGGAGCTTCCAGCCTTGCCCGCACACGTCCTTTTTCTTTGGAACACCAATTGATTTTTTTTTTTCTTAAGTGTGTTACCCTCTGTTTACTTTAGAGACAGAGAAACCGGAGGGAGAGTGACTTCTTCAGATTCTAAGTCGTTAGTGACGGAGGTGGGATTCAGTGCTCTGCCTGGCACCCTCGGTGGATTTCATGATATTTATGTATAACGTCACTCCTTCCCTCTGCCACCCTGCAGGTAAACAGAGCTGATAGATATGAGGATGACGGTGGCAGAGCGCTTGCCTCCATACTAAAAGGCGACAGGAGTGAGGAGGCTCATTAGGAGGAAATATTGAACAGGCACTTTTGCCTCCTGCCTGCGATTGGAGAGCAAAGCTAGTTCTCACCAAAGCCATTACTCAAGTGGCTGTGCAGGGTGGGAGGAGACTGGAGAGGAACTTGGGGCAGGAGATCAGGAGCCTGTGGAGATCTGCTGTGCCAGGACTCTGTCCTTGTTGTAGAAGCCACTGAAGATTGATGTAAACAACATCCACTTCTCTTCAAGAAGGGTTAGGATTGTCTGTGTGTTCTTACACCAGGTACTTACCCTCTCTGATCCTTAGCTGCCCCACCAATCAGATGAGAGTATCATCAACTTCACCGATGTTTGTGAGTGAGTTCGGATATATTCAGGCTTCATTTAGAAGATACAATCTTAGAGGAAATGCTAAAAATTTCAGTGGTAATCATTGCTTGCTTATAAGCCTGAATGTACATGTAAGAACAAAAAGAGGGAAAGAAGCCAGCTGTGACAGTGTGTGCCTGTAATCCCAGAACTCAGGAGACTGAGGCAGGAGATTTGCTGTAAGTTTGAAGCTAGCCTGAATACCAGGCCATAATGAAACCCTGTCAGAGGTAAAGAGAGAGACAGAGCTACTGAAGGTGTAAGTGAAACACTGGAAGCTATTCAAACTCTACCACTCGGAGACACACACACACACACAAAGATCAGGGGCTTGTGGCCACAATCCTCCCCCTTCTGTGTAAAATATATACAGATTTGAAACAAACAAGACCTGTGTCACTGCTGTGTGTGCTATTGGGAACTGGGCTCTTTTCACTTAACAGTATCTTTCATTTGTTTTCTTCTGTGTAGCCCAGGCTGGCCTTGAATCCAAGGTCCTCTTGCCTCAGCCTCCCAAATCCTAGGATGACAGACCTATGCCACCAAATATCCAGTTGAGTTAAGAGTATCTTGTAGGTATGATTTCAGGTCAAAGGACAAAGACTGGAAGACGGCTCTGTCAGTAGAGGGCTTATAAGCCCGAGAAACTGAGTTCCATCCCCCCCACCCAAGTAAACAGCCAGGAAGAGTTGTGCACCCAGAACTGGGGGATGCAGAGTGGTGAAGAAAGATGGATCCCCACTGGCCAATCAATGTGTTCTAATCAATGAGCAAGAGACCCTGTCCCTAAATGTAAGCTGGAAAACCAACCACTGAGAAAGACACCTGAAATAACCTCTGGCACACACGCGCACATGCTCTGGACTACCTTGTTCTTCTTGTGTTATTGTCACAAGGTTTCAGGGGAATACCAGCCGTACCAGAACATGGTCATTAACATCTCTGATCAAGTCAGCCATGATTCCTTGAGCACATCTGTCCAAAATCCACTTCCCTGAGACTTCCAAGGCCCCCTTCCAGTTCACTCTTTACTTGACCCTTTCCAGTAATCCTCCACTGATGTCACTAGATTGTCACTTTTACAAAGCACCCAGGCAATTTCCCTTGGCACATAGCAGCAAGACCCCCATCCAGTGTTGTCTACAGGACAGATTCCTAGAAGGGGACTTTCCAGGTCAGAGCCTGCCTGGTTTTTAAGCCTTTAATAGCACGTGACCAGTTGTCCTCCAGCACTGATTCACATTCCCAGAAGCAGGGAGCAGCACCCTAGACAGCCTGCATTTGCTAATGACAGGAAATAGAAGGGAAGGAAGGAACATGCAGAGAAAGAAGGGCCTGGGCTGAGTGGCCCAGGGGAGTCCCCAGACACAAGCCAACCTGCCTAAACAGCAAGGTACAGGAGAGCCCTGGGGTACAGCCCAATGGCAACTGTGGCTGACTAAATCCTAAAGCAAAGATTCAATGGGGACTGAGAACAGAGCTTGAGTGGAGGACACTCTTCGATCCATTCTAATTAGCTGCTTCTCCAGAAGAGAGAGCAGCCTGCCACAGCTGCCATGGCAGGAACCTGAATTGCCACAGCCCTGCACTGGTGGCTGCCCCCTTCCCGTGCATTGCCTCACAGCCTACAAGGTGGATCTGAGAGCTGTGGGAGCTGATCACAGATGATCCCAGAGGTCAGGCCAGCTCTTTCTGATCTGAGACCCAGCTAAGGGCAGAGAAATGAAAGGTGCCCACTAGGGACATACCGCCTGTCTCCTCACTGCCTCTGCCTGCCTGCCTGCCGTTGCTGCCACCTTCTCCTCCCAGTTTTCCTCCTCCTTCCTTTCCTGCCTTTCCATCCTCCTCCCCCTCTCTCTGGCTTTATAAACTCTATTTCAAAGATGAGAGAAGGCATATTTGAGTCCTAGCTCTGTACACAGAAAATGAAGAGCAGGTTGTCTCTGGTGCGGTAGCCTGGGCTAGGCTGGCAGTCTTCTGTAGGTGAGGAGAATGTGCCAAGATACTCTGCTAGGCCCAAACACATCCTGCTGGTTTGTGCAGGCACATGTATGTGTTGAGCATGGACACCCAGACAAAACCTGTGTAAGGTTAAAGCTGAGCACTGCTGCAGTGGACAGAGCCATGCCCACAGTGGCACCCGCTGATTGAGAATCACACTGAGCAAGTGGCACCAAGCCCAGAGCTCCTGGGTGTCACATCATTTGTTAGACTGTGTTTAAGAGGGGCCTGGGGGCAGGGGCTGGGGAGATGACTCAGTTGGTGACATGCTTGCCATGCAAGCGTGAGGGCCTGAGCTAGGCCCCCAGAATTGAAGAAGAGAAAGGAAAAAGAAACAGTGAAGTACGGTGGACTGCCCTTGTAATCCCAACACCTGGCAGGTCAAGAGAGGCATATCCTTGGGGTTTGCTGACCAACCAGCCTAGTCAGTCAGGAGCATGTCAGTGAGGTGCTATCTCAATAAAGTGTCATCCTCACGGAGCACAGCCAGGGATGGCCTCCATTCTCCACACACCAGCCCACAGATGCACCTGCATCCACATGCACTCAAAACAGCAGTAGCCTTGGGACCACAGCTCAGGGGTAGAAAGCTTGCCTCGGGTGTGTAAGACCCGGTGCTCCACCCCCAGGACTGCAGGGAGTGCACTAAGCATGAATTTAATAGCACACAGAGTCCAGATCATGGGAGCTTCATGCTGGTACAAAAAGAAGATTCCAAGCCTATTGTGCTGGCTCATGCCTATAATCTCAGCATTTACAAGGCTAGCCTGGGCTACATAGTGAGAGCCAGATTTTTTTTTTTAAAAAAAAAGGTATTAAGCAAAGGCCAAGTTTCACGAACAAGAATCCAGTTATACAAAAGCAGACTGGATATGCACACCCCAGATCTCAGTTTTAAAACAGCAACCCATTGAAGTTAGAGAGAGAGAGAGGAGATCGGGACTGACAAACAAGAGGGACATCTGTCTGGCTCCTTACACCTACCATGTGGGTGTTTTACACCCAGCCTCACAGGATAGAGCACATGCCAGGCAGATACCTCACCAAAGGGGCCTGAAGTTACTTCCTGCCCCAAGGTCCCCAGATCACCTGCCTCATAATGCAGTGGTCTCTACAGAATGCCTAGCCCCAGAGGCACAGCCACCAATCAGTGTGGTTGCTCTTATTCCCTTCCTGGATAACACAGGGGAAGCTCCTACCTTTTACTCAGAGCAAAGAGGCCCAGGGTCCTGCAAGCGATCTAAGTAGTAGTAGTAGTCCCCACAGTCCCAGAAGGCTAGAGAGGGACCAGGCTGGGGACCTGGAGTCTTGAGTTCAGTCAGCCCCTTCCAGTATTGACAAAATTGGCCAAACTCCCCCAGAGTCCCTAGAATTCAACAGCTTTTGATTCTTCATTCATATAGGCAGACAGGCAGAGTCTGATAAACAGCCTGTGGGGGGCCCAGCCCTGGAGTATGTTTACATGGGCTTCTGGGCACATAGGACAGGTATGGCTCTTTGTCCTTCTCTGTGGCACATGCATCCTGGTGTGGCAGAGACAATAAACAGTTAGTTATCAAATATTATATATAACCAAGTGGTAGAAAGTCCTAGAAAGAAAATGCCAGACTCTTAGAGGAACCCCAGATTTCTTGGGTGGGTTCTTCTAGAGACATACCCCTGGGGAGGAAGCTGCCAGCCAGGGTCTCTCTGTGGAAAGGTACAGGAGAAATCTTTGACAGGAGAAGGCTTTGTTGGCTCAGACAGAGGGAGTAATGTATTCAAAGGTCCTGGGTAGCGAAGAGCTGGACCTTATGAAAAGTCAGTGTCCCTGGTGAAAGCAGAAGGGAAACCCCATCCCCAGTGTGGGCTTTGCAGAAGTGCGGTGGGAGCCACTGAGGAGTTGTAGTTGGAGCGCACAGTGGGGTGCTCTGGCTGCACCTGCGGGCCCTGCCCACATCTTGCAGCAGATACCTTCTTTTTCCCAGGGCTCCCACCCATCTCCCAGACATCCAGTAGGACTCTCACCTTTAAGATCAGCAGCCACTCCATCTACAGTGGTCAGCCACTTGATCATCCTCCTGGCCTGCAGTCCGCTGCCACGCAGAGCTCTGGATTCCAGGGCTGTGCCACACCATGCCTGGTCAGGCCCTGCTAACTAGCCAGCTGAACTCATCCAGGATGGGAGGCAAGGACAATGGAGCCCAGTGGAGACAGAGGAGGAGAAGGGGGAGCCAGGAGACCCTCCTGACCCCATTCACATAGCTCTCACTTACAAGACCATCTGCTCAGGCGGAGCAGGCAGCACAGGGCACTGGGGCAGAAACAGCAGCACCCGGCCAGCCATGTGCTGCCTCTAGGGCCTGCATGGGAGTCAGAGGCCCAGCTGACTTCCCGCTGAAGCTGTTGACCCTGGCCAGGCTGCAGGGATGCCAGCCCCTGGCACAGACCCTCCCCAACAGAGACTGAGACAGAGTGAGGGAGGCTTTAGTGGAAACAGGGTGTGGGAGAGATGTGAAGTGGATCAGGTGGGGTGCAGAGAATAGAGCTTCCATAGCCAGACAGGGTTCCCAACATGAATTAGTGGCCAGTGCCCTGATGACCCCTTAAATGACCACCAAAGGCTTTCTAACTGGTCATAGTGACCCTGCCCTTAAAGTTCAGACAACACACACACACACACACACACACACACACACACACACACACACACCACACACACACACACACACACACACACACCACACACACACACACACACACACACACACACACACACACACACACACACATGCACAATGTTTTAGTTTCAAAGACCATTTGCTGTCATTTTCTTCAATTCCTTGCATTAGTTTCTTCATGCCTCGCTTTCCCTGCCTAGTTAATGCTCAATCAGCAGTATCTTCTTTTGGGTTCTTTGTTTTGGGAGGTGACTTCAGAGGTAGTGTAGAGGTATGAAATGGGGAGGAGGGGAGCCAGTGGGTCTGAGCCATCACTGTAGGAAACTGGGGACACTCAATAAGTTGCCAGGGGGCAAGGGATCTGAAGAATTTGTCACCCAGTAAGAAGACTGGTGAAGCATGAGTCCCAACACTATAGTCTAGGTTTGCAGGTTAGTGGAATGGAGCTGTTTTCATTTCCCCTTGCACAGACCAGAAAGAAAGGTCTGGGAAGATCTGTATGGACACACTAGGCTGTGCATCAGGCAGCTCCCTGATCTGTCTAGAAAAGACTACATTTCCCAGCATCCTTGCAGTATTTTAGAGTCCTGCAACTAGCCATGACCAATAGGCTATGAGAGGAAGTTAGAAGCAGCACATCCTATCTACCCCATAGGTCTCTCCCCAAAGTCTTCCACACTTTCTCTTCACTGGTCTGCAGAGCCACAGGAGGGTCAACAAATGTTTTCTTTAAGCTTTCTGAAGCATACAGTCTCTTTCACAGCCAGTCAACTTGGCTATGTCTTTGACAAAATGTAACTGAATGACATGACTGTGTCTCAATAAAACTTTATTCACAAAAAAAAATAATCACAGGTTACAAACCTCCATCCTAGAAGCTGACAGAACCTTGGATGGGAGGAACCTGGGGGCCACACAACTTCAAGTGACATCCACCAGCCTCACCTTAGCTTCCCCTCAGTTGTACTTCGAGTGAGAAAATCCTGGGTTCAGACCCTCCCATGCAGGGGTAATAACTGGTAAGGAAGGCTTCACCGAGGAGCTGGAATTCACACTGAACTTCAACAAATGCATCACTGTACTGGTGGGCGTGATGGGGAAGGACATTCCGAGGGAAGACAGAATTGTGTGCTCCAGCTGGCAGGAGAGTAGAGTGTAATGCTTGCCCTGAATAAGGGATATAAAAGTGGTCACCAGGAAATAGAAGCTAGGAACTAAATGCTGAGTAACAGAGCAAGGGGAAGGGTGGGAACACAGTGGGCTGGTCCTCCTAGAACCTTGCATTTTTCTCTATTTCTGGACCTCCAGTCAAGTGTCAACCCAGTGCCTGGCATGCTCCTTACTGTCTCCTCTGCTTCAACCCTACCCTTCCCTTAGGACTGAACAAGAACTTACTCTGTGGTACAGGGCAACAGGGTCTCCCAGCCAGAGCACAAGCTTTGAGGTAGCAGCCTTGAGTTCAGATCCTGGCTCTGTCAATAAGAAGCCAGTGAATAAACTAGTGACTATAGATAAGCCAAATGAATTGGGTTTGGACATCTCCTATTCCCAGACTCTGCTTGACAACAGTTCTCAAAATGACAAGTGATTTCCGGGCAAAGCTCAAAGTTAGGGTCCCTGTCAGGAAGACAGTTTAACCAAGGTGTGCCCATGAAGCCTTTTGTTAAGACATCACCAAGATTCAAAGCAGTGCCTTCTAGATGCTTCCAAAAAGACAGAGAACTAAGCATGTATTGGAGCCCCTTTCTGTTAGATGATAGAACTGCCTCTTGTCTACCCAGGTGCTCCTCCCAAGTGGTGCGACCATGCCCACAGCTGACTTGGATGACAGGATGAAGACAAGCCTGGGGAAGAGTGCATTTCACATGAGGTAGTGTGTGAGGGTGGCCACAGGAAGCTCCATAGCCTGCCAGCCTTCAGACTAGGGTTCCTTCTCTTGCAGTCCTGGGGTTCAGAAGTCAGGTAAATGATTTCTTCCCAGCCTGTCCTTGGCTTGCGATGGCATCTTCTTCCTGCATCTTCACACAACTTCCCTCCATGCAGACCTGTGTCCTGATCTTCTTTGTGTGTTTCTGGACATACACACATGCGGTAGCCCACATGTGAAGGCCATAGGACAGCTTCAAGTGTCAGTTTTGAGCTTATACTTGATTTGAAAGCCACTTTAGGGTCAGGCCTTCACTTTCTGTTCTGACAGATCTATCCCCCACCTAAATCTTCTCTGGGGCACTTCCCTCCCACCTCTACTCAAAAAAAAAAAATCCTAATCGTATTAGCTGTGTGTCCTTCCACCTGCTCTCATAGGCAGTCTGTGACACACACCCCCATGTCACTGCCTCCCTTTCAAGCATATTCTCCCCAGGGTTTTCCCTTCTCTGTCTTCATTCTCCATTCTTTCTAGCACACGTGTTCCCTCCCTGGTGACCTGCTCCTGGAGGACTTTGTTAATTTCTCTCCTCCCCCTGTTGCCCTCTCCTCAGTCACATCCATCAGCTCCCTGTTTTAAATGCAGCCTCCTTCTCATCTCTTCCCAGGAGGTTGGCATCCCTTCCTCAAACTGGGCTGTGATTGCTGTCCCCTTGCCTCAGAGCAGCAGCACCAGAGGGCGGAGACTCCCAGAGGGCCGGGGTCAGGTCATTTTATTTTTACAATGTCCTTGGGCTGATCAACGTGTTTGTGCAGGGTAGGGTTATGTGTTGGGTGGGAAGGGACCAAGACTGCAAATAGCACTTGAAATTAATATAGGTCAGTGTCTGTGTGGTGTCCCCCAAGGGTCTTGGTGTGGGAAAGCCTGTCGTCTGGGTCTGGAGAGGCAGTTGCTGTTGCCCTTGGGGGAAGATGCTCACAGAAGATAGGGAAGCATTGGGCAGGAGAAATGGACCAACTGCTCTTCTGGTGTGGGGGCAGGGGGTGGGGCTCCCTTCTCCTGACCTTCTGGGTCTGAGGTCCCTGATGCTGTGCCATGTCTGGCAGGTGGGAGAGGCAATCTCATTTCTTGTAAGATGCAAGACCCTCATCTTGTACCCAGCTCTGCTCTCTGTTCTCAGATAAACTTAACATCTCTGGTCCTCAGTAGTCCTTGTTTAAAAAGCAGGGTAGGGCTATTGCCCAGAGAAAAGTCAAGGGCAAAAGAGAAAGGAATGGCTATATTAACTCTTCCAACCTCCTGGTCTTAGGAATTCATATCTCACAACAGAGAAAATGGAGGCCTGAATTCTACGAGGGTTACATGAACCCTGGTGTATGTGCAGGGCCCTACAGCTATATCCCAGCACTGTACCAAAAGTGGGGGACAGTACTGGGTGCCTTTCTAGCACAGCACCAACTGGGAGTGCATACAACACCCAGCAAAGAGCTGCAAACACTACCATCACCCAACCAAAGGTACTGAGAAGTCTTCATGCCAGGTTCAGAGCTCTAAGGAGCAGGAAGAACAGAGAAGACATGTCACCCGTGTCTGTGGAATATGGGACAATATGGAGAAACAAACCAGAGAAAATGCAATGACAAATTGGGAAGAGTGAAGAAACAGACCTGCCAGGGGGAATGGAACCAGGGAACCCAGTTTAAATCCAGGAGGTCCAGAAGGCAGAAAGATGCATCTCTGAAAGAATGGTGTTTCCATGGCATCTGTGGAGGAAGAAACAGATGCCATTCAGGAAAAAGCAAGAGAAGAATATATTTTGACTTCATGTAGAAGACAGAGCTCATGCAAAGGTCCTGGGGCAGGAAAACACAGGGGGCTTATTTTAGGGGGTTGAAGAGAGAATGCTACAGGCCAGGGACTAGAGATGGTCAGATCCAGGATACCCAGCATAGCAAGCGGATTTTTACAAAGAAGGGTTTGTGATGTGATTTTTGTGTTTAACCACATCCTTGCATCTGTTGTCAAGAGGCAGATGTGAATGGGGGAGAGGACCCCAGAAGAGTGTCTCAGCCAGGGATGACAGCAACCAAAATGGAGACAGCACTGGCTTCCTCTGTTTGCATCTCTCTCTAACTTGTCCAGCCATTTGACTGAGTGAAGGATGTCCTCCAGTGATAGAAGGATATTACGCAAGACTCAAGCAAGACTCATGTGCCCCTTAGGAGAGTGAGGAAGTGGGTCAAGTCATTCCTTGGCAGGAGCTGGACTGCAGGAGCCCACTGTCTTTGAACTTTTCTCCTTGTGCTCTTAAGGAATTTTCAGTCCCAAGTTTCCTGGATCCTGGGTTTTTGTTTGTTTTATGATACAGGGTCCCAGGTAGCCCAGGGTGGCCTTGAATGCATGATACAGCTGAGGTTATTCTGATATTCCTGCTTCTACCTTCCAAGTGCTAAGGTTACAGGCACGCATTGCCATGCCGTGGCTATTGGATGTGGGCTTCTTTTGATATTACGTGTGTGTGTGTGTCTGAGAGAGAGAGAGAGAGAGAGAGAGAGAGAGAGAGAGAGAGAGAGAGAGAGAGAGAGAGAGTGTGTGAGTGTGTGTGTGTGTGTGTGTGAGAGAGAGAGAGAGAGAGAGAGAGAGAGAGAGAGAGAGAGAGAGAGAGAGAGAGAGTGTGTGTGTGTGTGTGTGTAGATGAGCACATGTACATATGGAAAACAAGGTCAACCTCGGGTATCCTTCCTCGGGAGCCAACCACTTTTCCCCTGTGAGGTGGTCTCTTATTGGGATCTGGCCATCACTGATTAGTCTAAGGTGGTTCAGTTGAGAGCCCACCTCCTCCTTCTCCACATCCCTAGCACCAGGATTACAAGCACATGCCCCTTGCCTGGCTTTGTGTTCATGTATACATGTATATATGTAGAAACCATGAATTGACATTAGGAGTGTTTCTCAATCACTCTCCATCTTAGTCTTTGAGACAAGATCTCTCAATGAACCTGGAGCTCACTGATTTACTGGAAAAATAGCCAGTGAGCTCTGGAGCCCTGCCTGTCTCTACCCCACAGTGCTAGGGTTGCAGGTGCAATGCTGCCATGCCACATCTGGCTTTTTGCATGGGTCTTGAGGATCTGAACTTCTGTCTTCATGCTTGCATGGCAAGTACTTTTCAGGCTGGGTTATCCCCCAGCTCCAGTGTCCAGCATGAGTTCTAGGGAGTGAACTAAGGTTCTCATGTTTGCAAGGCAAAACACTTTACCAACTAAGCCATCTCCCCAAGCCTGGCCTCCTAAGCAAGAGAGAGAACAGCACCAGTCGCTCTCTAGGCAATGTGAGAATTGTGACTGCAAAGCAGGAAGGAAACTCTGGCACATTGTATGCATTTCTAGTTCTAGAATGTTGCTGTTATAAAAATACCCTGATAAAAAGCCACTTAGGGGGCAAAGAATTTGCTTTACCTCACAATGCCAGGTTGCACTCAACCGTAACAGGAAACCAAGGCAGTGACTTTAAACAGTCATTTCACATCCAAAGTCAAGAACAGAGAGAAATGGATGGATGCATGCTTGCTTTCTTGTGCTCAGCTTGATTTCTCTATTCTTACACAGTCCAGAATCCAAGCCTAGGGAGTGGTGCTGCCCACAGTGGACTGGGTCTCTCCACATTGATTAAAGGTAGTCTTCTGCAGACATGCCCACAGGCCAACCCAATGTGGACAATCCCTCACTATCTCCCCAGGTGATTCTGGGTAATGTCAAGCTGACAAGCTAACCATCACAAGGTGCTTGGTGACTTCAGTGTGTTGCTTGTCTTTGAGGAAGGGAGCTCTAGAGGAGCAATCAGTTAGCACACAGTACTTACATGAATAAACTCGGAGGGGACTTCCCATGAAAGCACCACGCCCACTATTCACAGTTGGCAGAGGTGACAGGTTTGATAGATGCATGCTGCACTCTAGCTCAGTCTCCAGGAGCAGACAGAAAGCAAGAAGCTCTAAAGAAGAGAAGGATCCAGCCCTGTCTGATACTGGTATTGTCCCTGTGCCCAATGTCAAGACCCTTAGGAACATGGCTAGTGATGGGACCTGGTCCCATCTCCATCCACCTGCTTTAGCCATCCAAAGCAGGCTTGTCCTGACTCCTCACACACACATAAAATGTAAGAGGGGATATACTGTATGCCCACCCATCCCATGGGCACCCAGGCTGCAGAATTCTCAACACAGCCACACAGCTTTGATTGTATTGTAATTCCATGGTATCAGAGGATACTCAGAGCCACTGGATGGCCTGGTTCTGACTCCCTAAGCACAAGTGAGTAGATCTGAGGGATGCATCATACCTCATGATCCAAGCATAGCCAGGACCATGGCTGCTGCTGTGAGAAGGAGAGGCATAATTCAGAAGTTTGCACTCGGGGGACCTGGCTGAGAGGCACAACTGCATGGAGAATGAAACCACAGGAAGACCCCAGCACCTTGACTCAGAAAACAGACCGGAGCAGTCTTTCAGGACTTGAGGCAGCGCTGGGAGGAAATGGCAGAGCTTAAGACACAAGCTTTTGTTTCCACTGTTTCTCTGCCTTTCATCTCGGGTGCCTCGAGTCCTGCTTGAAAATAGAGTATAAATAAATGATCAAACAATATGACAGTGCTCATTCCCTGCCAACCGGTGACCTTGAAAGGGTCTTCAGAATGCCTTTGTTCTCTTCTGGCTCTTGTCACACTTCTTTCACTCAACAACACTGTCTGGGCCAGCTCAACAGAGGAGTCCTGCCTCTACCCTCAGACAGTTTCACAATCTGATGGCACAGTGGTCACCAAGCAGAGTGCCAGCATGCCAGCATGACAAACCTGGAGGCCACAGGAGAACACTGTGAGTCTTGGGCTCTAAACCTTAGTGACATGAGAGTCATAGACTGAGCTGGCGAATGGGTATCCTTGGTCCACTCAGATCTTATAGGCTCTGCATTGCATTGGCCCAAGAGTGTGAGATAATGCAATAGAGTCAGGGGATCTTTCAGCCATTGGAGCATGGAAAGGATGCTGTAAATGCCAATCTGTGTGACACAGTCAGGGAAGTCTGGAGTTAGGAATTTGGCATTGTTAATATATAGCCAGCATTCATGCAGCTATCCCAATTGTCCCCAAGGGTCCTGGCATGACCTAGGAAGGGGATAAAGTCTCCACGGGTATAAATAGCCATGATATGTCATATGGAGCAGTATCAAAGCCATATCCACATGAGGGTGCAGTCCCTGTGTAGATCAGACAGGGCTGGCTCTGGGGGGAATCTGATCTTTCTGTCTGTCCCTGCAATGACCCAGGAGAAATGCCTGAACTGTTCTTTAATGACAGGTACCAAGCAGAGTCCAAGCCCTTTCGGTATTTTCCTAGCTACATCCCTGTGTTTCATCTTACTGATCCAGACAATGGTCTCATGCCCCCTCTAGGAGTGCTGAGAGCAATGAGTTCTGACAACAGATGCCACCATGACTTCCATCTAGAGACCAGGTGCATAGCCATTGCTCAGAACCCTCACAACTGTGTCTTCTAACAATGCTGCTAAAGATGCTATTGTTGGAGAGACAATGAGTCCAGAAGTCCCTGGCAAAAACCCACATGCAGAACTTCAGGACAAGGAAAGTGGCCCAGACATGATGAGGTGATGCTTTCTGCTCTCACAGGCCACCAAGCGCAGCCCATCCTGCTACCGCTGCTCTGTGGCTAGTTCGCACCAGCTGTTGAGCATGCTCTGACTGAACATAAGTATCTGTCAGGTAAGAATGAGAGTCTGTTGACAGCATGAGGCTCCCAAGCTAAGGCTAACTTTCCTGGATGCCACAGAACTGTCCCCAAGAGGACAGGCATTGGAGCAATCAGGGCCATCTTCTGCATGAGACCTATTCTCAGTGTCTGTCATATCACAGCACATGCAAGAAACAGAGGGCTCCCACTGCAGAGAATGAGTCCCCAGGAAGGGCACTGGATCACGAGAAAGGGGTATCCACAGGAGCTGGCTTGGTGGGACACTTACATGAAAGATGCTGATGAAGGTGCAGAATGGGAGTCTAAGGTATAGCATAGGACAGAGACGCCAACTACTTTCTCAGGGCTGGGTGGTAGTCCTGTTCCTGACCCTCTTTTAAAGGAGCAAATTCATTCTCTTTCTTCTCTGAACTTGAGGTTCAAAACCAAGAGTCTTGTAAGTTGAGTTTAGAACGTGTACCTCAGAGCAGGCATGTCCCCTCAAATTACAATGCCTGGAGACTGTACCCAAAGAAGAAAAGAAAACAGTTTTGTGTAAGATTGCCATTTAAAAATTTGAAGTGATTAGGGTGGGTGGTGTGGTTCAGTGGCAGAGCACTTACGCAGCATACTCCAGGCCCTGGGCTCCACCCCAACACCACAAAAATCAAACCAAGCATGTTTTGTGTGTATGTGATCCCAACCCTACCTCTGTGTGTAGAGACAGCAAAGGAGCCGGTGGGAAAGTTCCTGAGCATGGCCATCCTGAGCAGGTGAACTGTCACCCTGGGGAACACTGTCAGGGATCCCATGACCTTGCATGCTACAGCCTCTGCTGCCAATTGGAACTCTTCCCCCTTTGGACAGTGCAGACAGCTGCAGGATTGGGACCCCTCCCTGAAGGACAGGAAAAGGTTCACTCTGCCCTTTGGAGGAAGCACTGGGTATTTTCTGAACATCTACTTTGTGTCCAGCCCCTGTCAACTTTGTTTCAGGGACTGCTGAGATAACCAGTCCATCGCCTAGTGCTTCTCAGTGGGGACAGACAAGGGGGCACTGCTGGGATGTGAGCCTAGGTCTGTCCCGGAGCTGAAGTACCCTCACCTCCAGATGCCACGGAACAGGCTGAGCTCTCATTCATCTTGCCCTTCCAAGAGGGCTGGGCTCATCTCCAGGATGCACCTCTCAGCATTTGCTGTGATCATCATTCACCAAGTCTCCTGCCCATGCGTCTCCAATTTCATTGTTAGCTCATTGAGCAGTGGCAGCATTCCTAACCTCATTCAGGAATCTCCATCTTCTGCGAGACACTAGGGACAGCAAGGAGGAAGGGGTGGGGCCAGAGGACCTGAGTGGCTTTAGGCCAGCACCTTCCTCATGGTCACCCACAGACAGGGCTGTGGGTCCAGTGGGCTCCCTCTACACCAGTGCAGCTTCTCTAAGCAGTGAATCTGTGTTCCTAAACCATAGCAGGGATGTAACGGGAAGCCTGAGTCAGATGGCATGGGTGTGATGAGGGCACTGTAGGCTGAGATATGCTAGAAATAAGGACCCTTCTGTAAGACCAACAAGCCTAGTTGTCTCTCATGGCACCAAGAGTAGGCTCATGAGTAGAACTGAGCTACTGGGCCCCAGACTGATAAAGGAGTGGTGTGACCATCTTCCTTTGATAGTTTAAGGCATTAAGGCGTGAATGTAGGGTCTATTGAAACCCTCATTTTAGGGGATGTCATTAAATGAGGTAATGATGATGGCAGTGGCCACAGTGTCCCACTTGCCCCTGTAAGTGTCTCTAAATTTCACCTCACTCCATCCCTATCACACCTCCCCAATGGAAATGTCATTGCCTCTTCTTCTTCTTCTTCTTCTTCTTCTTCTTCTTCTTCTTCTTCTTCTTCTTCTTCTTCTTCTTCTTCTTCTTCTTCTCCTTTTCCTCCTCCTCCTCCTCCTGCTCCTCCTCCTCCTTCTCTTCCTTCTCCTCCTTCTCTTCCTCTTCCTCTTCCTCTTCCTCCTTCCTCTTTTTTAAACATAGGGCTTCTCTGTGTAGCTTTGGAGCCTGGAACTCACTCTGTAGACCAGGCTAGCCTCAAACTCACAGAGATCTGCCTGCCTCTGCCTCTGCCTCTGCCTCTGCCTCTGGAGTGCTGGGATTAAAGGCATGAGCCACTTTGTCTCTTCTAGTGGACAGATGAACACCAGAGGCCTAGGGGTCAAGGTGACTTTCCCAAGGCCACGCAGCTAAGGGGTAAAAGATGCCACCCCCAATCTCTGAGGGTTTCCTCCAAGCTCTAGCTGGGGTGTGGGCCCCATGGCCCATAGGGTGCAGCCCATAGAGGCCCTGAGAACCCAGATTCTCTTCACTCTCCCTCACACTACACTCCCTGGAACAAGCTCAGGATCTAACAAGTTTCCACTCTAGATTCAGCCAGGGCAAACAGCCTAGACACCTGCAGCTAGAAGACAGTGTCCCTCACACCTTCAACCACAGGCAAATATGGTGTCGAGGCACCTGGTGTGTTACAAATAATTACTTGACTGTTCAAATTAAGAAAAAATGTCATCCATCTAATGCCCCTAGATCCCTCCATGAATCAAGAAAAGCCCTGATGTCCTCCCTCCAGTGGGTAGTCTGAATTTCTCCATTCACCTATGGGTTCTAGGGTTCAAACTTATGTCATTAGGCTTGGCAGCAAGCTCCTTTGCCCACTGAGCCATCTTGCTGGACCTCAGCTCTTCTTTCCAATTAAAATGTCACCTGATAGTTCATGGATAAAGAAATTACTTGGTAATTGAAAAGCAGAGTCTATTAATGTCATCATACACAGTGGGACATCCAGTCTTGATATCTGTGTGTGGATTTTGACAGTCCCCTGAGGCTTTCTAAGCTGACCAAGATGTCCAGTGGCTCAGCTGAGGATCTGCAAGCTCTCGTGTGGAGAGTTGGAAAACCTGACGCCTTACCTCATAGGCACCTGAGCCTCCTAAC